>NW_022589746.1:2476216-2792246 GCF_004348235.1 Phoca vitulina
ATATATATATATATATATATATATATTTTAAAAGATTTTATTTATTTGACAGAGAGAGACACAGAGAGAGGGAATACAAGCAGGGGGAGTGGGAGAGGGAGAAGCAGGCTTCCCGCCAAGCAGAGAGCCTGATGCAGGGCTCGATCCCAGGACACTGGGATCATGACCTGAGCCGAAGGCAGACGCTTAATGACTGAGCCACCCAGGTGCCCCAAGATACTATATTTTGAATAAATAAAAACTTCACTGTAGCTGATTTTGACCTGGAGATTTTTCAGTTCCAAAAAAATAGTAAGTGGCTTTTCCTCAGATAATCTCCCAAACATAAATGTAATGTCACCCATGGGACTGTTATGAATAGATGCTACCAGAATTCCAACTACAGATTCCAACACCAGCAAACTGTAACATTCTTTGGGATTAGCTGTCCCTTCTATCAACTTGGCTCCTACAAAGAGGTTGAACCATTATGGAATGCAGAATGTTTTTGAATATGGCTGTTAGTCAGACAAGAGAGGCCTGGAGCAGTACCTAAGTGTTGACTAAAGATATAAGGTGAGAACTTTACGGCAAGAATTAAAACAAAAATAACAAACAGCACATGGATGTCTACAACAAGAAAGGCATTACAGATGAATTACTGAATTCAAATGCCCTCCTTTTATCCAGAACCCTGTTAAATTAAGCACAAGAAAAGCATTTCTAAATGAGTTAACATCCAAGATTGTAAGCTAATAATAAAGTAATAGTATTTATTGTGTATACATATCTGGTGACATCATAGAAGGCTGAGATATGTTATCTCATTCTGTCCTCACCACAATTCTGTAAAGTAGATATTGTTCTACCTATTTTCCAAATCTTGATGAAAATGTCTTACCCAAGTCTCATAACAAGTAAGTGCTAGAAATGAGAGGTATTCACAGGTCTGCCTGGCTCCAAGCTCTGTGGTGTCTCCATTTCCAAGCAGCATTTATAGGCATCGTTTTTCATGACTGGCAGAACAACATTTGTAAGTACTTACAGGAAGCTGTAAGTAAGTAAGCTGTAAGAAGTAAGTAAGTGCTTACATGGACCTTAAAAAAACGCTGAAGTATATAGATTTACAGCTATCTGAAGCCCCAGCTTTTTAACTTCTCTACAACAAATCCCAAGGCCTAGACTTCGTCCAGATTAATTTCATTACAAAAACACATGATTGACAAATTTGAATTTAAATGCTCTATTTTAGAGGACTTTTTAAATCATTGACATTGATTAATTTCTATAAAGCTGAGAACACATTTTATTTTATTTAAATTCAATTAATTTGAGAACGTATCTTAAAATTTGACATACCATAACAATTTGTCCCAAAAAAAGATGTGCCATTTATACTTCCACCAATAATACTGTATGAATATGTTTGTTTCCCCCCTTACTCTTAGCTATACTGGGTGTTATCACACTTTAAAATTTTTGTCAATTTGATAAGTGTAAAGAGTATTTTCTTTTAATTTGCATTTCTATAGTTAAGGGTGAAGCTGAGTACACTAACACTGATTTATTGTCCATTTATATCTGTTTTGCAGAGATTCTCCGGTTATGTCTTTTGCTCATTTTTCTTAAATATTGATCATTTTCTTGTTAATTATAAGAATCCTTTTTATAGTAAGGTAATGAACCCTTTGTAATGTTTTCCCCCTTGTCATGTTTTAAAAATAACTGTTCTAAAAAATTTTTTTCCCTAACTTGTCATTTGTCTTACATCATATGTTTTTATTTTGTCAAAGAGAAATGTTTTAGTATTGTCAAATATATTAATTGTAATGAATAATCCCATCTTTTCTTCAACAATTTGAAATGTCACATGAAATATTTCACTAATTATTAAATGCACATCTTTTTGACCTCTTAAAGCCTCCGAAATCAGAATATGTCTTAAAATTGGTAACTTTTTATTACTGCTGTTAGTCAGGTGAAGGAATTGTCCTTGCTTGTGTGTGCACAAGTTGTTCATGGTTGTTAATATTTCCATCACCTCAGCTGACTTATTTTATAATTAAGGGAGGGGAATTCAGTGGAATTTGAGTTGATCTAGCCACAATGACACATTACAAAGCCACCACAAGATCATACACTTTTTACATACTAACAGAGTGAGCTGCATTTATAGAATTCTTAATACTGCACTGTTCTTATGTTTCTATAATGAATTCTACCTGATATTCATGTATTATTTGGTAAATATATTACCGAGTTCCATTGAACAGGATTTTATTTATAATTTTTGCAGTGACATTTATTAGTGAGATTGGGCTTTGTTTTTGTTTTTCTTTTTTTTCTTTTTGGTGCTATCTTTATAAAGTTTTGATGTAACAAGATGGTGCTAATTTTATTAAAATACTGTAAGTATTCTTTCTTATGCAAGAACTTAAACAGGTCTAAAATAATTTATTTCATGTATCTCTACAATTTGTAATAAAAAGTGCTGAAACCAAGATCATGAATAAAAGTGATGAAATGAGATGTTATAACATTTACTGTGTTCCCAAACACGTGAATGTGATAAGTCAGGGGCTATATCATACTTCAATTTATATTCAGTTGATATTATGGCCATTTCAAGGATCTGGGACAATTTAAACTCTGATAAAAAGAAGTGGCAATTTTCAATGACTCTCTAATTTCTAATTCTCAAAGTTATATGGGAGGTATGTGACTTTTTTTTATATGTATGAATCCAAAATGCATATATGTAACATAAATTTCTATATATTGAGAAATCCATCTTTGAAAAACAGAGAACATTTAACATTTGTATTTTATCCTTTCCTGGCAATTGCACAGGATTGCACACAATATTAATAAATAAGTGAATGTTATAACCATAATGGCTCTTAAATGCTCGCGCATCTCTTATGCATCACTTTGTATGTACCATCTCACTTATTTACCATCACATACAGATGAGGAGACCGAGGCCCAGAGAGATGAAGTGACATGTCTGAAAGCATGAAGCTTTAGCCTGGAGGGAGAGCCAAATGTTCAAATCAACGTCCATCTAATACTCAAAACTATGTTATTTGGCTCCCGTGTGCTGCTTCTCAATATGAGTCCTCCTGCAATCCAAGAACATACTTTGGCTGCCAGTTCTTACCTCAAATATCTATAAATGAGTAGGGAATTTCTGAGGCTGTGTGTGAACTGTCAAGAGCCACAAATTTTCTTGTTATACAGGTACCTACGCATTGCTGAAAGCCAAAGATAATTCATTATGAAATACCAAGTGTGAGAAACTATGTTTTTAGTAGACTTGAAAGCAACAGGCATATGGCAGGAACTCCTACTTTCATGGGCTCATTTATGCACTTTCAAAGAGTGCTGTTGAAAATTAAATGTACACAGTTCATTTATCTCTCACATGCCAGATAAGAGAGCATTTCTGTCTTCTTTCTCAGTTCTTAACAGTCTCACCAAAACCAGAGGCAGATTTGAGATTACGATTGGATACTCTCCAGGTAACATTAATCTGTCCATCACTTAGTTCTGAGTCAAAGCAACAGCATGACACGCACTCGTAAACTTGTGTAAACTTCAACGTGCTCTGAGGCAGGTACGACTCGGCTCCCTGCAATAGTGGGCAAAACCTTTAGACACCGAACATGTGTCATATTCATAGGAAAGTTGCAGGAGAAGTTTCTGCTTGGCTCATGTCATAATAGATTTGCTTATTTTGCCCAAACAGGTTGATTTATTTGGGGATTTACTAATTTACCCTTACTAAACATGTTGATCAAACTTGATCTGAGCCAAGAAGAAGTAGGCCAAGTGGTTTACCAGTAATATAGATAAAAATAAAACTTGTTTGAAGTCAGGTAGCTTGACTAATCACATAAGGAATTTGTTTTACACTTGTACACACCCTTCAACAGAATTTTCAGTTACTCAGACTTAAAATTGAGAAAGGCAGATACTTTCTATTGTTGATGGTTTAATTCATTTGAAAACATTGCATGACAAGAGTTAGATATAGATCCAAATCAAGGCAACATGTATTTATCAAGGGGCCATTATATGCAAGGAACTGTGCTTGAAGAAGAGGAGGAGGAGGAAAACAAAAGAGAAGGAGGAGAAGAAGAATAAAGCAAAGAAAGAGAAAAAGTATCTCCTTTGGGCTGGGGAGCGGGGAGTATTTGATCTTTCCCTGAAGCTTGTTTTAAAGAGCCCAGGTCAGCGGTGCCCTTGTAAGAGTGAGTAAAGTCAGACTGAGCTTCCAAATGACTGCATCTTTCAAAGTATGTTTCATCCAAGAAACTCACAATGTTTGACAATCAAGTTTATCTTTGAAACTGAAGAGAAACTAGACAATTTCTGCGAAGAGGAGACTCCTGGCTCCTGATAAGGAATATCGGCTGGGGGTTCCATCTCCCCAAAGCAGAAGTGAGAGTGAAGTGAGGCTCTGAGGATCCAACCTTAAGATTATGAGAAACCCCAGTAGAGGTGGGAGGATTCAAAAACTGGTGTGAGTGTGGAGATGGGATGGGAAGCAGGGGCCTCAGCCTGGGGCGGAGAATGGACTGGGTCCAGAGAGCCAGACCAGAGCTTTTCAATTCTACACTTGCTTCTCCCCCACACTGCCTTGGGAAGATCACATGGAAGTAAGAGCCGGGCCAGCTGTTGTCTCAGGAAACCATCAGGGCAGCCCAGAAGCCTGCTGGGGTGTGGTGAGGTGCTGAGGGAGACAGGTACTAACTGACCAGGCTTCCCTAAGCACCCACACCTGCACCCACTCCCACCCTCAACACCGGGACTGGTATGTCACGTGCCAAGAAGATTGTTTCTTCCCAGCACAGGAGCGTGTTGCTGTGACTTAAGAGCAAAGCCTGACCAACCAGGAGTTCCTGGGTGTGGTGGCAGGAAATAGGGCTGGAGACTGTGGCCTCGTGGTACCTGGGGTTCTCTGCCCTGAGGCTCATCTCCTCTATTATCTTAAAGTCACCGAGAGGAAGATAGACTAGGCCTGGGCACTGACTCTTCTCTAACATGTATATAGTTACCTAGAAAAACAACAAAACTGAATAGCATACACTACATGAATTCGGAAAGCAGAATTATTGGTACAGATGGATCATGAATTTCAAATAAGCGACAAATATTCTCACAGAAGATATTAGTAATATAAAGCTGGTATGAGAGGTAAAAAGAAAGAGCAGGTAGAAACGACAGTTATGAAAAATATAATAGAGCACACAATAATGATAATAATAATAGTAAGAGCTAGAATGTATGTATTATTTACTTTGTACCAGGCAATGCTCTATGCTTACACATTAAGTTCTCACAACAACTCTATGAGGTAGGTACTACTATGATTTCTACTTTACAGATGAAGAAATAGGCACAAAGAGATTAAGAAAATTGCTCAGGTTGGGGCTAGGATTTAAACACAGATATTCTGGGGGCGCCTGGCTGGTTCAGTCAGTAGAGCATGTGACTCTTGATCTCGGGGTTGTACGTTTGAGCCCCACATTGGGGTGTAGAGATTGCTTAAACATAAAATCTTTAAAAAAACAAAATAAAGATAAACAGATATTCTGGCTCCATAAAACAAATAGCAGATGGATACAGCCAAAGCAAGAATTAGTGAACAAGATTGATGGATGTGGTAGAGACGAAGTTTCACTCTTGCGTGGACAAGACTTAAGAATGGAGAATGAGAGTGATTCATAGCAAGTGTGGTAGGCTGTCGTGCTCTCTGGTACTTGACCTCTGCTCTGTTTTGCTCTGCCCAGACATTCCTTCCATGGAGGAACGCACTCCACTGGCCACTGCTGAGATCCTAAATGAAAGTTCTATGAGACGTGTGAAACAACAAGAAATAAAATTAAAGCTGAAGTTAATCAAATGCTAGTGGAAAATTGCTGGAGAAATAAGAAAGAACAGAAGATTAAGGGATAGCTATTCAAGACAGAGTTGGGACAATTTGAGAACCAAGAAAACTGGAAGAGATTGAAACATGCTAGATATATTTAAATCCACAAGCTCATAATTACACTCTCCCCTCCCCCAGTTAAGCTCCTCATAGGTCACTGTTAGAGGATGTAGTAAGGCAATACATCATTTAGAAAACTGGTAAATAAAGGGAAAGAATCAGGCATTTATTCTGCCTTTCCTTTACACACTCTGAACTCATAGATGAGAGGAAGTTGTTTTTTAGAGAAGTATTCAAGCTAATAAGCAGAGCAAGCAACTGAATTGAATATTATTCATTTGCAATAAATTAATGGATCTTATCATTGCTCATCAATAGCTGCTAACATTGCACAAAAAGAAACAAACATGTACCTCCTCGTGGAAGAACATAACACCATCTTTGAAGTAGCTGCCAAAAAATTTAACCTGAATCTCAGAAACTACCAAAACACAGATCATTGTCTATGACGAGAGAAGAACATGTTAAACCACACCATGGAAGTGCAATCAGCAAAATCCAGAGTACAGAAAACTCTATTGCATATGTAATCCAGTTTTTCAACAAATAAACAATCCTACAGTGTATTTTGTGGTTAAAAAATAAAGATACACTTAATAAAGAAACTCTCTTATAGCTCTTCAAATATGACCAGTAGAGACATTTCTGCTTGACTAGTTTTACTGATTGTATAGAATTTGAAGATGATTTCAAATAACAAGAAATAAGCAGTACATTTAAAAAACAGCTCTTAACATTAAACAAAATGTGTTTTCCTTGCCTCCTTTTCTAAAAGGCTTTTCTAAAGCCTCCTTTTCTAAAAAAACATAGCTTTTAGGCTTTTAGCATATACAGAGACTGGTAAATAAGTAAACATGTTGGTTGTTCTATTTTTCTACCATCTTTTTCAAAAGACCAAAACAAAAGGACTCTAAAATAAAATATTTTATTAATAAAAATAATAAAGAGCCACAATTTGATTGGCTGACAACTAGCCTGAAAGCAATGCAAGTCAGAATATAATGCAATGATATTTTAAATGGCTGAAAGAAAATAACTCCCAGCTTAGATTTCTTTATCCAGAGGAAATATTCTTCAACAAGAGCAAAAAAAAAAAATTTTTTTGGCCAAAAAAAATTGATAGAATTGGCCATGAATAGTCCTGCACTCAACACCAAAAAACCATATAATTCAATTAAAAGATGGGCAGAGGGGGTTGCCTGGGTAGCTCAGTCAGTTAAGCATCCAACTCTTGATCTCAGCTCAGGTCTTGATCTCGGGGTTGTGAGTTCAGGTCCCATGTGGGGCTCCACACTGGGCATGGAGCCTAGTAAAAAAACAAAAAAACAAAACATGGGCAGAGGACCTGAATAGAAGACATACGTGTGGCCAACAGACACATGAAAAGATGCTCAACATGATTAATCATCAGGGAAATGCAAATGAAAGCCACAATAAGATATCATTGTACACCTGTCAGAATGGCTAGAATCAAAAAGACAAAATACAACAAGTGTTGGTAAGGATACAGACCCACACCCATTATTCAGGCAAGAGAAAATACAATCCCAAATGGAAAACTGGAAATGCAAGAAGAAATAAAGAGTAGTGAAAATGGTAAATATTTCAGTTAATCCAATCAATACCAATTATCTAAACTAATAATAACATTAATAATAGCTTGTGGGATTTAAAATACATAAAACATTTAAAATATGACAATAGTAGCATATAAATTAAAAGGAGGAAAATGGTACTCGCATTGTTCAAGAGGAAGGTAAAAGTAACAGTAGGTTTTTATAAGTCTAGGGTATATGCTGCAATCTTTTTTTTTTAAGATTTTATTTATTTGAGAGAGAAAGAAAGAGAGAGCTTTGCAGGGGGGAGGGGCAGAGGGAGAGGGAGAAGCAGACTCCCCACTGAGCAGGGAGCCTGATGTGGGACTCTAACCCAGGACCCTGGGATGATGACCTGAGCTGAAGGCAGACGCTTAATCGACTGAGCCAGCCAGGTGCCCCTATTCTGCAATCTTTAGGGAACCACTAACAGAACAGTAAAATATATAATTGCAAGACTAAGAAATGGAAGAGGGTTGGGGGAAAGGATTTTAAAAAATTAAGTCAATCCAAAAGAATGCAAGTAAGGAATAAAGGAGTGACACTGAGTAGATGAAACTAAAAAAAAAAGCAAATAGAGAGGTGGTAGATTTAAAATGAATAATATGTCAGGGGCACCTAGCTGGCTCAGTTGGTGGAGCACGCAACTCTGGATCTTGGGGTCGTGAGTTTGAGCCCCACGTTGGGCGTAGAGATTATTAAAAAAAAAAAAAGGCAATTTAAAGTGAATATATCAAGGGGTACCTGGGTGGCTCAGTCGGTTAAGTGGCCAGCTCTTGATTTTGGCTCAGGTCATGATCTTGGGGTCCTGGGATTGAGCCCATGTTGGGTTCCTTGCTCAGTGGGGAGTTTGCTTGAGGATTCTCCCTCTCCCTCTGCCCCTCCCACTGCTCACACACACTCTCTCTCTGTCTCTATAAAATAAATAAATCTTTAAAAAAAAAAGTATGTCAGTAATTACATTAAATGTAATCATATTAACTGGTCCAATTAAAATACAAGGATAGGTGCATTGAATAAAAGAAGAAAACCCAGGTATATGCTGTTTATAAGTAACATATCTAAAATATTAGGGTACAGGAAAGCTGAAAGATGGAAAAAGATAATGCAAACCTTCATCTGAAGAAAGCTGGTTCACTGCTTTATTAACATATAAAAAGTTGATTTTTTTTTAAGCAAAAACTGCTACTGAAGATAAAGAAGTTCACTTCTTAATGAAAAATGGTTCAATTTAATAGGAATACACACACACATTTGTGTGTGGGTAAAATCCACATATAAGTATATATAATTTGTACAGAGCTAACTTGAATATATATATTGTTTCATTGCTCACTGGGTGATCAGGTTGTGCTGCAATAACCAATGTAAGGAACGAAAGAAGAGACATCGCTAAATATCCTACAGACATTAAAAAAGATAATCAGGAAGAATTTTGTGCTAAATAGTTAGAAATTTGGGTAAATGGGCAAACTCTTGGCAAAATGTAAGTTATGAAAATAGACATGAGATGAAGCACAAATATGAATAGTCTTACAATTATTAAAGAAATTCATAATATAAAAACCTTCACACGCACATACAAACACACAACTCATGGACTATTTATTTCAGTGATAAAGCCCACCAACATTTAAGGAATAAATAATGCCAATATTACAGAAATTCTTCCAGAAAAATAGAATAAGAAAAAAAGAGGGCAGCATCATTTTGATACCAAAACCCAGTAGGGAAAATTAAAGGACAATCTCTCATAAAGATAGATGCAAAAATCCTAAGCAAAACAACAGCAATGCAAATTCAGCTTTGTTTAAAAGGATAATGGATCTCAACAAATTTGTGTTTATTTATTGTGTTTGTTCCTGTAGTGAAGATTCGTTTAACATTTGCTATACTGAATATGAAGACTTAATACAAAATTATGATAAGTTTGACAGAGTGGTATATGGACACATAATTTATGACAAAGGTGACGCTCTAGAGCAGTAGGTAAAGAACGGACTTTTAATAAATTATGCATAATTGGACATCTAAATTGGAAGAAAATCAAATTTGGCTCTTAAACTGCATACGATAATCACTTCCAAGTGGATTGTAGCTTCAGATGTGAAAGGCAAAATAACAAAGCTTCTAGAAATTGAAACAGGAAAATATCTTCATTACTTTGGCATAGGGAAACACTTCTTTTTTTAAAAAAAAAAGATTTATTTATTTATTTTGGAGAGATACAGAGTGAGAACGGGGGGGGAGGGGCAGAGGGAGAGGAAGAGAGAGAGAATCTCAAGCAGACACCCCGCTGAGCATGGAGCCTGATGTGGAGCTCTCACCCAGGACCCTGAGATTATGACCTATGCTGAAATCAAGAATCATACGCTTACCCCACTGAGCCACCCAGGTGCCCCAGGAAACACTTCCTAAAAGAGAAATAAAAAACCCTAGCCATAAAGGAATAGATTTTTAAATTTAACTGTAATAAAAATAAGGACTTCTATTCTCCAAAAGATACCACTGAAAGAGTAAAAATGTAGCCCAAAAAGTTGAAGCAGATACTTTCAATACATATAACTGGCAAAGAACTTGTGTACAGAATATGCAAAAGAAAAAAAAAAATCTACAGAGCAATTTTTAAAAACATTGAAGAGGATTTAAAAATGGGCAGGAGGGGCGCCTGGGTGGCTCAGTCGTTAAGCGTCTGCCTTCGGCTCAGGTCATGATCCCAGGGTCCTGGGATCAAGCCCCACATCGGGCTCCCTGCTTGGCGGGAAGCCTGCTTCTCCCTCTCTCACTCCCCCTGCTTGTGTTCCCTCTCTCGCTGTGCCTCTCTCTGTCAAATAAATAAATAAAATCTTTAAAAAAAAAAAAAAATGGGCAGGAGACTTCAACAAGCCCTTCACACGAGAAAATATCCAAATGACTACTGAACACATGAAAACATACTTCATCAACAATCAGAAAAATGCAGATTAAAGTCACAATGAAATGGAAGATGTATTAATTATAAAATAAATCTCAACAAATTTTAGAATTGGTTTCAGAAAGACCACCTTTCCTGATCAGGATTCAATTAAACTTATAAAATAATAACAAAAGATAGATAAACAAAAAATAGCATACTTTTGGAAATTTAAAACCACATTTAAAATAACAGGTCAAAGAAGAAATTGTATTGGAAATTTAAAAATACTTAGAAAGAAATGAAAAAAAAATACATGAAAACTTGGGGGAACACAGCTAAAATGATGCTTAGAAGGATATTTGTGTCACTGAACTCAAACATTATAAGAGAAGTAACGTTGAATTTTTGTGTTAAGCAGGTGGTTTCTTTAAAGAAAAATAGACATTTGCGAAGAGGTTTGATCTTGTTTCAAAATCTTGAGGCCCTACACTGTGATTGTCCTGTTGGGACTTGCAACAGACTTCTTAGAGCATCCAAGTTAGCTCGGATTCTTTAAGAAGTATTAGATCTGCTGAGGCACAAGGACCAAGTACCAGAACTGTTTGTACTGTAGTCTGAACCAGCTAGACACAAAACAAATCTGGCAGCTTTCTCAGTCACTTGGCAAATGTATTGGAGCAGGAAAATAGGAAATTAAAAATGCTGCCTCCAGAATTCAAAGACCCAGCAACTATTGTCCCACCTTCTCTGAGGTTGTGGGCAAAAGATGAAATATCTTTTCTGTGACATGGGTGAAAATATCATGACACAGTCTCTTCCACTAAAGGCATAACTTCTGGAATGTGGCAGGTCTTGTATTTTCACAGATTTTTATTTTCGGATGCTGGAAATTTGTGTCATACATGGCATCTTGGGGGCCTGCTAGCTCTGGATCCCCCTGGCCTGCCATTATGAATGTAGTAAATTAGTGTGGTGCCCTGAAGAATAACGAGCCAGTCAATTACATGTGGCAAAGAACAAGAGCTAAATATCCTGAGTCAGGAGAGTAAATGTGTACTGCTGTCCCTATCGAATGCAAGCAAATGCATTGCCAGTGCAATTCTACTATTTTCTTCAATTATTTTTATCTATTAAAAACAACAATATTACCCTTCATAACTCAAATTTTCTACATTTCCTTTAAAATGGCTTGTTGTTGGGATGCCTGGTTAGCTCAGTCCGTTGAGCGTCTGCCTTTGGCTCAGGTCATGATCCCAGGGTCCTGGGATCGAGTCCCATGTCCGGCTCCCTGCTCAGCCAGGAGCCTGCTGCTCCCCCTGCTTGTGCTCTCTCTCCTTCTCTCTCTGTGTCAAATAAATAAAAATCTTTAAAAGAAAATAAAATCTTGAAAAAAATAAAATAAAAAATAAATAGCAACATCTTTAAAAAATAAAATCAAATAAAATGGCTTGTTGCATGGGGCCTCTCTGGCTCAGTTGGTAGAGTATGTGACTCTTGATCTCAGAGTCATGACTTTGAGCCCCATGTTGGGTGTAAAGATTACTTAAAAATGAAAAAACAAAATTGCTTGTTGCATTATCCACTGTTTCCCCTAGAACAACTCTCAGAGTGCTCATGGGCCCAGACGGCCACAAGTAATACCATTTTGCCATGATGGCCTATGGGCCGTTACCTTCCCATCCTGGAATATAAAATGATCTCTTTTGCTTCTTATTCTTATTACCAATACTGTGTCCTCCACAAATCCTGCAATCCACTCTGGTTATGATTTCTAAATCCAAGTTGTTATGTGGCAAGCAACAGAAACTAATTTAAGCAATATTAAAGAATTTATGTGAGATTCTGGAGAGCAGCCAGCAGCAAAATAAAGATGAACAATGGGGTGCCTGGCTGGCTCAGTCGGCAGGGCATGTTTGCTGGCAATTTTATTGTCTCGATCTGGGGGTTGAGAGTTCGAGCCCCACATTGGGCATAGGGTTACTTAAAAAAAAAATAAATAAAGGATGAACAATGAATCCTTGGGGAGGATAGGAACCAGTGCAGTTTCAGGGAAGTCACGGACCTGCAAGGGACTCAGCTAAAACTACCTTTCCTCCCAGGGCGTATGTGTTTTAGAGGCAAATTCTAGGACAGCAAATAGATTGATTTAGGATTATACACATAAGAACAAGTGCCTAGGGGCGCCTGGGTGGCTCAGTCGTTAAGCATCTGCCTTCGGCTCAGGTCATGATCCCAGGATACTGGGATCGAGCCCCGCATTGGGCTCCCTGCTTGGCGGGAAGCCTGCTTCTTCCTCTCCCACTCCCCCTGCTTGTGTTCCTGCTCTCGCTATCTCTCTCTGTCAAATAAATAAATAAAATCTTAAAAAAAAAAAAAGAATAAGTGCCTAAAGGAAGTAATATTAGGCAGGGCAAAACAACATATTATGTAACACAATAATAACATAATAATACAATAACATAATAATACATTCAGATACAAGTCCAGTTTTGGACATATGCAAAATTAAAAAAAATTATTTTGAGAGAGAGAATGTGTGTGTGCATGTGCCTGGGGGAGGGGCAGAGGGAGAGAGAGAGAGAGAGAGAATCTTAAGCAGACTCCACGCCCAGCATGGAGCCCCATGTGGGGCTCGATCTCACGACCCTGAGATCATGACCTGAGCTGAAATTGAGAGTCAGATGCTTAACCCACTGAGCCCCCCAGTCGCCCCTGGACATATGAAAAATTTAGAAAATGGAGGGATGGGTACATGCCATGTTCCACTACCCAAGATATTCACTGTTATTCTTTTTCTAAGTAATATTTTCCTCAATAGATTAGGAAAAATATTGTAGATACTTTGAAACCACCCAAATGCATATAATAGATTAAAACTGCCAAATAAACATGCAAATAGACATAAACAACCTTATGTTTTGGTGGTATTCATACTTCCATTAAAACTTTTAAAGTTAAAAGTTTTTTTCTCACTACAAACATATACATGTGGGTTACAGTGCAGAAATACATGCAACATAAAGGAAATGTTTCCTATAATTCTGACTAGCATCTGATCACAGATACTCAGCTGAAGCTTCTATTTGCTAGGAACTTAGTGGGCAGTTTGGTCCTAGGGTCTATGTGATCTAGAACCATTCTGATTATTACTCCTATCCTACTGTCATAAGAATCATGCCCAGTTTGGTTTTTAGGTGTTTCCTCTGGCTACTGCCTAGGATCCTATTAATCTCATTAAAACTAAGGAGTCCATTTCAATGGCAGAATCACCTACCTGCATCCCCTGACTACTGAAAACAGTCACTATAGCACTTGGAAAATTCTGATCCATCTCTCACCATTGTACTTTTCTTTTCTTTTTTTAAGATTTTATTTATTTATTTATTTAGAGAGCAAGTTGGGGGAGGGGCAGAGGGAGGGAGAGAATCTTTTTTTTTTTTGTAGTTTTTAATTTTATTATGTTATGTTAGTCACCATACAATACATCATTAGTTTTTGATGTAGTGATCCACGATCCATTGTTTTCGTATAACACCCAGTGCTCCATGCAGTACATGCCCTCCTTAATACCCATCACCGGGCTAACCAATCCCCCCTCCCCTCTAAAACCCTGTTTGTTTCTCAGGTCCATAGTCTCTCATGGTTCATCAGGAGGGAGAGAATCTTAAGCAGGCTCTGTCCCTGAGATCGTGACCTGAGCCGAAACCAAGTCGGATGTTTAATCGACTGAGCCACCCAGGCGCCCCCATTGTATTTTCCAATGCTGTAATGGGGAAAATGTATTTAGAGTTCTCTTATTGAACATTATTAAAGGATGAGTGAGTAGATGGATTTGATAAATCCAATCTAGCATTCCTATCTCCGTTTCTTTATTTTATAAAAAGGAATTATTGCAACTTCATTCCATTTAGTGTTGGTTACCACCAAGTCAGGTTTCAGATAACTGAGTTAGCAAAATATTAAAACCACTCCCAACTGCTTGAGCACCTATTAGCAAATTTGGTTCTATCTAAAATTCTTCCCCCTTCCCTAGTCTAACACTCTCACAATGCATTACTTGGCTATTCTTTAGGGGTTTGGCATAGAAATGAACAGAAGTCTTGTTTTGTGAGCTTTCTCCTT
Organism: Phoca vitulina; assembly: GCF_004348235.1. Classification (NCBI taxonomy): domain Eukaryota; kingdom Metazoa; phylum Chordata; class Mammalia; order Carnivora; family Phocidae; genus Phoca; species Phoca vitulina. The sequence continues at coordinate 2,490,804 of NW_022589746.1, forward strand.
TAGGGAGCCTTCTCCCATTAGGGTTTGACTTTGTAATTGACTCCAGGTGCCTGCTGGGATGTTACCGTAATTGTAGACATAGAAGCAAAGGGAAGTGATGGGAAAGAGGCATGAGGCAATTTGGCCACCTCTTATGAGGTAACCATTCAAGGCAAGGTCATTATAAGATCTCCAAGCAAAGCAGGAACAACTTCATCAGATGTGTGGAGTGAGAGATTACACTTCTGCTTGTAAGGAATGCTCAGTGGAATGTGGAGCAGTCTAAATCATCCAAATTCTCCTCTATGTCAATTCTTGGGGTCTTCCATTCTATTCCAATTAGCGTCCTAATTTTGCATGAGGTCTGGTGATGCTTTTTTTGTTTTAAAGATTTATTTATTCATTTTTGGTGGGGGGAGAGAGAGCACATGTGTGTGCAGTGGGGAGGGGCAGACGGAGAGGGAGAGAGAGAATCTCAGGCAGACTCCCCACTGAGGATGGAGCCTGATGTGGGGCTCAATCTCATGACCATGAGATCATGACTTGAGCCAAAACCAAGAGTTGGACGCTTAACCGATTGAGCCACCCAGGTGCCCCTGTAAAAAGCAATTTAACCTTGTAGTTTTGCAATCCACAGGATCAAAATTTGAGTTTGATTTTCTGCGACCTCAGTTCTGGGGTGAGTAACCTAAAAGTTCTTTTAGCACAGTTAGAGACAGCTCCTGATTCTTTATGCTGAGCCAAGAATTGTTATCTTAAGTCTGTTACTAGCTTTCTTTAAAGTTCTTCAGCACCAAAAGAAGGAATGAGACACCTGTCACTCAGTCTTCCTTCAGCAGGCACTTCATTACAGTCGGCCTAGGTAATAAATTGAGCAACTCTTGACTCTGCATGCCATAGTCTACCCAAGAAACACTTTCACTAATCCTCGTGCCTTCAGATCCCACTAAGCTCGATAACCACTTCCTTGAGGATTGGTGCCCTGCAACTGTTCCTCATAGCAATTTCTGTACCAATCAGAGTTTTTCTTTGTACCTACACAATCCATTCTAACTAGTTTATCAGAAAAGGAATTGTTAAGGGGTTTTGGATTGGTTTCCTAAATTGAAGGAGTAATTTTAATAAGAGGAAGATGATTTTAACCCGAGCACAACCCTTGAAATCTAGTCATGATTTCATACTTAGAGATTATCCTGAAAATGTAGCTGTTAGGTCTCCCCACTCCCTCAAACATTGGAAAACACATTTAAGAAATAAACTCTGGTCTTCACTGATAATTTCCTAGAAGGGTAGCATACTCCCAACTGCCTCTTATTACATTCACATTTATATATATATGTAACATATATATATTTGAGTATAGTTGACATACAATAGTACATTAGTTTCAGGTGTACAACATAGTGATTCAACAAGTTTATACATTATGCTAGGCTCACCCTAAGTTTAGCTACCATCTGTCACCATACAAGGCTATTACAATATCATTGACTATACTCCTTATGCTGTGCCTTTTATTCCCATGACTTATTCATTCCATAACTGGAAGCCTGTATCACCCACTCCCCTTCACCCATTTTGGTTTCATTAACATTTAAAAAATGTTTTCTGTGATAGCCATCAGTGAGATCCTTCCTTCCTTCCTTCCTTCCTCCCTCCCTCCCTCCCTTCTTCCTTCCTTCCTTCCTTCCTTCCTTCCTTCCTTCCTTCCTTCCTTCCTTCCTTCCTTCCTTCCTTTTCTTTTTAGAAAGGGAGAGGAAGTGGGGCGAGGGGCAGAGGGGGAGGGAGAGAGAGAATCTTGAGCCCCAATGTGGGGTTCCATCTCATTACCTGAGATCATGACCTGAGCCAAACAAGAGTGATGCTTAACTGACTGAGCCACCCAGGCACCCCCATCAGTGAGATTCTTAATTCTCTGGGTAAATTAGTTATGTACAAGCAGATACCTTTTTGGGGGTCCTCTGTGCTATCCAAAGTTTGTGATTTCTATTCTTAGGCATTCAGAAAGGTTTGATTTCTCAAGAAATTCTTATTTTGAATTTAATCTTTGTGCCACTTGATAGACTTGGAAGAAAAAAATATTCCAAGTGATACAGTGGGCCACTGTTCCCTGAATTCAAGATCCTCTTAGTTCACTTCTAACCCTAATTTATGGCCAATACCATCTCCATACATACGGACATAGGAATGTAACAAACGTTATTATACCATAGGTTGATACAATGACATGGGTAAAGAAAAAGAAAGAAAAAATTTTTATGTAAGATACAACAGCAAGGAAGTAGAGGTAGAGCATATAGTTCTTGTTTCTGCAGCTGGTCTTGAGGCTATAACTGGCATTTCCCTCCCTTACCACATATTTCATGTTTTGCCTATCTTTGGCTAACACTGTGGCTAGTTGGAGTGTTTTGCTTAACAGGACAACTTATATCTTTATTTCCATGGGGCTTAAATCCTTAAATCCTTAGTGGTCCTGTCTGCAAAGGGCTGCAATAGTCTGCTGATAATTTTGATCACTGCACACAGTATACAACAAAGGAGCCCTGGGAATACTATTCTAGCTGTACTTCTCCCAGCACTTATTGTGAAACAACAATCCTATTTCCTTTTTTTTTTAAAGATTTTTAAAAAAATTATTTTAGAAAGAGAGAGTGGGGGAGGGGAGGAGCAGAGGGAGAGGGAATTTTTTATTTTTGATCGAGGTGGGGCTCGATCTCACGACCCTGAGATCATGACCTGAGCCAAAAATCAAGAATCAGATGCTTAACCGACTGAGCCTCCCAGGTGCCCCAGTCGTATTTCCTTTTGATAGTCAAGTTTGGTTAGTAGATTTGCCCTTACCCCCATTCCCTACCTGTTTACTGCTGGATTGCTCAACCTCTGTGCTATTGACATTTTGGATAGTTCTGTGCTGTGGCGTTGTTCTGTGCATTATAAAGTGTTTAGCAGTATCCTTAGCATCTATCCACTAGATGCTAGTAAGAACCCTGGCATCCCTAATTGTGACACCCAGAAAGGTCTCCAGCCATTGCCAAATGTCCCGAGAGGAAAATCACCTTTTCTTGGGTTTAGTCGTTTGAAGAACCCCAAAGGGACAGGTGAGAGTCTCTGTCCAGTTTTCCCAGTGAGTGCTTCTTCTCTCGTTACTATCACTTCTTGACCAGTGAAACCTATGCTTAGAATGCTGAAGATCCTCCAAATGTTGAAGGGCAATTTACTACTAGAGTGTGAAGGGCTAATTCATGCAAGGAAGGGATGCTGGGCAGAACAAAGGAATAAAAGTTCACTGCATCCATTTTACAGTAATAGAAAATCTGAGTTATATGGAGAGGAGGGTGAAAAAAATCCCCATATCCAGACATTCAAAGACAAACAATATTTTTCTAAATAACATTTTCTCCCTTATCATAAATATAATGCATACTTATAAACAATTTGGGAAATGAAAATAAAACTTCCCATAATCGTATCATTTAGGAAAAAAACACATTTAACCCTGAGACATATTTACTTCCATCTTTACAAGATTTAAAGCCTGTATTTTCAATTATAAAAGTAATACTTGGTCATTATAATATTTGAGCCTTATAGGAATTTATACTTTAGAAAATAAAAATTCTTGCTATTTCTGACTCCAGATACAATTCTTGCCCACACTTCTTTCTATATTTATAATCCTAAATTACATTTTTAAAAATTTATGAAATAAGATCTCACTCTAAATGCTGTTTTGCAAATTGTGTTTTTCTTCTGCTGATATATCTTGGATATCTTTTAACATAAATGCATTAATCTAGCTTATTCTTTTAAAAGTCAATATAGTATTCCAGCGTATGAGTACATCCAAATTTAGTTAACGCAATATGGCAGACATTAAAATAATTGAAATAATTTCCAATTTTTAAATATGATAAACAGAGATGGCAGGAGTATTGTGTGTGTGTATGTACATACATTTGCACAAACCACGGTGTTTTTAAACTATTTTTTATAAATATACAAACATATATTACATCAGGGGTCCATTTCTCAAGGTTGTGTTTGCAGTGAGCCATCTTGAGAGAGAGGTAACATCTCTCTCTAGGAAGAAGCAAGCTTGCTTACTGATTATCTATAAAAGTAGTGGATTCTCCAATTCAGTGTTCTTCGGCTATGATACAAATACACTATGTGCACAGAATCCATCTGGGCTTCTCTGCATTGCTCTTGTGGAACTTGGGGAGCAAAGGCAATAAATAGAACATGATATATTGCTTGTCGTAAACAATAAAGTTCTTTATCTCTGACCCAGGAGTCTCACATCCTCTGCCAGCATCCATGAAATACTAATAGGCTAACTTATTAGCTTCTAAGTAGGGTAAACTTTCAGACCCTGACAAAAGTAATATATTGTAACTCTGTGAGATGAACACTAAAATACTTTTGTAAAACATGTTTATAATGGTTACATAATTATCCTTCAGATGGGTGCATCGTAATTTATACAACCTAACTTTACCTATTAATATACATTAAATTGTTCCCAAAATTTTGCTAGTCTTATGTTGAATTTGTATTTAAGTCTTTGCCTACATTTCTAAAAGCTGCCTAGGATAAATTTCAAAAAGTACAATTGCTACTAGGTCAACTAGTATAAACATTTTAAAAAGTCTTAATACAAGCTGCCAAACTGCTTTCTAGAAGAGTTGCTCTATTAACTTTATTGTCCCCAGTTCACTGCACACATGTGAACAATATGTTAAAAATGTTTTTCTGTGTATTTTTCTATGCTTAGTTGTGATCAAACTATATTCACCTTTTTTCACTTAGTCATATACTTCTGTGTGACAATATCTTAATATCATTTCCAAATACCTTAGTCATTCATTTATTGTTCAAATATTATTCACATTTTTCCTTCTTTTAATGCAGCCCTAAACATCTTAAATATCTTAAAAGTGAATCTTTGTACATAACATTATCCTTGACACAGACTTAGTATTCAGGCTTTTCTGGCTCAAAATAATATTATCTATCTACTAGTTAGATACCCAATTTGATACATAAAAAATAAAGATTCCACTGACACTATTTACAAAAAGTGTAAAAGTTCATAGCGTAAAGCTAACAAAAACTATAAGGAACCTAGAAATGAATCTAACCAAAGTTAAGTAAAATTCTATTCATGGAGAACATAAAAAAAGTAATAAATCAAGAGATACAGTATAGCCATAGTTTATAGAATGAATAGAAAACTCACTGCCATAAATTCTTCCCCAATTAATATATATATTCAGTGCTCTTTAACAGATGAACAAAGTTTTTCATAGAACTTAATAAGCCAATTAAAAATGGAGAGGAACCATATGACCTAGCCATTCTGCTCCTAGGTATATATACCCAAGAAAGCTGAAAGCATATATTCACACACAGACTTGTAGGCAAAGGTTAATTATTCATAATAGCCCAAAGCAGAAACCCAAATGTCCATCAACTGATGAGTAGATCTACAAAACCCAGTGTACCTTTACAATGGAATATTATTCAGCCATGTAAAGGAATGAAGTACTGATAGGTACTTTGAGGTCGATGAACCATGAAAACATTATGCTATGTGAAAGAAACTAGACATAAAAGACCACACACTGCATGATTCCATTTGTATGAAATATCTAGAATAGGCAAATCCATAGAGGCATAAAATAGATTAGTGGTTGCCAGGATCTGAGGAGGGAGGATGGGAAGTGACTGCTAATGGGCATGGGTTTCTTTTTGGGGTGATGAAAATATTGTGGAATTAGGTAGTGATGATGGTTGTACCATCTTGTGATACGAAAAATCACTGAGTTACACACTTTTATTATTTTTTTAAAGAAGTCTTTTTTTTTAAGATTTTATTTATTTATGCATGAGAGACAGAGAGAGGCGGAGGCAGAGGGAGAAGCAGGCTCCGTGTGGAGCAGGGAGCCCGATGCGGGACTCGATCCCAGAACCCTGGGATCACGACCTGAGCTGAAGACAGACGCTCAACCGACTGAGTCACCCAGGTGCCCTGAGTTACACACTTTTAAATGATGAATTTTATAGTGTGTGAATTATATCTCAATTAAAAAAATTGTTAAAAATGATAGGAAAGAGTACAGGTATATATATACATGTAAATGTATATAAAAGGGATAGAGGAAGGATATAGGAATATAGAAGGGATATAGGAAGTGCCAGGAAGGACATGGTTGCCATTTTAGATAGAATTGCTAAGAATTTATGTTTCTAGATAGATTCTATTGCTGCTATAACAAATGATCATAAACTCGTGGCTTAAAGCAACACAAATTTATTATATTTCTAGAGGTCAAAAGTCAGAAAAATTTTATTGGGTTAAAATCTAGTGTTTGCAGTGCTGCATTCCTTCTTGAAGCTCCAGGGAAGAATCGGCTTCCTTGCTGTTTTCCAGCTTCTTGAGATTTCTGCATTTGTTGCATCATGGCCTCCAGCGAACAATGTCATCATTGTTACTTCTTCTATCGTCATTATCTCCTTTTCTGACTCTCCTGCTCCCACCATTCACTTATAAGTATGTTTGTGATTACACTGGGCCCACTTGGATAATCCAGGATAATTTCCCTATCTCAAGATCCTTCATTTAATTACATTTACAAAGTCACTTTTGCCATTAAGGTAACATATTTATAAGTCCCGGTGATCAGGATGTGGACATCTTTGATTTTTTTTTTTTAATTTAAATTTTAGTTAACATACAGTTCAATACTGATTTCTGGAGTAGAATTCAGTGATTCATCACTTACATACAACACCCAGTGCTCAGCCCTCCTTAATATCCATCCTCCATCTAGCCCATCCCCCACCTCCCCCCCTTCACCAATCTTCCCTTCTAAGAGTTTCTTAGGCTTTGTTTCCCCCTCTCCTTTTTCTCTCCCTTCCCATATGTTCTTCTGTTTTCTTTCTTAACTTCCACATATGAGTGAGATCATATGGTATTTGTCTTTCCCTGACTGACTTATTCCACTTAGCATAATACATTCTAGCTCCATCCATGTCTTTGCAAATGGCAAGATTTCATTCATTTTGGTGGAGTAATATTCTGTTGTGTGTGTGTGTATATATATATATATATATATATAACATCTTTTTTTTCCATTCATCAGTTGATGGACATTTAGGCTCCTTCCATAGTTTGGCTATTGTTGATAATCCTGCTATAACATTGGGGTGCATGTACCCCTTTGGATCTGTGTTTTTCTATCCTTTGGGTAAATACCTAGTAGTGCAATTGCTGGGTCGTAGGGTAGTTCTACTTTTAACTTTTTGAGGAACCCCTATATTGTTCTCCAGAGTGGCTGCACCAGTTTGCATTCCTACCAACAGTGCAAGAGGTTTCCGCTTTCTAGGATGTGGACATCTTTGGAGGGCCATTATTTGGGTTACCACAGAAGGCCTCCATGAGAAGGTGCCATTTTCAGTGAGGATATGAAGGAAGAACAACTCTTGAAGAAATCTGTGGAAAGAGCCATCCATGCTAAGAGAACAGTAGGTGCTAAGTCTTTGAGGCAGGACCATGTCTAGCCTGTTTGAGAACAAAAGGTTAAAGAGGAAGGAGCAGAGGTAGCAAACAGTAGATGAGAACAATGTAATGAGGTGGTGGTTAGGGCCAACTATGTAGGGTCTTGTAAAAACTTTGACTTTTTCTCTGAGGGAGAGGAGTATCCTTGCAGTTTTAAGTAGAGGAGTAACATCATCTATATTTTAATGGAGTCATTGACTGCTGTGTGGAAAATTTACTGAAAGTTGGGCAAAACTGAAAACAGGACACCAGTGTGTATTGGTTATCTATTGCTGCATAACAAACTACCCTAAAACTTAAGGGCTTTAAAATGAGTGATTGGTTTTCATGATTTTGTCGGTTGGATGGATGGTTCTTTTGCTCCATGGTGGTGATTGCTGGTGTCATCTTCCTGTTGCGTTCAGAAGGGAGTTCAGCTGGGACTGGAATATCCAAGATAGCTTCACTCACATGGCTGGCACCTCAGCTGGGTTGGTTGTAAGGAATGGGGGCTGATCAGGCCTCTCTCCCCAATAGAATAGTCAGACATCTTACATGGTGGCTTACGGATCCAAGAGAGCTAAAACAGAAGCTGTTGGGTCTTTTAAGGTCTAGGCTTGGAATTGACGCAGTACCACTTCCTCCATATTCTATTAGTCAAAACAAGTCAAAAGGCCAACTCAGTTTTAATGGGAGAGAAAATTGACTCCACCTGTTGATGAGGAGGACTGACATCTATATTCAGTTAGGAGAGTACTGCAGTATTTCAGGTGAGAGATGATGGTAGTTTGGGTAATGGGAAAGCAGAATTTGGGGAGATTGGTTGTAATATGAATATATGTGGAAGGTAGAGCCAATAGGATATAGTAATGAATAGTGGCTTAGTCTGCTTGGGCTGCCATTAAAAAATACCATAAACTGGGTTGCTTAAATAACAGAAATTTATTTTCTCACACTCTTGAGGCTCGAAGTCCAAGATCAGGGTTCCAAGATGGTCAGGTGGTGGTGAAACTTCTCTTCCTGGCTTGCAGATGGCCACCTTCTTGCTGTGTCCTCATATGGCCTTTCCTTGGTGTATGCACATGGAGAAAGAGAGCGCTCTCTCCCATTTTTTGTAAGGTCACCAGTCCTATCAGATTAGGACTCCATCCCATGAACTTACTTAACCTTAATTACCTCCTAAAAGCCCTATCTCCAAAGATAGTCACATTGAGGGTTAGGGTTCCCACAAAGCCATTTTGGGGGATGCAATTCAGTCCATAGCAAACAGGAGGTAGAATGTGAAAGAAAGAGGAGTCAAGGATGAGTCTAGTTTTTCAGTCTGATCAATTGGAAAAAGAGATTTACATTAACTTAAATAGGGAATAATGCCGAAGATAATGAAGATAATAATGCTGTTTGGGGGGACTGGGATGTTCAATTTTGGACATGTTAATTTTGAGATAAATATTAGACACTCAAGAGATAGGTGAATAAGGTAATGGGATATGGGTTTTGACTGGATATGAATTTTCTAGACCGGAGACATAAAGTGGGGTTTTATTAGATTATTGATGGCATTTAAAACCATCAGAGTGAGGGGAAACAGGGTGGCTCAGTCAGTTAAGCATCTGCCTTCGGCTGGGGTCATGATCCCAGTCTTGGGATAGAGCCCTGCATCAGGGCTCTCTGCTCAGTGGGGAGTCTGCTTCTCCCTCTTCCTCTGCCACTCTCCCAGCTCATTCTCTCTCTCTCAAATAAATAAAATCTTAAAAAAAAATCAGAAGGAGGTCAACATGAGACTAAGTGTAATAGAGAGGAAGTCTTTTGAGAAATTGATTGTTGAGTTTGGGGAGATGAGGATGAACAACAAAGGATTGAGAATTGGCTAGTGAGGGAGAAGGAGGGCCAAGAGAATGTGGTGTCTGGAAGTGGCACTAATAAGAACTGTGTTAAATGCTGCTTATAGGTCAAGTGAGATGAGGAATAAGTATTGATCACCAGATTTGGCATTGTGGAAGTCATTACTGATATGGCAGCAGGAATTTCTGAGCAGTGATAGCCTGATTAGAGATGAACCAGGAGGAATGGGAATAGAGGTAGTATAAAAGTTTTACTGCAAAGAGGAGAGAGAAATGGTGGGTAAGTTGAGGTAGAAGTGGTTAGGAGACTCTTTTAAGATGATGTTATGACAGCAAGTTTGTATGGTGATGGGAATGATGCAGTAGAGAGCAGAAGAAAAAAAGAATAATATAGGAGAGAAAGGGGAAAATTACTAGCACACAGGGAAGAGAAAATACCCCAGCTATTTGCATGGCCCACTTATTCACTTCCATTAGATCTATGCCCACATGTCCCCTTCTCAATGAGGTATTTTCCAATTACCCTATTTCAATTGCAACCCACCCTCACCCCTGGCAACCCTATCCTTCATCTTTTTCTTTCCTTCACTTTATTTTTCTCTATACCAGTGATCAATTTCTAATGCTACATACTTATTTTGTCCTTGTCTGTCTCATCTCACTAGAAAATAAGCTTTATGTGAACAGGGATCTTTAATCCTTAGAACAGTACCTGTGACATGGTAGGTGCTCAAAAAGTATTTGTTGAATCGTTAAGAAAATGGCTGTGTCCTCTATGGCACAAACCATATTGCCAGGCATAAATTAGGCATGGAAATATTTGTGAAGATTATCAGATCTGTAAGGTTAAAGTACTTCACATCTTTTTATAGATTATTAAAAATAAATTTAAGCCACATTGTTTAATGCTCTTCTTAAGTATGTCTATATATCTCCATGTATATACCTATAGGATTTAAAATGAATGTTTCCATCACTCTTTCCAAAAAAAATTTTAAACAGCTTTATTAAGATACACTTCACTTATTTACAATTCATTCATCTAAAGTGACAAATTCAATAGTTTTAAATATATTCACAGATATGTGCAACCATCATCACAATTTTAGAATATCTTTATCACCTAAAAAAGAAACCCCATATACTTTAGCTATCCTTCTACTCCTCTGCTCCATCTCATGCCTCTCAACCCAAGAAACTGTAAATCTACTTTGTATAGATCTGTGTATTCTAAACATTTCAAATAAATGGAATCATATAATACGTGATCTTTTGTGATGGGCTTATTTCACTTAGTATGTTTTCAAGGTTCATTCATATTGTTAGCATGGATAGTATCTCATTCCTTTCTATTGCTAAACAGTATTCTATTGTAGAGATGTTTCACATTTTGTTTACCTATTAATTTGTTGCTGGACATTTGGCTGGTTTCCACCTCTTCATTATTGTGAATAGTGCTGCTATGAACTTTCATGTACAGGGTATACACTTAGCAGTGGAATTACTGGGTCATATGATAAATCCATGTTTAACTTTTTGAGACTGCCAAACTGTTTTCTTACAGTGGCTACACCGTTTTACATTCCTACCAGCAATGAGAGTTCCAATTTCTTCATATCTCCACTAACACTTGTTATTTATTAAAAAAATTTTTTTTTATTATAGCCATCCTCCTGATTGTGGTCTCTCATTGTGATTTTGCCCATCCCTTTTTATTCCCTCAAATACCAGCTTTCCCTCCAGTAAAGAACTGGAAGGAAAATAATTTTCTCCTACTATATCCTAGAATTGCTTGAAAAATAAATCTGTGAATTGGTATGTATACACTTCACAATACCACTTCAGACCCTATAGATAGCTTTTAAATATTATGGTTATTTTAAAAATGGTCACTCGAGATTCTGGCAATTTCCCATACCCTCCCTCCCCTGAATTTATTTAACAGCTACGTAATAAGATAAAGGCTAACATAGAAAATATCTTGGGAACATGTATTTCTTCTCTTAGGTGATTATATGCTTTTTAAAAACCTCAATCCAATTTTGATATCAGATTTTTTTTCCTATAAAGGTGACAAATGTGAGAATTTATAAAAACAGGTGCGCTGGAAAGCTTACAGTTTTATTCAGAGTCAAATGTGGGCAATTAAAATGCAACAAGAGGAGGAGGACGAAGGAAAACCTTTCCAAAAAGTAAGGTCTTACCAAAAATGTTTACCTTCCGCTTCCCAACTTGGGGTGGTAGTTTTCCTTTAAAAACAAACAAAAATATGTTTTGCCAAATACCAAAATTATGTGTATGCATCTGAAGCAACGAAACAAGAAGACAGGGCGCCTGGGTGGCTCAGTTGGTTAAGCGACTGCCTTCGGCTCAGGTCATGATCCTGGAGTCCCGGGATCGAGTCCCGCATTGGGCTCCCTGCTCGGCGGGGAGCCTGCTTCTCCCTCTGACCCTTCTGCCTCTCATGCTCTCTGTCTCTCGTTCTCTCTCTCTCAAATAAATAAATAAAAAAACAAAAAAACAAGAAGACAAGGTGGAGATGCCTTCTGCAGGTTACCAGAGCTTGAAAGGTATTTCCTGACAAAGGAGCAGCTGCAGATGGGACACCGGGCAAAACTGCATATGCAAATAAGTGCTGGGAAAGTGTCCCTGGGATTCACCTCCTTTGGTTACTTTGAGAAGTCATTACAGGTTATGAAACTTTGTGTTCTAATGCAAACAGGTATGGGAAGCAGTGAAAAGCAGTTCAAGTAACACAGCTGTAGTTAAACACCTGAACAGTAGTGGTGGCTGGAGAAAGAAATATGGCTGATCCAGGTTTTGGACAGTTGGGGTCTTCAGAGCTGCTATTCCAGTAGAATTAGGAAAAAATACCCTTTTCTCAGACTGGTATAATAAATATTGACCCTAAAAATGTTCATAAGTTACTGGCTTCCTTGGACCTAGAGGGAGTCACATGAAAATGATTCTATTTATATCAGAGGATTCACCCCCCCCCCACCTCCCCTGGTCAATTTCTCTCTAATCAGAAAAGGGGGATACTGGTGGATGTCAGCAGGCTCAGACCTCCCACAAACTCGGAATTATTTTCCCCAAATCTACAAAGCAAGAGTCCTGAGTAGCCTATTTTATCCGCAAGGAAATTGTTTAATCAATTCATATATTTGAAGAGCTGCAAAGAAATGGATGGGTGGTGGCTACTTTCTTGCTTCAGAGTTGGGAGAGACTCTAGAGATAAGCCAGAGCAGAAAACCTTCCTACTACACACTCTCGTCTCAGGTTTGAAAATACCACCGTATTCTAGCCAAACTGTTTCATTTACTATTCCTTTATTCCTAAATTAACGAGGAGGTATTAACAAGGACTGTGTGTACAATAAGTGCCCACAATATGGTGACTATTAAGAGACAGCGTAATAAAATATACTCGTGTTTTCCCCACTAGACCTAGGCCACCCAATTTACCAAGCCCTACCCTGGGTTTATATCTAGAAGATGCTGGATTGCTACTTAGTTACCCATCCTGATGATGGGAAGCGCATTCTTCAACAAACACACTGGCTTACAGGCGCTGTGGGTTCCGGGGGTGCGGGGGGGGGGGGGCTTATAAAATGCATAAAGTCTAATAAGATATGGCAGTACCTGCCCCAAATAAAAAGCTCACAACTTGGTGGTGCACACCTGTTATTACCAACCTCTCTTCTTTTTTGGAGCACGACGCTGGAAAAGGGTATGATGGCTAATGTTTAATTGAGCATTTACTATGCGAAAAGACATTCTTCAGGGAGCCTTCGTATTAACTCCATTTGGTTCTCAAATAAGCCTACGACGCAGGTACTATTCTATCCCTATTGCACAGATAAACAGGACAGAGGTTAATTACCCGCAAGGTCACACACCCGTGAAACGGAGTAAAGCGAGACCCCGCGGAGCGGGAGGCGCAGAAGGGCGGGCAGGGGCAGGGGGAGGAGCATAGAGGGCGGGCTTTACCTTCGTCAGGACGCCGCTAACGCCATCCGCTCACTGATTTGCATATCCCCATCTCTTTACCTGCTAGCGTCACCGGTAGGGCTGGAAACCCTCCGTAGGGTTCGGCCTCGATCCTGAGAAGACCTTCCCATAGGCGATGGAGGGTTCGCTTCTTCCTCACAGCCTGGTCGGGAGAGCCGGAGGGCCGGTTCCCGCAGGCGAACTACAACCCCCATTACTCCCCGCGCGGAAGGCTGGGTCCACGCGGAGGGAACGTGGAGGTGTTCCAAAGGTGCCTTGAGGGGGGAAAAAAAAAAAATCACGTACATCTTCCGCCGCCTTTCTACCTTCACACAGGCCTCGCCTCCATCATCTGTTTTATCAACAGAGCGTGCAATGAAGCGTGTAGAGTCGCTCTGTCTTCAGGCGCAGCAGAGGGCAGGCACGACGACGGCGCGCGGGCGCGAGGTCCCCGGGCCGCGCGCGGGGCGGAGCCAGTGGCGGTGGGGCCGGAGCTCAGGCCGGAAGTGTGCGAGGGCGGAGGAAGAGGCGTGAGTGGCTGCGGCCGCGCGCTTCCGGGCAGTGCGTCGACGTCGGCGGGCTGCAAAGGGGTCCTCGGAAGGCTCTCCGGCCAGCACCTTACGCATTCCGCTGGCTGCAAGGCCCTCAGTCTCCGTTCATCTCGCAGTAGGCCGTGACGACATGAGCAGCAAAGAAGGTGGCGTCCTCAGCGGCCCTGGGCGTTATTTTGTCAGAGGGGGCGGATCTCCATCCTTTTTGTCGGATTTTCCACTTCTCTTCACCCTTGAGGGATGCCCTCTCCCCATACAGGCTCAGGGACGGTGGCCCCGGTGATTTCCTGGCCACATTGGTCTTCTTTACACCTCGCCTTTTTTTTTTTTTTTAAATCCTCGAGCTGTATTTTTTAATCTTAGTTCGGTAATTGCTCCACCTTGTGCCAGATCAGGGAAGCCATTGGTGGAGGCCCGGGTGAGGTGAGCTTAAGGTTTGGGGGGAAAAAAGGCAGGGCTGTTGTTCTGTCAGTCCGCTGAGAGAGCCTCTAAGGCGAGGGCCCCGTGGGCGCTGGTTTGAGAGAAAGGAAGGGGTTAGCAGACCTTACGTTTTGTCAGCTCTTGATGGTGGAAGAGTCCTATCCAACTTTTTTCTCCTTCTCTACGTAAGGATCAGGAGGGTTCAGGAAAAGGAAGCATGACAATTTCCCACATAACCAGAGAAGAGAAGGGAAGGATGTTAATTCATCTTCACCTGTGATGTTGGCCTTCAAATGTAAGTTCTCTGTAACGGAAGTTGGCGAAGGGAAGAGGACGAAAGAGGTTGTAGCGAGGATAATTTAGGCATGTTGTGCACACAAAAGAACAGTCCGTCAGAATGTGAGATATGCCTGTGTGACTCTTTTTTACTTTTCCTGGAGGTTTGCTGGGGTGCTGGGTCTGCCATTAAAGTCGAGATCACTCAAGTGTTGACTTTTTTTTATTACAGTTCTACAGGTAAACATTAGTTAACTAACATCAGAAATGCCACATAACTAAAAATTACTGTGTACCCGGTATACAAATATGTATCAGCTGTATATGTCAGGTATATATACACACACATATATTTGATTAGTTGACTCTTAAGCATGTATTGGTTTTGTTTCCTCAACTAGACTTTTGAAGACAGGGATTACAATTTTTGTTTTGACTGTTAACACTTTGCACAGAGTGGGAACTCATCTATTAGTAAATCATATACATGTTAAATACACACTATACATATATAATGTGTATGTGTGTGTATATATGTTACAGTCCTCCTTTTAACTTGGTCAAGTTGCTCCTCATTTCAAAACAAAACATAAAACAAAATTCTCCTTCCTGTCATTCTGGATCCACCCTCCTATAGCTTATGGCTTCTGTGGTTCAGGAACCTGAGAATGCCTGAGCTGTTGATTCTAACTCCCACTTATCTGAAGGCTGGATTGGGGCTGGAGGATCCACAGCAATTGACAAGTTAGGCCGTCTGCCAACAACCAGCTCTCAGTCCTCACATGGAGCCCCCCATTGTGCTACTTGAGTGTCCTAACGTCATGGCATCTAGCTTCCCCAGTTAGCAAGGAGGAAACCACAATCTCCTTATGTCCTGATCATAATACATGGTCACTTTTGCTACATTCTGTTTGTTAGAAATGAGGCAATTTAAAAACTGCTTCATGTTTAAAGGGAAGGGAATTAGGTTCCACCTTTTGAAGGGAGTCTCAAATAATTTCTGGGCATATTTTAAAACCGCTGCACCTACAGTGATCTTAAAAGGTTAAGACAACTTGTAATCGAGAGTGTATTGATAAAATTGTATACACAGTGGAGAAAATGAAGTGGGCCGGGTATTCCCTATCCTTATACTCTGACACACCCTATACAGAGCTGCTTGTTTCCAAGCATATGTTGCTTTTGTATGTTTCTGTTTGCCTTTTCACACATAGTTCTTTAAGCTCGAGGTTGCTTCTAAATTGCTGCCCCCATTGTCCGTCTGGTGAACTATGGTTTTCTTCATGACCTAGCTCAAGTATCTTCTTCCTTGGAAGCTGTTTTGATTTTTCTTTCAAGCAGATTTATTGACAGACATTGCATTTATTCATTATCCATCCATTTAGTTATGAAGTATTTATTGAGCGTCTACTCTAGAATGTGTTAGTAGTAAACAAGAAAAATGTGGTTCCTGCTTTCGTGAACCTTTACATATATTTATTATGTATTTTATTTATTTGTTTACATGTTTGTCTTTAACTGGACTATGCTTGAGGATAGGAATTGTCTTATTTAACTTTGTAATCATAGTATCTAATTCACAATGGTCATTAATATTTATAATAAATAATGAAAGCTTTTGATTGCCTTTAAGTATCAGGCAAAATCCCAGCTTAATTATTATCTCAGTAATAAAAGAGCAGATGTATTTGGTCCTTGTCAACCTGTTAATTTGGTTAATAGTTTACTCAAGTTCTGGGTTTTTTTAATTCATGCAAAATACATCTGTACTCCCTGTAGGACAGGCAGTTTGGTAGGTCTTTGGCATGACAGTGCTTCTGAAGGAAAGTGGTGACTAATTAAGAGTTAAGTGGTTTATGGGTATTTCAGTGACTGGGGCTTGGAAATTCAGAAAGTTAATGTCCTTAAAAGTTATAAACTTTTAATTAAAAAAAATCCAGGTTTTTGTGGGGAGAGATAATATTGCATGTGGTAGGGTGATTAAAAAAAAGTTAGGTAACTTAGGTAGTTGGAAGTAATTTTTGTAAGTCTGTGATAATTCTATGATAACAATCTCATATTTACTAGATGAGGTGTTTTTGTTTTTGTTTTTAACAATATATACATCTTACTGTGAGGCTGTGAGTGGTAAAACCCAGTTAAAGCATACCTGTGTTTAAAGAAAGAATATTTTGGTTACTAGCAGTCTTTGATTTCCAGATACTTTAAAAATAAATGAGATGATATGCTCTTCATTTTTATAAAGTAAGAGTTGCTTTATTGTGCGTAACAGTGCTGTTTGATAGGCTTGAAGCATAGAATGTGCATGCTTATGGTTGTAATAATGTGTTGTTAGCATTTCAGCAGGAACTTGATGCAAGACATGACAAATATGAGAGACTTGTGAAACTTAGTCGGGATATAACTGTTGAAAGTAAAAGGACAATTTTTCTCCTCCACAGGATTACAAGGTGAGTAAATATCTTAAAAATTTGTTACAGTTGCATACAGTTTGATATGTACTATGTATTTTGTAATGCTTTATACCTCAGTGGACAGTAACTTGCTGTTAGAATATTCCATGATTTATTCTATGAACCCTGGGATCAGAAGAAGTTAGCAGCAAGTAGATTTTTTTTTTAAAGAGAGTCAGCTAGCATGAGCTGAGGGGGAGGGGAAAAGGGAGAGGGAGAGAGAGAATCTTAAGCAGGCTCCATGCGCACTGTGGAGCTAATGTGGGGCAGTCCCACAACCCTGAGATCATGACCTGAGCCAAAAACCAAGAGACACCCAGTGGACTGAGCCACTTAGGCATCCCAGTAGCAAGTAGGTTTTAAGAATAAATATTTTAATCAGTATAGGAAGGGAAAGTTCTTATTTTCAGAGCAGCTAGGGATTTTGTGTTAAGATCACTCAGTGATACAGGTGTTTGTGAAAATATTAAATTTCTAATGGTTTATTAGAGCCCGTTAAAGCTTTACTAGTTGATACATGCAAAATTTTATATTAGATCAGTGTTGAAATCTGCTTTATTTATCTTCCTATTCATTGTTTAACTCATTGCAATCTGCTTTTCTGCCTCACAACTATTGAAATTGCCCAGTTACTCTCCTATTGCTAAATCTAGTGCATACTCTTCTTATTTTACATTTTTGTAGCATATGATACTATTGACTGCTTAATTCTTCTTTAGAACTTTCTTTTCCTTCAGCTCTGAGGCATCTTTTCTTTGAAATTTCTTTCTGTAAGATTATTTTACTTTATTTTTCTAGGTAGGCTCTGTATATATCCTGGATTCCTTGGTTGCAAATAAAAGAAACCAGCTTATGAGGCGCCTGGTGGCTCAGTTGGTTAAGTGTCCAACTCTTGGTTTTGGCTCAGGTCGTGCTCTCATGGTCAGGAGATCGAGCCCCATGTTGGGCTCTGCACTCGGGTGGAGTCTGCTTGAGATCCTCTACTTCTGTCCCCCCCCCCCCCGCCCCCGCTCATGTGCGTATATGTTCTCTCTCAAATAAATAAATAAAATTAAAAAAAAAAAAGGAAAGAAACCAGCTTAAACTACCCTAAGCAGAAGAGGGAAATGAATTACAGAGATTCAGGAATATCTTATGAATGCAGCTAGGTATCTCTATCTTCCATCTTTGCTTCGTGTTTACTTCCTATTTCATTTAATTGGCTTTCTTTGCTTCTCTGTTTTACCTGAGATTAGAAGGTGCCCACCCGCTAACTAACTCCCAAAGAGAGACTCTTGTTAAAAATTACAAATGCCTTTAGAAGGATTTACAGTGTATGTCTTATAAAGTGTTTAAGGAAGTCCAGATATAATTTATCATCTTTTTATTATTAAAAATATTACTGGGGGCATGGGGGTGGCTCAGTCAGTGAAGCCTCTGCCTTTGGCTCAGGTTATAATCTCCGGGTTCTGGGATCGAGCCCCGCATCGCTTCTCCCTCTCCCCCTCCCCCTGCTTGTGCTCTCTCTCGCACTGTCTCTCTCTGTCAAATGAATAAATCTTTAAAAAAAATATTACTGAAGTATTCTAATCACTCATTTACAACTTTTTTTTCATTTACAACTTTTAAGATAATGTGCTAATAGTTTAATTTTTATACTATTTTATTTATTTTATTCTATTAAGTGGAAGTGAATTTGCCATACATAGATTTACTGGAATGTGGCACTGTTAACTTTGTTTTATCTTACCTGACTCTAAAATTAGTTTTTGCTTATTTTTTTAATGAGTTCTCAGCTTATATTACAGAAAGATTTTAAGTTATTCTTGAACTTGAGCTTGTATTATGGAAAGAAGCAACACTGTTTCGACTAATTATGAACACTTTTTCAATACAAATTGCAATTTTAAAAGAATTGGCATCAGTATGCAGCAGTTTAAGAAATAATAGAACTGTGACAGGGGATCTTAATATTTTAGAAAAAGCCATGTTATTGTGTAAAGTCATCTTTTAAGTATTTCTCCCATCAAAAACAGTACATTGTTACAGTAAACTTAGAAAGTTATAATCTTTAGGAAGATAATAAATTGTATAAAAGTAAAGATACTGAATGAAAGAAGTCAGTCACAATACCCAAAGACAGCTACTGTAAGTGGGCAGATTTCATATTTTATACACATATTTTATATATATATACATATATATGTATTATTATTATTATTATTTTTTTTAAAGCTCTTTGCCCAATGTGAGGCTTGAACTCCTGACCCTGAGATTAAGAGTCGCATGCTCTACTAACTGAGCCAGCCAGGCATCCCTGATTTTACGTATTTCTAATAAAATATAATTGTGGTTTTGAGTTAGAAGCATCCAGATACAATATTTATTTAGCCCTGTGTTCATTGGTATTTAGATTATTTCAGTTTTTCACTAACAAAGCATCTGGCTGATATTCTAAAAGTTCCCAATATCTTGATTATAGTGCTCCTGATACGGAAGAGATATTGACTGATTCAGAAATTAAATTGGATGGTGTTAGACAAAAGATATTGCAAGTAGCCCAAGAGCTCTCAGGAGAAGACATGCATCAATTTCATAGAGCCATTACTACAGGTAAGTGTAGGTTCACTTCAGTGGTAATATTAAAAAAAAAAAACAGCAGTGTGTTACATGATTAATGTGTGAGTTGCATGAATTTTAATTGACACTTGGTGAAATGTTATTGGCTTTAAAAATTGGGACTTTGGAATAATAATATAAAGATAATCCAAAAACATTTAATTGGCTTTATTATTCCAATTATGTAGAATAGTCATTGATAGATTTTAATAAAGTCATTGAAAAAACAGACCTAACAGAATGAACTGTATTCTTGATTGTGTAGGGTGTATTTAGACAGGGCACATCTCATTTCCCACTGTGGGTATATCTCTCTGGTGGTTCTGAGTTTCAATTTAAGTAGGCTTATAAAAGAGAATATATTGCCTAGCCAGGTGGACCCAGCATCTCATAATTGTGACTCCATACTGGAATTTTAGGATAGTACTGGGTTTTATATAAACACAAATCACTTTATATATATACACAAATCGGTCACATAAATATTTAAAGTATGTGGTTCTTTTCATCCTTTTCTTAATGTGAATTCATTGACAGGAGAGATACTATATAATTCAAAAAGGTAAAGTCAAAGGTTGATTGATATTTATAGAAGAATGTGAAAGTTCTCTGTTTCTATCATATAGCTGATTCCACTGAACTCAGAGCATTTCAGCATGAGAAATGAATTTACGTGGTACCTGCTCAGTGTGTCCGGTTTTGCTATGAATTTATGTGGTACAATATGAATTTATGTGGTAAATGCTCAGTGTGAACATTTATAATTTCAACTTGTTTTTCGGAAATGTCAACCTACAAATGAATTTATGTGGTAAATGCTCAGTGTGAACATTTATAATTTCAACTTGTTTTTCAGAAATGTCAACCTGTAGTATGTTTAAATGTCTTTTGTTGTTGCTCAGTAATTATATATATAGTTGACCCTTGAACAATGGGTCAGGACTAGGGGTGCTGACTCCTCACACAGCCATAAATCTACATAAAACTTTTGACTCCCCCAAAACTTAACTACCAATAGCCTCTTATTGACTGGAAGTGGTACTGATAATATGAACAGTCTGTTAACACGTTATTTTTTTTTTTTTTTAAGATTTTATTTATTTATTTGACACAGAGACACAGCGAGAGAGGGAACACAAGCAGGGGGAGTGGGAGAGGGAGAAGCAGGCTTCCCCGCAGAGCAGGGAGCCTGATGTGGGGCTCTATCCCAGGACCCTGAGATCATGACCTGAGCCGAAGGCAGACGCTTAATGACTGAGCCACCTAGGCGCCCCTAAAACAAGCCTCTTGAATAAAACATGAGAATATCTTCGTGATCTTGTAGTAGAAAAGATTTTTTTTGAAATGACACTAACATTAACTGATAAAGGATAAATGGATCAATTGGATTTCATTAAAAGTAAGACATCATTTATCAGAAGACATCATTAAAGTGAAAAGGCAAGGTGAAGTCTGAAGAGAAGACACATACATATCTTGGATAAAGGACTCACATAGAGAATATATGAAGAATTCCTACAAATCAACAAGAAGACATGCAATTTTAAAAATTGGGCAGGGGTGCCTGGCTGGCTCAGTGGGCAGAGCTTGTTATTCTTGATCTCTGGGTCATGAGTTCGAGCCCCATGTTGGGTGTAGAGATTACTTTAGAAAAAATGGACAAAAAACTTCAACAGGGCCTCATAATGAATATTCATATAGCTAATAAGCATATGAAAAGGTGCTGAGCATATTCACTA
The DNA here is from genome assembly GCF_004348235.1 of Phoca vitulina. NCBI lineage: Eukaryota > Metazoa > Chordata > Mammalia > Carnivora > Phocidae > Phoca > Phoca vitulina. Next base: position 2,512,190 of record NW_022589746.1, read on the forward strand.
GAGTCATGCAAAGTAAAGCCAAATGAGATACCATTTACTCACCTGCAAGATTAAATTATAAAGGGTGACAATACCACTTTAGAAAGCTTTGGCAGTATTTAGCTAAAAATATGTGTCTACTGCATGATCCCTTCTGGGGATGTACCCAATAGTGAGGCTCATGTTACCAAAAGACACATGCAAGAAAGCTGGTAACAGCTGTAGTGATAATATCCTAAAACTGAAAAATGACCCAAGATGTCCATCAACAGGAGGTTGGATAAATAAATTGTGGTATATTTGTACAGGGTAATAACTACATAGCAATAATAAATGATAAGCATACATGCCAGCAAATATGAATCTCACATACATTCTCTTGGGTGAAATAAGCAGACACAAAGGAGTATCTGCTGTATAATTCCATTTAAGTGACGTTCAAAAAGAGGCAAAATTAATATAAGGAGTTAAAAGGCAGGATAGTGGTTACCTGGGAGTGGAGGTTGGGGGCAGGGGTTATTGATTAGAGGCATGAAGGAACCTTCTGGAGTGATAGAAATGTTTTGTACTTTTAGCTGGGTGGTGTTACATAGTGTACACATATGTAAAAATTCACTGAGTTACATATTTAAGATTTATATAATTTATATAAATTGTAACTCATTTTTTTTTTACAAAGTCACTATTGACAAATTCTTAGTTCCTTTTTCCAGAGCAGTTCTTTATATCAGGAGATCATATCAATAATCTCTTTATGGTATAGGGGTGCTTGGCTGGCTTAGAAGAGCCTGTGACTCTTGATCTTGGGGTTGTGAGTTTGAGCCCCACATTGGGTATAGAGATTAGTTAAATAAATAAAACTTAAAAAAAAGTCTCTTTGTGGCAGTCTTGTGGTGAAAATAAATGCCATGTTTAGTGAAAACAGCTATGCCATTTGTATTGATGATATTCTTTGTCAGAATCCTTTTGGTGAGGTTTCTCTTGGGTACCCTGACATTTCTAGTTGTTAGGCAGGGCAGATAATGTTTTTTGTTTGTTTTGTTTAGATTTTATTTATTTCTTTGACAGAGAGAGTGAGAGCATGTGCACAAGCAAGGGGAGTGGCAGGCAGAGGGAGAGGGAGAAGCAGATTCCCCGCTGAGCAGGGAGGCCTATGCTCTTGAGCAAAGGCAGATGCTTTACCCACTGAGCTACCCAGGCACCCCATGGGGCAGATAATGTTTGTGGCAATGTTTGCCTTGTTCTATTTGATTTCCTGAAATTTTTATCTGCCTCTTCTAGTGGAAGTGGATTGGGAAGGAGGTAAGCTTGAACATCTAGCACATTTCCCTTTGTCAGTTCTCAGGGTTGACTGGAATCCAAAAGTGGCATTTTTAGGCTGCAGGTATGTTATAGATCTTTTCAGGGATATAGATCAGGAGCGGTGGTATTGGGGTGCCTGGCTGGACTTGGTCGGAAAAGCATGTGACTCTTGATCTCAGGCTCCTGAGTTCGAGCCCCATGTTGGGAGTAGAGGTTACTTAAAAAAAAAAAAAAAACACAATAAACAGGAGCAGTGGTGTTTATCATTTGTTGATATGTGAGTATTATACTGCCATGAGGAGTCCCAGTGATGTATTGCTATCGTTCCTCCCTGAGAGCTGGAGTAGTAGCTTGAACCATACTAGCGACAGATCCATGGCAGACTTATATTTCAGTCAGAGTGGTCCTGCCATGTATAAATAGGTATGCATGTATAATCCAAAGGGCTACTGGGTGGCGGAATTGGTGGTGGGGAGCAAGTTGGATCTCTCTGTTTCTAGAAAGTCCTTGATCTGAAGAAGCAGTATGGTCTAAATGTCTTACTGCATCTACAGCTTCTAAGTATCCTATTAACTTGGGTAACTAAAGGCAAGAGTTTGAATAACTTCCATAAGCTTGATCATTTTCCTGTTATATCATGCAATAAGCTTATCTTGTAAAAATTCATGGCAATGTAATACATATAATAAAAGCTGGCTACAGTAGTCTTCACTTTTGACTTCAGTCCATGCTTAAAACTTTTGTACTTCTGTAAGAACTGGTATATTTTCCTCACAATGTTGGTGCTTTGTCATGATGATGTGTTTAGATTAAACTTCTCAATTCCATATTAGTTCAAGGTTAAGCCCTGCTAATCCTGATAACTTAAAGTTCTGGTGGGACAGCGTAGATTTGCTTTATTTCGCCCAGTAATCTATTTTGTATGTTCTTTGTCAATGAGTAAAGTGTAAGGAAAGACTTTAAACAAGAGCGAGGACCATATGGATAGTGACATGAAAAGAAACCTAGAAAGTTGCACTTGGCTTTTAGAACAAAACAGAGAAATGAAGAAAAAAGATAAAAGGGACATTTCATTGAATCAATAGAATGTTTCTTAAGTCAGGAAGGAGACAATGGACTCTTGGAAAGAGTTTAGATAGGGCATTAATAAAATGGAAGCAGTCTTCAGATTTTCCCTCTTCAGTGTATCATTGAGGATTATTTGAAGCAATTCCATTTTAGGCCTTTATCTATTTTTTGTAAGTTTTTTTGAAGATTGCCTACTCATGGGTTAAAAATTTAAGGATTCCTTGTATCTCACTTTTCTGTAGTTAAGTCCTTAAAATAAAATGAGATTCTTTGGGGCGCCTGAGTGGCTCAGTCATTAAGCGTCTGCCTTCGGCTTGGGTCCGTGATCCCAGGGTCCTGGGATCGAGCCCCACATCGGGCTCCCTGCTCGGCGGGAAGCCTGCTTCTCCCTCTCCCACTCCCCCTGCTTGGGTTCCCTCTCTCGCTGTGTCTCTCTCTATCAGATAAAAAATCTTTAAAAAAAAAAATGAGATTCTTTAAGCTGAAGCAATAAAATTGTTTTTTTCTTAAAGTTAAGGAATAAAGCGTTAAATACAGAGGTAACTGGGACTTAAAATTTTGCTGACAGGTATTTTGTTTGATAAAATAAGGTTACTTATAATTAGAGTAGCATTAACAATATGATGTTTATGAATAGCTTGCTGCTTGTAATTGTTAAATGCTTGTTTTGGTGTTACTCCAAATAGTTGTTCTTTTGACTTGAAGATAAAACAATTCTGGCATTGAACTAAAGGAGTTCTGTGCTTTTCCTCATTAAGAATAGTGCTAATGGCACGCAGAGCATTTCCCTAAGGGATACTTGTGTGAGCTTAAACATTGAGTATCCTCCTAATAATTGAACAACAACAAAAAGTTAGGTCTGTTTTCTACGCATTTCTTATCAGAGTAGATTGCAGATCGTCCCAAGGGATGGTTAAACAAATGAACGAATAATTAGTTGCTTGAAATAAGTCACTTAAAAAAATATTGGGTTCTGTCATGTTTTTGTTTTGTGTTTTTCTCTTGTTGAAAAATTAACAGTTGGGGGAATATGTTCTCCATCTCAAAGAAAAAAAAATTTTTTTTGTTTAGTTTATATCACTCTGATAATGATAAAAATTATCATTTAATTTTGAGACATTTTGGTGTACATAACTAAGTTCAGACCCAAACTAATATTTTAATTCTCCTATTCAGGAATGTGAATGATGGGTTAAGTGGATGTTTTGGGCCAGTTAGAGATTTGTTTTTAAGCTGTTGTTCTTTATGACCTTTGCAGTATCTCTAAGTTATAGATATTCTTACTGCTAAATAAGTGGGAAAATTGAGTTACACAGGAGTTAAGCAACTTGCCCAAGATAAGCTAGTAAGTGGTACCATTGGTTTCTTACCATATGGATTTAATTTATGTATTGACTTTAGAACCTACCTAACTCCTAGTAAAGGCTTAATCTTGCTTTAAGTCCCCTTCCCCCCAATATTAGGGTTTTCCTTACAAACCCAGCACACATTATATAGCTCTTATGTTGCTATTTTTGTCCATAGCACTCAAAACCTTCTGACATACTATGTAGTTTCTTTATATATTATATTGTCTCTTTCCTGTATTAGAACGTGGATTCTACAAGTCTCTACAGATGTTGTTGTTGTTCACTGATGTATCCCAGACACATAACAGGTGTTTGATAAATGTTGAAAGAATGAAGAACAAAACTATTTTAAAAGGACTTTTATTTTTTTGTTCAACCAAATCCTTTATCTGATGATTTGCTTTTGCAAATTTTTATTTGACTTTTTGTTCCTTCCAAAAGAAAACGTGTTTCCAGTGGCTGTTACTGATACATGATAGTAGAAACAGGATCAGTATTAATATTTAGGAAATTCTAAACTTTATTATATCAGTACAGAGAAGTTTGATACAGGTTCAGCCTATCAGCAAAATTCAGAAGGCTCACTGAGAAAATGAACTAGGATACGAAGAGTCATAAGCCTTTGTAATGATAGAAGAATTTAGTGACGGGAAAGATACGGTTGAAAATTGAATTTATCTGATTATGTATGAGATTCAGTATGCCAGAGATGTTATGATAAAGCTAAGAACTGAAACAGATGAATAAACCGTGACATTTTGGTGGCTTACCAAAGCAGGAGTTGTTTCTTTCTCACTTTAAAGTCCAGGCTTTGTGATGGTAGTTTGCACGTGCTCTGCCAGCTTAGTCATTCAGGGACCCAGGGTCATGGGGCTCTGGTATTATCAATACATGGTTTCCAAGATGAGCTAGGGCATCAAAATAAAGCCGGTGGGTTGTGGGAAAGAAGAGTGCAGGGTGATGCCTGAGGTGTTTGTGGGCCAGCCCTGCAAAAGATAGATCACGTCTGTCCACATTTTATTGGCCAGTCACGTGGCCACATCTAACTTCAAGGGAGAATGAGAAATATGGTCTCTTCCTGTGCCAAGGATAATGAAATATGTTTGGTGAATAGTCAGTTTTTCTCTGCCCAGTATGGCAATTTGATGTCCATTTGCTTTAGTGGAAATTCCAGGTATATGCGTGATGATGGATTTAAATTTTTTTTCTGAATATATTTTAATTTTGTTTGAAAACATTCATTTTACCTAATTTGAGAATAATTTTATAACTGAAAGAATGGTTAGAGGATACCTAGTCCCGCTACCTCATTTTCTAAACGAGCTTAGTGATGGTATTGGAATTGAAATCTGATTTGTTTCATCTGCTCTGATACATTTTCTGCTAGACCACCTCTTCTCTGATAGCTAGTATTTAGTGCTTTTTCCTATAATTGTTTTTTCCAAAGCCAAAGGCTTTTACTTGACTATCTCAGATCCTGTATTTGGTTAAAGAGACTCGTACTTCCGTTAATTTTACCTATACATGTAAGTAAAATAGTTTAAATTTGCATTTAAATGTGAGATGGTTCAGTAGACATTTTTCCTGACTATTTTAATCACAATTTAGGGGTGCCTGGGTGGTTCAGTCAGTTAAGCATCTGCCTTCGGCTCAGGTCATGATCCTGGGGTCCTGGGATCGAGCCCCATGTTGGGCTCTCTGCTCGGTGGGGAGCCCACTTCTCCCTCTCCCTCTGCCTGCCGCTCTGCCTACTTGTTCTCTCTCTGTCAAATGGGTGAATAAAATCTTTTAAAACAAAATCACAATTTAATAAGTGTATATGTCATAGTGCAAACCCCTGTGGTGAATAGTATGACTATGAGAAAGTCTCTGTAGGCATTTTCTGGGTTACAAAAACTCCGTTTGTAAACATTCTTTTAGATAAATGTCTGGTTTGTACAACTTAGACTGTCCAAGTATGAGGTCTTTTAGCCTAGTTTCTCTTTTCACCTTTGAACGTTCCTATTTTCTGAAATCCTGTTTGAGAAAGCTACTTTTTTGAGCTGAGGTCTGTCAGTTGATAAGGATGGAGCTAAGTAGGGAACATGGAAGAGACAACTTCTTGTTTAGTTTTGTACAAATGCACCAAGTCAAAGAGCATCTTATTCCACGACAAACTATTTTAATTTAATATGCCTTAATAGGATAAACAGTAGTGTTCCATTAATATAATTTGCCATTACTTAGTTTTTAAAATTTTATTATTTATTTATTTATTTTTAAAAGATTTTATTTATTTATTTGACAGAGAGAGACACAGCGAGAGAGGGAACACAAGCAGGGGGAGTGGGAGACGGAGAAGCAGGCTTCCCGAGGAGCAGGGAGCCCGATGGGGGGCTCAATCCCAGGACCCTGGGATCATGACCAGAGCCGAAGGCAGACGCTTAACGACTGAGCCACCCAGGCGCCCCTGCCATTACTTAGAATTATAGTGCATGTTGGGCTATTTCAAAAGAACGGCCTCTTTTAATGTGAGTTAATACACTGCAAAGAAAACAGTAACAGAAAAATCACTGATTTCTTTGAAGAAGTTAGAAAATGTTGTCTAGGGGCGCCTGGGTGGCTCAGTTTGTTGGGCGGCTGCCTTCGGCTCGGGTCATGATCCTGGACTCCCGGGATCGAGTCCCGCATCAGGCTCCCTGCTCGGTGGGGAGTCTGCTTCTCCCTCTGACTCTACCCCTTCTTGTGCTCTCTCTTTCACTCTCTCTCTCTCTCAAATAAAATAAAATTAAAAAAAAAAAAAAAAAAAAGAAAATGTTGTCTAACAAAAATTAATCACCTTCATTCTTTTTTTTTTTTTTAAGACAAATGATGGCATATGCATTGTGAGCTTTATTTTTCCAAAGATAATGCCCTCATTCTTATTTTAATTATTCTCATTTCAGTTTAATTCAACAGTTTCAGAGGGCCCTTGTCCAGACACTTATATTATTCCGTATAAATCCTGCAGTGTAGGTAGATGTCTGTTCTTCACAAATAGGAAATTGAAGTGTAGTAAAGTTAATAAATGACCTTAGTTCACACAGCTAATGAGACTGAGTTAGCTTTTGAACCTCATTTCAGGTCTGCCTTTCTTTTATGCCATTCTCATACTTTATTTGGAGGAAGGCTAGAGGCAGGGAGGTAAGGAGGCGTGGTCGTCATTCTAGGTGTGAAATGAATAGAGCCTCCAGGTTGGTGTTAGCAATGTGGATGGAAAGGGAAGAACATACTTAGAGGATATGGTTTTTTAAAATGTGCAAGAGAAAGGAAATAGTCTCAGGACAACCTTTAGGTTTCTGGTTTGGCCAGCTGGTTGTATGGGCATGTTATTTAAGAGAAGAAAACTGGAGGGTGGAATGGGTTTTGGGATGATTAATTGGAAATTATGGGGCATCCAACTAGGTGCCTAATAGGCAATTGGATATATGGGTCTGGAGAACTGATAATACAATACAGGACTGATCTTCAGTTACAGCCTTAGAGTCATCAGCTTATCAGCTGCTGTTGGGTTTATACATATGAATAAAATTATCCAAGGAGAGCATAGGGTGAGAAGAAAGTCAAAGACTTGGTCCTGTGGAACTTTACAGGGAATAGAATATTTGATAGAATAAGATCCCAGAAGAACCAGGAGAGGGTGGGATCCAGAGCTTAGGTGGATTGACAAGCCTTATAGGAGAGGAAAGCCACCTCTTCGGAGATGGGCAGTTAAGGATGGGTATAGAGGTAGGCAGTGGAGGAAATTTTTGCTTAATATCTCTCTTTTTCTGCTGTGTGCTAAAGGAAAAAGGATGGGAGGTGAGGCAGTGGTTTGGAATTGATGGGAGACTGGAGATAAAAGAAGGACTGTGAGGGGAGTGGGGGTCAGAACTTAACCAGGGACATTTATTGTGATTGTTAATCATTTTTGAAAGTTTACCTGATCAATAAATTTGATCTTTTCTGTATAACAGTAGGAGTGAATGAGATAGAAAGTTAGATTAATTTGTGGTTAGGGTTTTGCTAATTAGTTGCAGCAGGATGACAATGGGAGAAGTAGGACAAGATACTCTGCTCAATAAACTACTATGGCCATTTTGGTTGTTAAAAGAATACCTCTGTGTCTGTTGGTAAGTAGTATATTATTAACTGTGATGAGTAGCAAAGTCAATAAATACGAATTTCAACATATCCGGTTTATCTCCTAAGCCAAACAGGCACTGTGATTCCAAGATACTGTAGTAGTTTGTAGTTTGCCATAGTAAAATACCACAGACTGGGTGGCTTAAACAATAGGAATTTATTTTTCCCCATTTCTGGAGCCTTAAAGTCCAATATCAAGGTGTTGGCAGGGGTGGTTTTTTTCTGAGGCCTCTCTCCGGTATAAAGATGGCCCCTTTCTTTCTGTGTCCTCACATGGTCTTTCCTCTGTGCACAGGCATCCCTGGTGTTTGTCTCTCTATGCTAATCTCCTCTTTTTATAAGGACACCAGTCAGGTTGAATTAATCCTCTGAGTTACCAGAGTTAGGGCTTCAACATATAAATTTGGGGGAGGTACATAGTTAAGCCCATGACCTACTTTCTGGTTTTGTGCAGTGCAGCCAGGGGGCAAGCTGTAAAATTAATAATGTTATTTTGGGGTGGGGAGACTGGGGAGTTGCTTTGAGTTAAGTCCAGAGGTGCAGTTGGGGGGATTTGTGTTGTGCAGCTGATCCCCCCCCTTCTGTAAACCTCTGAAGAAATGCCCTTTCTAAGGGGACAAGCAGGTAGCATTTGGGAAGTCTGCCAGGAACCAGGGATATAAACAGGTGTTTCATGCAAAGCATATTTCCTCAGGTTGCAGTAATAGTCTTTGAGGTAGGTTCAGGAGAGCTTTACTTTAGTTGAGACATACCACCTGATGGTGAGGGGAGAGGTCTGGGGGGAGGAATCTGCCCTAGGTCTTAAAGAATGACCGAAGGACAGCACACCTCTCCCACCTGATAAGTGACATCCAAACCTTTCTCTTTTTCTTCTACTCCCTTTATTTATATCTCTTGGCTAGAGTGGCTAGAGTGAGGATGATGAGAGAGGAACAGAGATTTGATGAGTAGTGGAGAGAGTAGAAGTAGAGACAGGCCTGTGAATCCCCACATAGGCAGGATCCCCAGTCACTGAATGACTGTCATTTTAATGGAGGAAGTCAGGGGAAGAGTTTGATGATGTTATCAAATCATGCCTCAGTGGCTTCATTTAGTTAGAGAAAGACAGATTGAACAAAAGACTTTTCCACCAGCATCTAAAAATCAAGAAACAATTCGATAAGTAACTTATGTTTATATCTTATGGCACTTGGTAAGCAGTTTTATAATAAATATAGTTTAATATAGTAAGACAATAAAAGAATGTATTTAGAATTTGGGGTTTATACTGATCTATATAATAATTTATGTTCCTGTTAAATATTTTGAATATCACTGCAAGGGACAAGGGAGTTGAAAATGCTGACAGGAGATGTTTAAGGGATTACTGTGGTGATTAAGTGAGATAGGAAGAGAATGGGATCCTTTGGTATTAGCAGAGTCCTCTTGGAGGGATTTAGAAGATCCCCAGATTACTATTAACTTTTCTACTCATTCAGGTTTGCTTTTTAAACAGATAAAATTTACTCACTGGGGTGAAGTAGAGAGAAAGAGAGCCTTTGCGTCATACAATCCTGGGTTTATGTGTTTGCTCTGATATTCCTTAGATCTGTGACCTTGGAGCATACAGTATACAACCTGTTTGAATTTCAGCTTTCTCACCTGTTATGTGGGAATAGGAATAGCTGCCTCCTGGGTTGATTTGAAAACTGAAGTATGTTTATGGAAGGCATATAACCGTTAACAAATGTTTATTCTCTTCTCTTCTAGAATTTAGCAGAATTAATCTGTAATAGTGTGCTAAATTTTTAAAATTTATTCTCATTTTGGGTTAAAAACTCAGTAGTACTTTCTCAGCATACACTCTTCATTGTTAAAGTAAAAGCCATGCTCAAATAGACAACATCCAAATTAGACAAAATCCAAATTAATGAAATTGTGCTTAAGTTTTACTGTTGGTAGTATAATTGCATGTACTTTATAAGACTAAGGCTTATGGATGTATTTTCAGTGTATAATTTATGTATTTGTGGGTAGATTTTTTTAGCAGAGTGGCATGTGACTCAAACCTGGATCTGACTTGACTTTAACATTTCAGTGATCTAATAAAGCTAACTTCTGAAAAAATTCAGGTGGTAGTCTTAAAAATAGTTATAAATGCAGTTCTAAAAATTGACATGCAATTTATACACCATAAAATTAACCCACTTAAATTGTATAATTCACTGGTTTTTAATATAACCACAAGTTGTACGCTGTTACCACTAATTCCAGAATGTTTTCATCATCCCAAAAGGACACCCCTTACCCATTCGCAGTCACTCCTCATCTTCCTTCCCCCCACGCCAATTTGCCTAAGCCTAGGCAACCACTAATTTACCTCCTGTCTCCATGGATTTGCCTCTTCTGGATATTTCATATAAATAGAATCATACAATATGTGGCCTTTTGTGTCTGGTTTTTGTCATTTAGCATAATGTTTTCAAGGCTCTTATATATGTCGTAGCATGTATCAGAACTTTATTCTTGGGATGCCTGGGTGGCTCAGTCAGTTAAGTGTCTGCCTTTGCCTCAAGTTATGATCCCAGGGTCCTGGGATCGAGTCCCACATCAGGCTCCTTGCTCAGCCAGGAACTTGCTTCTCCCTCTGCCTGCCACTCCCCCTGTTCGTGCATGTGTGCTCTCTCTCTTTGACAAATAAATAAATAAATCTTAAAAAAAAAAAACACTTTATTTTTTAAGGCTAAATAATATTCCATTGTACATATATACCACATTTTGTTTATCCATTCATCAGTTGATGGACATTTGGGTGTTTCTACTCTTTGGTTATTGTGAACAGTACTGCATTTGTCTACAAGTCTTTGTGTGAACCTCTGCTTTCAGTTTCTTGGGTATATACCTAGGAGTGGAATTGCTGGGTCATATGGCAAGCAATTTTTTAAAACACTGAAAGTTTGGAAAGAGAGTTGAGATGCAAAATTTGAATTTAGAATGAAGCATCTGTTTTGTCTGTTTACCTTTATATATGGTTTTTGATGGAGATTTGGACTAGATATATATTGCTTAAATATTATAAGAATAAGTAAAAATAATCAGAAGTCTTTAATTGGGTTTCCTTGTATATGTTCTAATAGGGGAACAAGGAGAAAAATAACAAATTACATAAAAGCAACCTACAGACTTCTCTCTTACTGGCAGCTGATTCTGTAAATAATTCTAGTTGGATTTCGTCCAAGGTAAAAGCAGAAGGGGAAGACATTGTTTGATGGAATATGGCAGTAGGTTGAAATTTTTCACCTTGGGGATTATTCACTGAAAATAGCGGATGTCCTTTTCATCAAGTTGAAACATAACTTGTTTAAACATCCTTTTACCTAGATGTGACCAAAACTGCTTTTCAGTGTTTTGGGCCAGATGTCCTTGAACTTTCTGTGTGGTATATCATGAAACCTAATTGCCATGGAGCAGAAATGGCCACCTCATCTCTGAAGTAACTTTAATCAAACACATTCCAAGGACAACTTAAATAATGACTTTAAATATGCTTGAAAATGCAATGTTTGACAGGCATCCGTATTAAAATAGATTGACACCACAGATGAATTTTGAGGGCTCTTGTTCTGTACCCTCTTTTTTCTCCCATAAAAAATAAATCAGATAACTTTAAGACCTCTAATTCTGAACTTCATCAGTTTGAACTTTAATCTTGTAAGAATATTTCTTTCTTAATGGACTTAAATCCAAAGTACTATAAATTAAGTATAATTAGATTATTCTGAACATTGGAATACCAGATTTTAAAATATTTTTGTCAAAGCACTTATAATTTCATAAAACCAGTGAGGAAGAACAGGGGAAATTATTTTAAAGAATTTACTAAACATTTGAGTCTCTTCTCAAGGTACTTTTGGGGGTGGTGAAAGGAGAAAGTTGTAAAGGCGTCCTTTCCTTCAAAACTCTGTGGTGCAAAATATAGGTGTTCATAACTCAGAGCTGGCTGAAACATTTAGCTGACGTGTAAGTTTTATGTAATGGGTATGGAGAAATGAGTGATGCCTTGACTGGTCATATCAGAACATTTAAACTTTTTTTATAGGTAGAAAAAGATTTGAGAGAAGGCAGCTTAGGCGCGGAATAGCATGGAGTCATGAAAGTATGGTATGAGAGACTAGAGAATAAAGTTGAACAAAGCACGGAGAATAGCTGAACTGGGGATTTAGTGGGAGAAAAAGTGATTAAAAGTGATTATGTTTTATGTGGAATTGAATGTAAAGAAGCAGGTAAGGTAGGAAGGACATGAACTTTTGAATTAGATATGTTTTTTTATTTTGTGACATGGGTGAATTTCTTAATTTCTCAACGTCTGTGAGCCTCAGTTCATCTATAAAGGAAGAGTAGTAATACAGTCATGTAAGGTTATAATGTACATGAAAAAGATGGATGTAAAGTACCAGATACATTATCTTACATATAACTGACACTCGGGACTTAGTAAGCTACTACTCATATTTTATTTATATTTTTAAAAAGTCTTGTTGGAGGCTTCTGGTATACATGCAAAAACAATTAAAAGCAGGGATTTGAGCAGATATTTGTATACTCATGTTCATAGCAGCATTATTCGCAATATTCTACCAAAAGGTGGAAGCGACCTAAGTGTCCATTGATGGATGAATGGATAAACAAAATGTCATATGTCCGTATCATGGAATACTCTACAGCCTCAAAAAGGAAGAAAATTCTGACACAATCTACAACATGGATGAACCCTGAGGGCATTGTGCTAACCGAAGTAAGCCGATCACAAAAGGATAAATACTGTACGATTCCTCTTCTATGAGGTACATAGAGTAGTCAAATCCAGAGACTGAAAATAGAATCCTGGTTGTTAGGGGCTTGAGGGAAAGGGGATTGAGAGGTTGTTTAATGGGTATAGAGTTTCAATTTTGTAAAATAACAGTTCTGGAAATAGATGGTTGTGATGGTTGTACAGTAGTGTGAATGAATGCCATGGAACTATGCACTTAAAAATATCCACTTAAAATGGTAAGTTTTATGTTTTTACCTTGTTTGTTGAGTTAAATACTACTTCATATGCATTTATTTGTAAGAATGCAAACACTTTAGCAAAAGCATACTATTAATTTCTATGTCATTTAGCAGTGCTTTGTTCCAGAAGCAAATGACGTTCCTATTTAGTTGCCATATCGTTTAGTTTCACTAAACGGATTTTTTTTTTTTTCTGATATTTCAGTAGGAAGAATAGTTCCTACCATTCTGAATTTGAAAATTACCATAGAGATCATTGTGTCTAGTACTTCTGTTTTACAACTGAGGGGCAGACATGGAAGTTGGTTGTACTTAGTTGATTTTATTAACTACAAATCATTAAGAATGTATTCACTGGAACTGTTTTCCATGCTTTGGATTGGCTCAACTGGATAAAATAATTGGACAACTAATGAAGTCAGCCAAATATTTTTTTCCATTCACAGAGGAATATTGTTTTACCATATGTTCTCCTGTGGATAGCTTCTTGGTTAAATAAAGTTTATTAAGATTCAGGAATAGTTTTTATAATACTGGTTTGCTGTATTCACTGTTTGTCCCCCTCTCCCTCCATAGTTGAACTCTGGAACTTAAAATTATTTTTCTTTGATTATGGAAGGCATTTCAACTGTATGGTCCCTATTCTGAATTTAGGTCCATTTCTACCTTTGGATGTCCCAACAGTCCTTACAGGAATCTTAAACAAAGGGACATCTACTCTGGGATGCTATCTTTCTGCATCATGAAGTAGGTCCTGGAATTTCAGTCTTTTTTTTTTTTTTTTAAAGATTTTATTTATTTATTTGACAGAGAGACAGTGAGAGAGGGAATATAAGCAGGGGGAGTGCGAGAGGGAGAAGCAGGCTTCCTGCTGAGCAGGGAGCCCGATGCGATGCGGGGCTTGATCCCAGGACCCTGGGATCATGACCTGAGCTGAAGCAGACGCTTAACAACTGAGCTACCCAGGTGCCCCTGGAATTTCAGTCTTGAACAGGATCAAGTCCTTAGGATTTGCCCTTGCCAGTGTTTATAATACAGCAATATTTGTTCCCACTAGAATGATTTAAGCCACTTTGCTTAGAGAGCTGAGATGGTTAGAATCCTTTTGATGTTGTTTTAAGTAGCAGGTTTTCCCTGTTTCCCATTGGTTTTTTTAAAAATTTATAATTATATATATTATATTTTAATTATTTATATTTTGTGTTTTTTTCAAAATGGGCATTTTTCTCTTGATTGAATGTTCTCATAAAACATAATTTAAAATAAAATTACTAAATAGTTTCTAAAAAATGGACCTACCTCACTTAATCATGTTTTTCTGCCTGTTTGCTCAAGACATATTAGCCTCTAGAGGTATAACTATGAGCAAGGTAGTCAAGGTATTGCCTTCCTAGCAAGGGATCAGTGCTAGACATTAGATAAGGAATTTTACATTATTTAAACACACCTTTGATTAGTGCTATAAAGGAAGGGCATATGGTACTAGGAGAACATATAATAAGGGTTTGGCTTAGAATGGGGTGGTGTCGGGCAGTTTCTTCAGAAGATGACATTTCATGGAACTTGAAAGGATTAGTAAGAGTTTATTAGGTGAAGGAGTGAGGAGAGCATGGAATGATGCTGAGGGAACAGCATATAAGATCCCTTGAAGCAAGAGAGAGGGCACAGTATAGATGAGGAACTGAAAATGATAGGGTACAGAAGGAGAAGGAGAGATGACAGAAGTTCTGTGTTATATACACACTTATGTTACGTGCATTTGGCGAAAGCATTCTGCCTTACCAGGTATGCCATTCTGCCATTTCACAGTCGAGATTCTCCAGAGAAGCAGGACAGAGAGAGTGAGTGAGGGATTGATTTATGTATTTTAAAGTTTTGGCTCTTGTGATTTTGGGGGCTAGCAAATATGAAATTTCCAGAATAGACTGGCAGACTGGAATTTCAGTAAGGAGTTGATGTTGCAGTCTTGAATCTGAAATCTGCAGGCTGGAAATACAGCCTGTTGCAGTTGTGGGGCAGAATTGCTGCTTCTTTGGGAAACCTTATTCTTTGTTCTTAAGACCTTCAACCTCTCCTTACCCTCATTATGGAGGGTAACCTGCTTTATTCAGATTTATTGATTTAAATATTAATCACATCTAAAAATATTTTCACAGCCGTATCTGGACTGATGTTTGACCAAACAAGTGATCATCTGGACTGATGTTTGACCAAACAAGTGATCACCATAAGCAAGCCAAATTGACAGATTAATCATTACGCACAGTATTGCCATAGGAGAATAGAGAGTAGGCTGGTTCAGTTTAGGAGATAACCTCATTTCTGATATCTTCTACCTTGAATTGCACATTGGAATTCATACCTTGACTATCAAATCAGCTTGAGATTATAGGTGTATAGATGTGATTATCCTCCAATTTCAAGCTTACATTGGCTTATACCCATTAATCCAAGATAATGATTGCTTGGCAATGTCAACCTTAGCTTGAAGGTTCAGGAAAATTTATGTTGCCACCTTCAGTTGATACGTGATACAGTCACAGTTCTTATGCTCTCTCCCATCCCTATCAATTAACACGTGTAGAACAAGAACCTTGCCACTTGTGTTTGATTCTAACATTTAAAGTACTGCTATTTTTGCTTAACATGGCCCTGAAAGGTAAGCCAACTGTAGGAATTTGGGGACAGGTTATATCTAAAATATTGAAGTAGTGATTTATACTAACAGAAAATTCGTATTGTAGACTACATACAAGTTTTGTACTTTGCTTTTAAGGATTTTAAGAACAATTCTGACATTACACAAATATGGGTTTGTGTACCCATCTTTGAAATTTAACCTTTTGTGAGTTATAACTTGCCTATAGCATGAGTTGAGGCTGATGTAGGTGGGGGATGAAATTAAGCATGTCTTATTAAGCCATGTTAATGATTTTGCTCTGTATTCTGAGAGCCATGGAAAGCATTTGGGCTTTAAGCAGGGGAGTGATGGGATAGTTGTTTATTAAAAAGACAAACATTCAGTGGTGTGAGAATGGATGAGAAGAAGTCAAAAAGTGGATGCAGGGAAGGCCTTAGAATTGGCAAAACAAAGAGGGGGACTGCATTTGGAAGGAAGATTGTGAATTCATTGTTGGACATGTTGATTTTGAGGTCCCTCTGATGGGATTGTCAAGTATGTATTTGAATATATGTGACTCTAAGCCAGAGATGTAAAATTGAGGGATGGCAGGGGTAATTGAAGCCAAGTGTAGGTGAATTTGAGAGAGCTTGGGACTAATAGAGGCAAAGAGTAAGAAGATCTGTCCAGAGAGGTGGAAAAAAGGGAAATCAGGAGATGATGCTATCAAAGGGACCAAAGGGAAACTTGTTTAAAGAATTCCTCCTGGGGTCCCTGGGTGGCTCAGTCGGTTAAGTGTCTGCCTTTGGCTCAGGTCATGATCCTGGGGTCCTGGGATCAGGTCCCCTGTGGGGCTCCCTGCTCAGTGCGGAGTCTGCTTTTCCAACCTCTTCCCCTCCCCCCTGCTCATCCATGTGTTCTCTCTGTCTCTCAAATAAATAAATAATACATCTTAAAAAAGACCCAAAGAATTCCTCCTTTAAAGTGGTCAAAATGCTGACTGCTGCTAAGATTGAGACCGAAAAAAATGTCCCTTAACCTTATTAAATAGTATAATCTTTGTGAGAGCTGTTGTGGTGTAGAGATAGGCTCAGGGTAGGATGAAGTAGGTTGAGAAGTCTGAGGTAAGGTTATTGAGGAATGTTGTAGCCAGCTACTTCAAGAAATTTAGCTCTGAAGGGGAAAAGAGAGATGGGGCAATAGTTGGGAGGAAAGACCAATAGATGGGAGAGATCTGAGCATGTTTGAATATTGACCATTAGCATCAGATAGAGAACATAAGGTGGAACATTGAAGGGAGAATCCATTTTAAGCTTCCTGCTGGGATTGCATCTTAATCCTGATTGTAGGTATAGTGACTGGCCTCAAAAAATAGAATACCTCCTCTATAGTGATAGGGGTAAAGAAGAAATAATATAATTATTTATTTTCCTAATTCCCTATTGTATTCGTCAGGGTCCAACAGGAAACAAGCTGTACAGTAATTTGAATAGTGTAAGTTTAAAGAATGAACTTTGTAAGGAATTACCTGATAAGAGGAAAAGTATGTTCTAAAAAGTATAGGAATCTCAGAGGGGGCAGCCACTACCCCAGAGTTAAGGCAGGGCATCTAAGAAAGGAGCAAATCCAGAAGGGTATACCCCTCACCCCCTTGAAGGCATGGCCCATTGAATGCGGACAAGTCTGCTCACTGGGAAGCCACACTCAAGGAAATGCCGTGTGCTACTGGCCGCCTCAAGCAGCTGGTTGCCTCCCATGGAGAAGGCTGCTAGGAGGGACACAGAACAGGGAAGAGAGCTTTTTCCTCCTTTGCTTTCCTAACAGTGCTCTCTACCAACAAAGTTTAATATTGTGCCAGCTGAAACGTTTTAAAGTCCACCTCCATTATCTGAAATAGTGGAGCTGAGGGGCGCCTGGGTGGCTTAGTCTTTAAGCATCTGCCTTCTGCTCAGGTAATGATCCCAGGGTCCTGGGATCGAGCCCCGCATCTGGCTCCCTGCTCAGCGGGGGAGCCTGCTTCCTCTCCCACTCCCCCTGCTTGTGTTCCCTCTCTCGCTGTCTCTCTCTCTGTCAAATAAATAAATAAAATCTTAAAAAAATAATAAATTTTAAAAATGAAATCGTGGAGATGAGAGACAGTAAATTGACAAGTGACATCAATTATTGATCTTTTAAACTTTTTCTACTTTTTTGCTGTAATGATGATAATGATGAATACCCTTGTATGTAAATCTTTGTGCACATATCTTCTGTTTAGCCCATTCATAAGAGCTGACCATGGTAGAGCATATTCAGAGATGCAATGAGTGGTCCTTAGGTTTTGTTCTTCCCTTTTGTGTGCATGAAGTTATTTCTGGAAGGAAATGAGAAGTACAGATTGTCTTTGGGAAAGAGAACTGGGTGGTCACCTATTCTTAAAACTAAAATTTTACACAAATATTTTTTATTGTAAATGTAAAAGATGTTATCTGTTCTGTTAAACTTAACTTTATTGTTTCATTTCTCAGCATGCTACGGTTTATGAAACAGTGTCCTATTCTATCATGTCCTGTTCTGTCAGCTGACAGCACCGATTTCTGACCTTGCTTTAACATCACTGTGGCTCAAAATGAGTCAGGATATTTTCATTTAGTAGTTTCCTCTTACTGCTATCAAAACCAGGTCATCTACTTCCCTTTGTTTCTTTGACCCTTACGTGGCATTTGATGTGATGATACCACAGTGGGGTGAGTCTGGCAATGTTGCTGCCAAGCCTGACTTTGAGTGTCAGCACCGGGAGGGCTCTTCACAAGAAGTGTTAGAGAGACAGCTTGAGTGTGATGATTCTACTCAGTTCGGATTTTCTTTCTGTACTCAGAATTCATTCTCCTCTTCTTGTTTTTAAAACAAAGCATTTACAAAGAACACGAAGTTTCTTAACTCAACAATAATAACAGTCATTTTAAGAAATACTTTTTCCCTATAAATATCATCTTATAGATGTCATAGTAAAATAACATTGAAAATTGTGGCTAGAGACTTTAGTTGTGTTAAAACACTTGAAAAAGTATTTATAGCACTCTTTTTGACCTTTACCAAAATTTGTTTTTATTTCAGTGTTAATTTTGTAGAACTTAGATCTGGTACAAAATTGTATTGCTCATTAGGTTTTTTGTTTGTTTTTTTAAACTTAAATTACTAAAGCAGAAAAGAGTTACCTATTCTTAGATCCATTCTGGAGTAGGAGGAGAAAAACAGTATTTTGACACTTAATTCTGTATTATATAGTGCTTTCTGCCTATTAAAATTTCAAGAAAGATCCAAATGATGTTTAATTTTATGCCTTGTTTGATTAAATCATTATCTGTTTTGCTGCTTCAGGGAGCAAAAAATAACCCACTGTATAGTTTCTGTTAAAGCCTAAAGACTTTTTATAATAGCATTTTCTTAAATTCTTTAAACAGTTTTTTTTCCAAATATCTTTGACGTTTCTCTGTAGAAAGAGAGTAGAATTTTAAGACTAATGACTCATGAAGTAGAAAGAGCTTGAATACATTTGAATTTGAGCTGTCTATAAAGTTCAGTCACAGAAATGTTTGTTGTGTTCAGTACTAATCCTTATCATCTATCCCCAAGTAATTCTTTGTAGTCTAAGTATTGAATCCAGTGTTACCATTATACTCAGCATCCATTAAGCTTTAAAAAAAATTATTTATTTGAGAGAGAGAGCGCGAGTGGGAGGGAGAGGAAGAGAGAATCTGAAGCAGACTCCACACTGAGCGCAGAGCCTGATGCAGAGCTGGATCTCACAACTGTGAGATCAGAACCTGAGCCGAAACCAAGAATCGGACACTTAACTGACTGAGCCACCCAGGTGCCGCTCCATTAAGCTCTTGCTGAGCTAGGTGATGAGCAATTTGAAGTTCTTTATTAATGACAGTCTGACTAATTCAATGGTTGTTCCTTAGTAATTTTCTTGGTTGGTATTTCAGGACTGCAGGAATATGTGGAGGCTGTCTCTTTTCAACACTTCATCAAAACACGATCACTTATCAGTATGGATGAAATTAATAAACAATTGATATTTACAACAGAAGAATATGGAAAAGAAAATAAGACCGTAAGAATTTAAAATCATTTCACATGTATTACATAATTTATATAACAGTATAGTGATGGTGGGAGATTTGCTGGCTAACAATGCTGAGAATATTGAGATGGCAGCGTCCTTTCTAAAGTGTGGTTTCATAGATACCCAACTAAGGAAATGGCCTTTTAAAAATTTTTTGCTAGTGGATGGAACAAGAATAACTGTGGCTATGTTGGGGGAAAATAATACTATTTATCTAAAGCACTGCTAAGTGATTACTGATAAGTCAGCTTTTGGTTTTATTGTGTTATTTACAATGTGCCCTTTGTAAGCACTATCTCATTTAGTTTTTTTATTAACCGTATGAGGTAAGAATTGTCACCCTCATTTTACAGAGTAGGAAACAGGCTTTAGAGAGTTGAAATAACTTATCAAAAGCCACACAACTAATTAAGGGTGACAGCTAAACTTTGAAACCAGGTGTTTTGAAATCTAAGCCAGTGCCCTTGTCCACTCTGCCAATATTTCTCGAAGTGCTACAGAAACCCCTGCACCAAGTATCTACCTCAAAGGAGTGTTTTATAGGATTTGATTTCAGAGTTTTAAATTAGGCAGTGTATAGTATATGACAAGTGCTCACTAGTTGTCTTTATAAAAGTTAATATAAAATTGTTACTATATAGGGAGAGCTGTTAATCACTTACTAAATTCATAAAGCTTGTATCTGAAAATTATGTAGCTGTTCTGAATTAAGAAAAGAGAAACTTTTGCAGTTTGATTTTTAAATAAATACTGTTTTTTCCCTGGGTTTCAGTATGTAATATTCAGGCAACAAAAGGTGAGATTTTGACTATTTGATACTTCCTGAGATACCAGTACACTTAAGGATACAATTGGACAGTTTTTCCTATCTTAATTTTTCATAATTTTTTATTACTTTTTTAAACATTACTCAGCCAGGATGGTCAGGCAGAAGATGGAGGAAGCTGTAGAAATAATGTTTTCTTGAGTATTAACTAAAATGTTGACATTGAAAGGTCAGACTTAATTTGGCATGACAAATATAACTTTCTCAGTTTTTAAAATTATATGAAGTTCATTACGGAGGACATTCATTTTTGAGAGGTAAAATTCCTTTAGATTTTTTATTTATTTAGGGAAGATTGAGTTATGGAAAGAAAGTAAGCCTATTTGATCTTGCTTCTTAAATATATTAGAGAAGTTACCACACCCTCTTTCAAGTTCTTTCTAACTCAAAATGGAAATATCAGGGCAAAAATGTAAAGAAAAACTGAGAGTAAATGCATTGTTCTCAGGATTTAGGTAGTAAATTATTCAAAGATTATGGTGTCATAAAAATTCATATATACTTTTCAAATTAAGACCACATTCATAAATAATTTTTCCTTTTAGTGCTAAAGATGCTTGGTGCTGAAAATTCTGGGAATTTGATAGGGGAAGGTATTTTGTTCTGACTTGCCTACTGAGAATATTGTCAAGACCATTTAAATTTTTAAAAATGTTTTACTAGGAAAAATTTCAAGCATACAGAAAAGTAGAGAGAATAGTAACATATAGACACCCATGTACGCACTACCTGGATTCAATAATTGTTAATATTTTGCCATATTTGCTTTATCAAAATACTTTTCGCTATACTACTTTAAAGTCAATTATAGATGCCATGATATTTCACCCCTAAATACTTCAGACACATCTTGAAAAATTGCATTTCAAGTAATTTTCTTTTCTCTAATTTCTAATACACATTATCAGTAAAGCAGAATTTATTTCCTTGACAATTAGTTGAAATTTGTTAAATTTTTAACATGCTTTTTTCTCTAAAATCAACTTCTTAGTCATAACCAGGGAACTCTTTCTGTCTAATGATAGAAACAAAGAACATTAATATTTGCTTAAGCCAAAGTTATTTTTATAAACAGCCTATAAAATGCAGTCTAAAATGCATCTACCCTTTCTAAAAAGATGCCAGTTCTCGTAACAGTTAATAAAGATAAAACAGGTAGTTTTATGTCATGATGTTGTTTCAAAGGCATCAGAAAAATTAGGAAGCTGACTTTGGGTACTTACTTGGTTCTGTCATTAACTAGTTCTATTACCTACTGCATTTCTTGGACCTCACTTTTTATATCTACACTGAAAGGATTAGACCAGATGGTCTCTGAAGAGTCCAACGATATCGAGTGATGTTAATAAAACCTAACTTTGACTCTGTCATTTCCTTGCTTAATTCTCAGTGACTGTCTGTTACCCATAGGTAAAGTTCACCTTCCTTAATGTACTTTCCTTCTAGAGTCATCCTATACTACTACTCATTTTAAACTTTACCCAAGGAAATAACTCATGAGTCCCTCAAATACACAACACCATTCTCACCTGCACACCTTTGCAGTTCTTTCTACCTAAAATGTCTTCCAGTATGATTGCAACCTCACCCAGCTATGTCTCATACAGACTTTTAATAATAATGTAGGCCTCTCCTCTTCCAGAAAGGCTGCAGTAGAGAGAGGGAAAAGTTGATGTGGAGAGAGGAGATGGACGTGATGGTGACGGTGATAGCAGCTAACATTTATTGAGTATTTACTCTGTGTGGGCATTATGCCAAGAACTTGGTAAATGTTATCTCATCCTTAAAATAAACCTCTGAGGTAGGTACTGTTATCCCATTTTACAGATGAGGAAACTGAGGTTTTAGAGAGATGAAATAACTTGCCCAAGGGCATACACCTTATGAAGCAAGGTCCTGGAAGAGGTGGGAGGAGATGGGTCAAGGTCATTTGGAAGAGTTAACCTCAAACAAGAGGAGGGACAACTCATCATCTGAGACTGGAGGATAGAAGGTAAAGATGGATGTGGACATAAATAAGTTTTTTTTATTTTGTTTTGTTTTGTAGGATAAGGTCATTCAGAGAGCTTGTGCCAGGTGATCTGGCAAATGGCCAGGTCAGTGAAAGTAGACAAGATTGTCTACTGAGAGTGGAGAGATTTGGGATTGTGTAGGGGGCTGAAGAGAGTGGTAAATGTTTGGAGTAGTGTTTGAAGAGACAGGAGAGAGAACTATAGGAATAAGTAAAAGGGATTGGTGAGTATTTGTAGCAGTACCAACTCTGTATAGTTGTGATTACTTTTCTTTTTCTTTTTTTTTTAGTTTGGTGGTACTCAGCCACTTGAATAAAGCGCTAGCATGAGTAGGTTTTAACAGCGATTCAGGTTTGTGTCTTTGTTGGGCAGGTGCAGAAAAAAACAACAACAAAGGAGTCTAAAGGAACTGAGGAGGATGTAGCAAAAGAATAGTAAATCATGGTGGTCAGTGCTAAGTGGGGATAGAAGAGGCCAGAAAGGGACTAAGTGACTTAGGAAAACATGAGTGGATCACAAACCTGGAGGGTTTTCTGATTTGTCATTTAAATAAGTAAGTGACTGTCATGCAATAAAGTCATTAGGCTTTTTTTAAGAATGTTTTAATTTTACTTTGTATGTCAAGTGAAGTTGGGAATAGTTAATTTTAAAATGATACAGTATATTAGATTACAAAATTATCTTGAAGTCATTTACTTCAACTTTCTACCCAGGGCATGAATTCTTCTTGTAACATCCCAAATGGTCATTAAACAAAAAAGATCTTTTTATTTAGAGATTAGTATGACTGATCTGCTCTTGATTTTGTACCTTATAATAAATACATGCATATTCACTCTTTTTCACGTTGTATTTTCTTTGTGTGTGTGTGTTTTCTTTACCAGCCCTCCTCTGATGCACAGGATAAGCAGTTTGGTACTTGGAGACTGAAAATCACACCTGTTGATTACCTGCTGGGAGTGGCTGATTTAACTGGAGAGTTGATGCGGATGTGTATTAACAGTGTGGGGAATGGGGACATTGACACCCCCTTTGAAGTGAGCCAGTTTTTACGTCAGGTTTATGATGGGTTCTCATTCATTGGCAATACTGGACCTTATGAGGTTTCTAAGAAGTTGTATACCCTGAAACAAAGTCTGGCCAAAGTGGAGAATGCTTGTTATGCCTTGAAAGTCAGAGGTTCAGAAATTCCAAAACATATGCTGGCAGATGTCTTTTCAGTTAAAACAGAAATGATTGATCAAGAAGAGGGCATTTCTTAGAATACCATACTTGGTGGTTATTCTCTTGAGAGACCAGTTTGTAAGACTGTTATTTAGTATTTCATTTGACTTTATTGTGGCTTTTACGTAGAAATGTTTTCAGTTGTACTTGTTTTAAATTGTAAACAAGCTGTACATAAATTATGGAGACGAATCATTTCTTATATCTTACTCATGAAAGTTTGCATACAAATGTTTGCATATATGCCTATTTCAATTTTTGCTGGCTAAGTTTCATCATTTATCTTTGTAATGTGAACATGCTTAAGAGTGCACTTTCTACCATACCTATTTTAATTTACATTGTGTGAAGTTTGGAGTGGTAATATTTAGTGGAAGCCATTTATAATTTAAGTTGGTGATTTTGTTATATATAGAAAAGATGTCTTAGTTATATATCTGGACTTGAGCTTCCTGTTTAAATTTCTTGGTAATATTTTGCCAAGCCTCCAATATAGGCTTTTCTATAGAACAAGAATTAAAAATTACTAAGTTATCAATAGGCTTAATTTTATGAGGTATAATAGTGAGAATTCATATTATATTCTGGCCAATTTTTAGGCCAATTTGAGTCCATTTGAAAGAGCCTTCCAGAAAAATTGACAGACACCCAGACTTTAGTTTTTACATTTAATTTTTATCCTTTATCACAGAAAGTCTGATAGTGAATTGGAGCTAACGTTACAATATTTTCACTGGTGTTTGAGTTCAACTATATAATTGTACATAGATCTGAAAAGCTTTTAGTAATGATTATTTAGCAATTCTTTTGTTGTCATCATATTACATTAGGCATGTTTCTTATAGATGCATCTATAAGAAATTACATTTAAATAATTATAATGAAGTTTGAAATTTTTAAAATACTTAGTTAATTCAAACCTTAATAGTTGTCCAGTTGTGTTACTTGATAGTATAAAAAGTTGCCAAAGAAAATTTATCATGTACAATTCAGCAATAAAACAATTGTCAACAGTTGGGAATAACAATGGTAGTCTCTAGTAATACTTGGAATTGGAATTTGCCTACTGAAATTAGTTATAGATTATTCCCTGTGATATGAAACTGACTTGAGCATGACACTATTGGCTGACAACCAGACGTTTCCATTTGGTTTTGAGTTTTAAGAATCTAGATACTGGATTTTATTTGTGGAAAGACTTGCTCTGTTTGCAAGGGCTGATTCTTTGAAAGTGAAATTTTCAAAAAAAAAAAAATATATATATATATATATCATGTAAAGGAAATGAAACGTAGACATGCCTAATAAATTAGGTTGGCTGGTTTGTTTTGGTGGTAGTAAGTTGTTTGGTTTCCCTGTTTGAAGGCATTGCTAAAATATAGTCTCATTACATATTTTTGTTTCTTTGCCACTTGAAGTTAAATTTATAATGTTAAAAGTAAATAAATGGATTGATGAATGTCTTACAGATGTTTAAAACTGAAGTCTTTAAATAAAATATTAAAAGATAAAAGTTAAGCTTATTTTTTGATCATATTGAGAAATACTTAATGGTTGTGGAATTTTGGGGCTAAATAGGAAACCTAATGTAGACTAGCGTAATGTGGAGATTTATTATTTCTTAAAGTAAGTCCAGAGGTAGGGAGAATTTCAGGAAGGACATCTCTTCACATCAATCATTGACCCAAACTGGGTAACATTCTCATCTTTCTAAAGCAGTTAGTGGAAAGGAGAAGGAGATCACTTTGATCACTCAAGATACCTTTTTTCTGAGAGGATAAGGGCAAACACAAGAAACCGAGTTAGGGCATTGTCATCATAGGAGGAGGGGAAAATGGCCTTTTGGGTAGGCAGTCAACAGTATTTACTACAGGTGGATTGGTGCCATTGCTGTTGATACATTTCCACATTGCATATCATACTAATATGGTGGGTGTTAGACCACACATAGTAGAAGATCTCTAAGTATATCTGAATGTCCCTCAGTTTTAAAATACTTGCTCTGATAGCATCATCTGTTGTAATGTTTTTCACCTTTACTATAAAAAGAAGCTGGTTTAGGTTACATGGCAAGTTACTGACAGAATTCTGAAATAAAATTGGGTTATTTCCTTCATTCATGCATAATTCCTGCATGTTTTAAATCAGTGGGTTTCAGAATGCACATTGCAGAGCCTTAAGGCTTTTTGAGGATACCTCAAAGAAAGATGCTATGTAAATGAGGATTTGGCAGAATGGATTTAAAAACTTGATTCAAACTCTTTGCTCTCTACAAAGACTCACCTTAGATTCAAATACACAAATAGATTTAAAGTAAAAGAATAAGATATTTCATGCGAATAGTAACCAAAAGAGAGGTACACAACATAGACTTTAAGGCTAATTTTTTTTGTTTTTGCTGGAGACCTGAACAACATGTACTGGTTAAAGGCCTGCTCCATTGAGAATATATGGCAGTTAAAAACACACACGCACCTGCACACACACACATTAACCGCAGAGCCCCAGGATACATGAAGCAAAATCTGAGAGAACCGAAAGGAGAAATAGACGATTCAAATAGTTGGAGACTTCCATACCTCTCTTTCTTTTTTATTTATTTATTATTATTTTTATTATTTTTATTTTTTATTTACTTGACAGAGAGAGACAGCGAGAGAGGGAACACAAGCAGGGGGAGTGGGAGAGGGAGAAGCAGACTCCATGCCGAGCAGAGAGCCCGACGTGGGGCTTGATCCCAGGACCCCGGGATTATGACCTGAGCTGAAGGCTGACGCCTAAAGACTGAGCCACCCAGGCGCCCCACCTCACTTTCAGTAATAGAAGAATAAGACTGATGAGTAAGGAAATCGAGGACTTGGACAACACTATAGACCAGTTGGACCTAGACCTACTCAGAGCACTCCAACCAACAACAGAAGACACATTTTTCTCAAGTGCATGTGGAACATAATCTATAAAATGTCAGGTTACAAAACAAGTCTCAATACATTTGAAAAGATTGAAACCATACAAAATAAATGACCACAAATGGAATGAAATTAGAAATTAATAACAGAATTAAATTGGGAAAATTCACAAATAGGTAGAAATTAAGCAACATATTTCTGAATAACCAGTGGATTAAAGATGTAATCACAGGGAAATTAAGAAATATTTCAAGAGGAATGAAAAACATAAAACTTACGGGATGCAACAAAAGCGTTACTCAGAGGGAATTTCTTGATAGCTTCAAATGTCTACATTTAAAAAGAATGAAGTCAAATCAATATTCTAACATCTGCCTTTAAGAAACTAGAAAAAGAATAGCAAACTAAACTACAAAACAATTAAAAGAAAGGAAATAACAAATATTTGAGTAGAAATAAATGAAATAGGAAATTAGAGACTATCAGACCAAAAAATGGTTCTTTGAAACGATCAACCAAATTAGCACGATGGGGGTAGGAATTGGGAGTGACTGCTAGCCAGGATGGGATTTATTGTTGAGGTGATAGAAATGTTCTAGAATTAGTGGGAATGGTTGCACAACCATGTGAATATACTAATACCTATTGAATTGTATACTTTAAGATGGTGAAATTTATGTTTTGTGAATTGTATCTTTGTATTAGTTTTTTAATGCTAAAAGTAGATTGCTTTGTTGAAATTTTGCTACAAATTGCGTATGAAACTGGGTATGATACTTTGCTTGTGGGGGGATTTTTTTCTAAAACGATTTGTTCAGTTTCTTTAATTGTATAGGACTATTCAAGCTTTTATCATTTCTTAATGGTAAGTTTCGATAAGTTATATTTTTCTCAGGATTAGTCCATTTTATCTTTTCAAAATTTTTTATACAAAGTGTTGTTAGTATTATTACATTTATATCCTGGCTACATCTGTATTCATAATATATATTTGTGTCTCTCTGTTTATACATTTTTCTTAGTTGGTTTTGCCAGGTGTATCTCCATTATGTTAGTCTTTTCAAAGAGTTACCTTTTGCTTTTTAATTTTTATTTTTCTTTCTTTTTTTAAATTTTAATGTCAATATGGATAACATACAGTTATATTAGTTTCAGGTGTACAGTATAGTGATTCAGCTCTTCTGTACATTACTCAGTGCTCATCGTGATAGGTATACTCTTAATCCCCGTCACCCATTTCCCCCATACCTCTTCCACCTCTCCTCTGGTAACTGTCTATTCTCTATAGGTAAGAGCTTTTTTTGGTTTGTCTCCTTTTTCTTTGTTCATTTGTTTTGTTTCTTAAATTCTACATATGAGTGAAATCATGTGGTATTTGTCTTTCTCTGACTTATTTCACTTAGTATTATAGTCTCTAGATCCATCCATGTTGTGTCAAATGGGAAGATTTCATTCTTTTTAATGACTGAATGATATTCTATTGTATATATGTGTGTATACACACACACCACTTCTTTTTCCATTCATCTATCGATGGACACTTGGGCCACTTCCATACTTTGGCTATTGTAAGTAATGCTGCAATAAACATAGGGGTACACATAACTTTTTGAATTAGTGTTTTCATATTTCTTGGGTAGATACCCAGTAGTGGAATTGCTGGGTCATATGGTAATTCTGTTTTTAATTTTTTGAGGAACCTCCATACCATCTTCCACAGTGGCTGCACCAGTTTTTATTCCCACCAACAAAGCATGAGGATTCCTTTTTCTGCGCATCCTCGCCAACACTTCTTGTTCCTTGTGGTTTTGATTTTAGCCATTCTGACAGGAGTGAGATGGTATCTCATCGTGGTTTTGATTTGCATTTCCCTGATGATGAGTGATGTTGAGCATCTTTTCGTGTGTCTGTTAGCCATCTGAATGTCTTTTGAGAAGTGTCTGTTATGTCTTCTGCCCATTTTTTAATTGAGTTGTTTTTTTGGTATTGAGTTGTATGAGTTCTTTATATATTTTGGATACTAACCCTTTATCAGATATGGCACTTGTAAATATCTTCTCCCATTCAGTAGGTTGTCTTTTAGTTTTGTTGATTGTTTCTTTTGCTGTGCAGAAGCTTTTTATTTTGATGTAGTCCCAATAGTTTATTTTAGCTTTTATTTCCCCTGCCTCTCAGAGAAATTACTATCTGTACTCTCTTCTAGGATTTTTATTTCAGGTTTCACATTTAGGTCCTTAATCTGTTTATTTTTGTATATGATGTGGGAAAGTGGTCCAGTTTCACTTTCTAAGTGGTCCAGTTTCATTCTTTTGCGTGTCGCTGTCCAGGTTTCCCAGCACCATTTGTTGAAGATTGGCTTTGTTTCTGATAGTCTGTTTTCTATTTCCTTGATTTATACTCTTATTATTTACTTTCTTCAGGTTTATGTTTTAATATCTTTAATGATTATAGTATTTTTTACATTCTTGTTTAGTTTTCTTTTTTTTAGATTTTTTTCTGAGTCTTGAACGTTGGTTTTTTAAATTCATATCAATAAATGCTTCTGGAGTGCTTATTAGTAAGATATGGTGCTAACTAGTCTACTTTCTTTATAGCCCTGGATTGATCCACCTTGATTTCCTAGTTTTAGAGGTCTAAATGTCCCTCCCCCCCCCCCATTTGGGAATTAGTAGTTGCCTGATTAGCTATTATTGGCTGATGTTTATTGTTTTTCTCCCCAATTTTGATGTTAATTCTGTGGCTTCTCTTCGTATTCATACAGTCTTTCCAAAAGCCTATTCAGAAAACTACAGCCACATCTCAGCCCTTCAACCTCACAGCCACATCACCCATACCCAATCCAGTGATGGTGGGGGGGGAGGGGTTGTGTGTGAAGGGAGATAAAGGGGGACTGTGAGGACCACGGGGGTGGGGAGGCTGTGACCTCGTCTCCACAGGCCTGCACTCCCTTGGTCCTTGGCCTCTGCCCTGCCTCCAGGGCCCTCATCCCCAGAGCCCCTAGCCGTTCACTTGGGCTGGGGGGCAGGGCCCAGGCATCAGCCCCACCTTATGCCTAGGCCAGCCTAGACCTTCTCCCCATCAGCCGTGGGCTGCTTAGGAATTAGGAAATAGTGAGATTTTCTTTTGGTCATTTGTTTTTATTTTTAAAATTTTTTTGAAGATATTATTTATTTATATGAAAGAGCAGAGCTAGAGAGAGAGCACGAGGTGGGGGAAGGAGCAGAGGGAGAGGGAGAAACAGGCTCCCCATTGAGCAAGGAGCCTGATTCCTTGAGGGACTGGATCCCAGGACCCTGGGCATGACCTGAGCTGAAGGCAGACGCTTAACTAACTAACCCAAGCGCCCCAGTCATTTGTTTTTAAACAATAAATGAAGTTTTGTTGAATGAATGTCCCAAAGTTGTCCTCTAATAAAAGTTCTTATTTGTAGAATAACATTGATATTTTAAGTCAGACATTACCTGTTGTGACTGTTCCTTATGTTCATATAATTTATGTCTTAAGAGAAAGGTTTTTTGCTTTTGTGGAATAAAGTAAATATATATAGTTAATTTTCAGTCATACCATCTTCAAATTTTAGGGTAAAAATGTTCTTTTTTTTTTTTTTTACCTTTATTATCATTTGATATTTTTTTTCCAGCTTGAGATATAATTGAAGGCAACACTGTAAGTTTAAGGTGTACAAAGTTGATTTGATACATTTATAAATTGCAAAATTATTACCACCATAGCATTAGCTACCATCTCCATCCCATCACAGTTACCCTTTTTTTTTTTTACATCCATTATCATAGTTACACACCATTTCTTTTTTGTGGTTACAGCATTTAAGATTGACTCTTCTAGCAATATTTAAGTATATGAAACAGTATTATTAGCTATAATCCATGATGTATAGTTAGTTGTTAGTCTTTGTGTACCTCTGAGCAAACTCCCTGTTTCTCCCACTCCCCAGTCACCACTTTATTCTCTCTGTCCTTTTAGACTATATAAAGGTGATATCATATAGTATTTGTATTTCTCTCTCTGACTTAGTTCACTTAGCATAATGCCCCTCAAGGTCTTTCCAAGTTATCACAAACGGCAGGATTTCCTTTTTTCTCATGGCTGAATAATACTATATTGTGTGTGTGTGTGTGCATTGCATCTTTATCCATACACCCATTGATGGACACTTAGGTTGCTTCCATATTTTGGCTATTGTGAATGTGTAGTGAGCATAGGAGTGCAGACATTCTCAATAGCCAGTTTTCATTTCCTTTGTATATATACCTTGAAGTGGGATTGCTAGATCATATGGTAGTTCTTTGTTTAATATTTTTGAGGAATCTCCGTGCTGTTTTCCATAGTGGCTGCACCCATTTACATTCCCACCAATAATGCACTAGGATTCCCTTTTCTCCACCCCCTCACTAACACTTATTATCTCTTGTCTTTTTGGTTATAGCCATTCTAACACGTGAGGTGATAACTCATTGTGATTTTGATTTGCTTTTCTCTGATGATGAGTGATGTTGAGCATCTTTTCATGTGCCTGTTGGCCATCTGGATGTCTTCTTCAGAAAACTGTTCAGTTCTTCTGCCCATTTAAAAGAGTTGTTAGTGTTTTTGCTTTTGAGTTGTACGAGTTCTTTATATATTTTGGATATTAATCCCTTATCAGATATATGATTTACAAATATTTTCTTCCATTCAGTAGGTTGCCTTCTCATTTTGTTGGTTCTTTTTTTTTTAGTTTGATTTAGTCCCATTTATTTATTTTTGCTTTTGTTACTTGTGCTTCTGCTGTCAAAAGTGTTAATTTCTTACTGGTCTACTGTTTCTGGGAAAATCGTATTTGTAACCCATCTTGGTGATCTTTTGACTAGTATATGCAGTTACATATGCCAAATCACAAGTGTTGCCTCAGGAACCATGACAGAACAGTATCTAGGCAGTACAGGAACGCAGTACTCAAAGTCCAGAGCTTTTTTCCATATTCATAATGCAAATAAAAGCCTCCCAAACTGCCTAATATAATGCACACATGCAAACACATTCCCACAGTAGTTTCTGGAACACCTCTTAGTACTTGTGTGTGGAGGTAAAGTGGATAGAAGGCTACAGCAACACCAAATAGGCAGAACCCTAATGCCATAGGTTCTTTAGGAATAAAGATTTGGGTCACCCACCAGGTAGATGTTTTGGCCAAAGACACAGGGAACATAGGATGAGTAGTAGAAGAAAATTACAAATATCAATGGTCACTTCAAGAGCAGTTGAAGAAACAAGGACTTCAGTGACTGCATAGCTTCTCCTTGCTTTTTGTATTTTATGTATTAATCAGTTGTGTCCTTTTTTTCTTCCTTTCCTTTTACCTCATTATTTTATATAGGGTGTGTTGTTGGTGGTTTATCTTTTACTTTAGTTTTCAAGTTACAGGATGGTAAAGGCAGGTTGTATTAAACTAAAAGAGGAGTGAGCCTCAAAGACGGATGGTGAGTGATAGCACTTCATTGGAGAGATGAAGGAACATGGTGAAGACACCTTGACTGCATGGGGGTAGTTGCTTCACTTTAGGTGGAAGCATGCTATTGTCTGGAAGTTGAAATCTAGCAAGCAGGGTGTGCATGAGTGCCAGGTAACCAACGGAGAGGACTATGCTGGGCATTACCTGTTGGTACCAGACCTGCCTTCTAAACTCTCACTCTGCATTGTAGGGGCTGAAGCCTGGAAACCACATTTCCTTGATTCTCTTGCTAAGAGGGTTTTATTTGCAGTCTACCAAGGAGAGGCCCATGCAACATCTGAAAACAAAAGAGAAACAGAAGCCAGTATTGTTCCCTCAGCATCAGAGAGCAGGCCTACAGACGCGTTCAGATGGCATACGTGAGGTTTTGCAGGAGCTTCTGCATTCTGTTAATCATCTGCTTCTGTGCTGCAGGCAGCTGAGATCATCAGCTGTGGTTTCCTGCAATTCCTGTGACTTGTGGATTTCCTGAATTTGCTGGCAGCTTTCCCTGACCTCCCTTTCACCCAGCCCTTCCAAGGTTTTGGAAGCACCTGTATTAAATCCTTTCCTGAGTGTAATACCTAGAGTGCTTTCTGTTCTCCTGGCCCGAGTGCTGACTAATAAAGACAGTTTTCGGATATGAAATGCAGATGGTTCTTAATCATAGGAAGAGATGCCTAAGCGCTCTCATAAGAGAAATGCAAATTAAAACCACAATTTGTCACTTTTTACTTCTCAGATGGGCTCAGATTTGAGATGGATAATACTATGGGTGTGGGGAGAATAGGCACTCCTGCTGCTATGAAAATGAAAATTGATACTGATCAATGAAATTGACACTTTTCTATGGAGGTATTGAGGCAATGTCTATCAAGTTTATTCATACATTTATGAAATTACATGTTAAAAAAATACTCATTACAGCATTGTTTAACAGAAAAATGTTTGAAATATGAGTGTTCTTTTATGGAGGACAAGTTAAAATAAATTATGGTACGACCATACAGTTAAGTGCCATAAAGCCATTAAGGAGGAGACAGTTTGGCAGGTACTATTATGGAACTGATAATAGCAGAATGTAAATATGCCACTATCGTGGGAAAGAGTTAAAAGAAGATGTGTGTATGTTTTTGTCAATGCACAGAATAGCCCTAAAAAAAAATACAACATGACAACAGTGCCTGTTGGGTGCCCACCTTTCAGATATGAATCAGTGAGCAAGGCTGAAAAAAAATAGGGGCACATTTATAGGTTTTCCATCACGTAAAGAGCTCAAAAGTGAGGATAATGTTGGCATTATTATTTTTTATTAATTTTGTTTCAGTCTTCTCTAAGGAAGATTTGAGATGTAAAAAGACATGGGTTTGCGGAAGGTATACCAGAGAAGCCAGAAACTTTGTTTTAGGTAAACTGTGAGAATAGCTGCTAGAATCAGTTTTTGATCCCGAGTTTGGTAGAATACACATGAAGCCTTGTTTCCTGACTTTCCACAGCTGGTTGATTTATACTTTTTATTTTTATTTTATTTATTTTTTTAGGTAGGCTCCCTGCCCAAGGTGGGCTTGAACTCATGACCCTGAGATTGAGGTACCCACAGCCAGCCAGGCATCCCTGATTTACACTCTTTAAAACCATGTTTGCTGGGGTGCCTGGGTGGCTCAGTCGGTTAAAGGTCGACTCTTGATTTCGACTCAGGTCATGATCTCAGGCGTGTGGGATTGAGCCCCACCTTGGGCTCCGTGCTGGGTGTATAGTCTGCTTAAGATTCTCTCTCTCCCTCTCTCTCTGCCCCTCCGCCCCAGAAAAACCCCAAAACAAAAACCATGTTTGCTTACTTACCTAACTGAGCCACCCAGGTGCCCCTGCTCCAGGCTATTTTTAAAAAATTAAAATGTAATAGAGTTTTCCTCCACCTCTCCATCCCTGGAATAACTGCCAACCACAAGATTGAAATATATATTCTTCTGATACATATTTTTATGTTTTTACTATATATGTATTGATCTGTAAACAGTTTGGTTTACTTTTAAAATTTACGTTAACAGTGTCATAGTATATGTATCTTTTTGCAGCTTGATTTTTTCATTTAATATTAGGGTTTTGCAAATTTATGTACAGCAATACATGTAATTCTAGTTCATTCATTTTAGCTGCTACCTGGTATTATACTTTTCAGGATAAACCAGTTATCCATTTCCCTTCTGCTGTAATCTGCTGTACCCCAGCCCACTCCTCCTCGTTTTTTAATGAGTTTAGCTCCTGGTATACTCTCATTCTCTTTAATGTTAGGCCCATTTTTTTTTTTAATCCATTGGCAAGTTTAAGATACATAAAGATAACTCTTCTAATATACTAGCTTCTCACATATTTGAACTTCTTTCTTCGAGTTGTATTTCCTCCACTGTACATCTGCTGTCCACTCCCATGGTTACACCAGGACCTTCCTGCCACTGTGTCCTTGTTAACTCGTATTCTCAATTGTCTGCATCCCATTCTCTGCCTACCGCCTATCTTTTTTATCAGTTTATGTTTCTAATATCCTAACCAACAATTTCTTAGACCCCCCTGGGACCTTCAATCCATCAATCCATTTAAGTTTCCACTGCTCACGAACCCCTCAGTAGCCTCCTTTCCTTTATTTTCCACCTCAAATTTCATTGTTCATTGTTACTGCACCCCTGCATACAATGGCAGCTCTCTTGTTCCTCTCTTACTTCATCATACTCATTGGCAAAACTAAAACCCAGATTAAATCCATCTCTGACTACTTCACACCTACCTTTATGACACTGAAAATAATACAGGAAAAATAGACAACCACACTGACAGCTCATTTCAAGTTTATGACCAAGAATTTCATGTGGATCTTAATACTGCCTGGCAGTCCTACTGTGTTTCTTATTCCATTCATTCTTCCTGTCTCATAGATGACTATTTCACATTGTCCCTTCCTTCCTTTAACTCCCATATCACCTCCTTATCCTCCCACTTGGCCAATGGTGATGAAAATGGAAGTAAACAGGAGAATCTCCACAAGCTCATCACATTTCTCAGCCAGCACACACGTTCACATGCACTGCCTTCCTGTCTCCTACTGTCTGTGCTTTTCTCTAGGGTCAACTCTACACTTGTGTACTAGGTTCAACTCTACACTTGTGTACTAGGTTCCCTCTTACCTGTCCAAGGACTGCTCCAGCAATTCTTGCCTCTGTCCTGAAAGACTGATTTTTGCCTTCCTACTGGAGCTTCCCATCAGCATACACATGTGCTCTTATTGTGCATATTAAAAAAAAAAACAACCCTCTTTCTCCCCACTTCGTGAAAGAGATGTATGTACTTTCTGAATCCAGATCCTCTCCTCCCATCCTCTCTTGAGCATCCTTAGACTTTTGTCCCTGACATTTCACCAGAACTGCTCTTCTCCAGGTGTCCTTTATATTGTCTAGTTCAGTATATAACCTGTCCTCATCTTACTCCACCTGTCAGCAGCATTTGACAGAGGTGATCATTCTCTGCTCCTTGATACACTTTTCCCACTTGCTTCCAGCCATCAC
This sequence comes from Phoca vitulina, assembly GCF_004348235.1. NCBI lineage: Eukaryota > Metazoa > Chordata > Mammalia > Carnivora > Phocidae > Phoca > Phoca vitulina. The sequence continues at coordinate 2,547,809 of NW_022589746.1, forward strand.
ACTCTTAGTCTTCCTCCTGTTTCACTAGCTGGACCTGGGTCCTTCTCATCCCCTTAACCTTCTAACGTTGGACTGCCTAAGGCTCAATCTTTGAACCTCTTCTCTAGCTACATCCATCCCCTCAGTGGTCTTATGCAATCTCCTGGACTTAAATATATTTATATGCTGACAATTCCAGCCCAGACCTCTCTTTTGAACTCCCAATGCATATGTCCAATTCCTATTTCAGCATTTCCACGTGAATATCTACTACACATGTCCAAGTTAACATGTCCAGAACTTAGCTGGTCTCTGCTCAAACCTGCTCTACACATTATCTGCTGATTCTCAGTTGATTCTAGTTCACGATGCATAATAATACTCATCCTTGACTCCTCTCTTTGACTCACATTCCACACCCAATCTGTCAGGAATTCTGTAGGCTCTATATTTAAAATATATCCAGAATCCAACATTTTTTTATCATCTTGGCCCAAGCTATCACCATCTTATACTTGGATTATACAATAGCTTTTGTCTTCTGCCCTTGCTTCGCTGCAGAGATGCCTGAGTGATTTTTTTAACGTGCAGTCAGATCACTTTGCTTCTCTGTTAAAATCCCAGCAGTGGCTGCTAATTCATTCAGACTAAAACCTGCAAGTCCTTGCAGTGGCCCACAAGACTCTACACAATCTGTCTGCACCCACTCCCCCACCCTTCATTTTAATCGAATATTCTCCCTTTGACTCACTGACCTCCAGGTTATGGATCTTTACAAGGTCTGTTTCTTCTGCCTGGTTGCTCATTTTCCCCAGGTATCTGCTTGTTAATTCCCTCATCACTTTTAAGTTTATGCTAATATGTCACCTTCGTAATGGGGCTCACCTTTATCTAATTTAGATTGCCATTTGCCACCTACTCCCAACTCAGTACTGCTGCCTTACACATTTTCAGAGGGTGGCATTTCATAGACTGTAATATGAATGTCGTCTTGAAGTTGTAGAAAGTAGCATTCCCTTATTACCTAAGTAATATATAACTCACGTATTATTATTTGTTTCCCTTAGCTAATAAGTAAGCTCCTCAATAAGAGGAATGTTTGTCTCTTTGACTCACTGGTGAGATCCCAAACATCTTGAACAATCCATGGCACACAATGGGTACTTAGTGAATATTTGTAGAATAAATAGATTATTTTCAAGTTTGTATTACAAATAGTACTGTAGTGACTATCTGTGATGGTTAATTTTGTCTGTCAACTTGACTGGGCGGTGGAAAGCCTAGACAGTTGATCAAGCATTATAATGGGTATGTCTGTGAAGACCTTTTTGGATGAGATTAATATTTGAATTGGTAGACTGAGTACAGCAGATCGCCCTCTGTAATGTGGGTGAGCTTCATCCAATCAATTGAGGACTCAAATGGAAAAAGGAGGGAATTCCTCCTCCCGACTGCTTGAGATGTTGGTCTTTTCCGGCCTTCAGAGTCACGACTGAAATCCCAGCCTTGGTTCTCGAGTCTGCTGGCTTTTGAACTAGAACTTGCACCAGGGGCTATCCTGGTTCTCAGGCCTTCAGACTTGGGCTGGAACTGCACATGGGCTCTCCTGCGTCTTCAGCTTGCTGACTGTCTATTGTGAGATGTCTCAGCCTCTATAATTGCATGAGCCAATTACTTATAATAGTCCTTATACACACAAATACACTCCCCCACCACATACCCAATTGGTTCTATTTCTCTGTAGAACCTGAATATAATATTCTTAGGTTATCTTCTTGTGAGCATGTGGAAGAATTTATCTAGGTAGTTTATCTAGGAGTGAAATTGCTTGGTCTTAGAGTATATGTCTATTCAATTTTATTAGGTATTACCAAAGTGCTTGTAGAAGTTTGTGTTTCCATGTAATTTTGGCAGTCCTGATGACCAATCTGATGGGCTTTAAATGGTATCTCTTTTAATTTTTATAGACCTTTCTGCTTATAGTTTTACCTATATGAAATTGCATTTTTGCCAAAAACTAGCAAATATTGGTAATTTGATGTGGTTTAATCTAACAGTGGATATTTGTACAATTTAAAGTCTTTACCGTTCATATTTCTTCTTTTGTAAATTACTTGTTCATATATTTTTTATATTTTTCTATTAGATTGTCTTCCCAAATGCCCTGTAGTCTCTCCCTCTTTTTCTTGAATACTTCCTCCTGGTCTGTGGTTGGGAATATGTTGTTTTCCTCACACAAGAATGTTTTATTTTAATGCCATCAAATTTAGCCGTCCTGCATGATTTGTCTTTTTATTGTCTTATTTAAGAATTTCATCCATGAGGTCATAAATATATTATCCTGTATTTTTGTCTAAAAGTTTTTAGAAGTTTAAAGTTTTGCTTTTTCTCTTTAGGATTGGAATAAATCTGTATTTATTTTTATTTCTTCTTTCTTGGTATTCCAGTGTATGTCATGTAGTATGTAGTATGGAGAAGAGAAGTTATCTTAGTTTTCCATGTGGATTGAAAACCTTATCTTTTCCCCATTGATCTTCAATGCCAACTCTGTTATCTCAAGTTCTCATAAGAAACATGGGTTTCTTTCAAGGCTCCATCTTTTCTATCTCACTGGTCTATCACCTATCCCTATACCAGTAAGATACTCGTTTGTTACCATAAATTTATAATGAGTATTGATAAATGAGAGGACAACTACTCCCACCTTGTTTTTCTTCCAGATTGTCTTGATATTCTTATATTATTTTATTTCTTTCAATATTTGCTAGAATTCTGTATTCTGTTTTAAAGTTAATCTGCTAGTGACTTTGTTTTCACTTGAAATATACCTTTTCATAAGGAGGAAAGTATCTTTAGCTTTGTTCCTTTTATACAGGTTGAGTTAGTCAGGGTGAGCTATGTGGAATTGTAGGAATTAATAATCACCGGAGCTGGTAGGGAAAAGTCAACATCCCAGGCAAGCAACGGTCACAACTTAAATCAATCTATATTCTATAGCAAACTTTGTGATTTTCCTATAACTGGCATGCTCCAGTAAGAGTTATAAATCCATAGTTCCTGGAACAATTAAAATAAGTATTAATATTACAGGAAAACTCATAATGACTATAAGATAGACTCAATTTAAATTTTATGATCACAAACCTGTAAGTTTTTATTAACCATTTCTTTATCTACTGTGTCCTGCTGTAGGTTTTTGATACACTCTTTAAAGAAGTTCTTGGGGCATCTGGGTGACTCAGTTGGTAGAGCATGCAACTCTTGACCTCGGGGTCATGAATTCGAGCCCCATGTTGGGCAGAGAGCCTACTTAAGAACAAAACAGAACAAAACAAAAAACCTTAAAGAAACTTAAGGAAGTTCTTGTCTTAGTTTGCTAAGACTTTTTTGTTTTAAAATTATGATTATGTTATTTCTAGTAAATCTTTTTCTTGCATCTATTAAGAAGGTCAGATAGTTTCTGTACTTTTAATCTATTTATATGGTGAATTACATGAATAGATTTTTTTCTTGTTAATTAATAGATTATTCTTGTATTCCTGGAATAATGCAAGGATTGTTTTTTTTTTCTTTTTAAAAATCTAGCCCCTGGGTGGCTCAGTCATTTAAGCATCTGACTCTTGATCTCAGCTCAGGTCTTAATCTGGGGCGCCTGGGTGGTGCAGTCTGTTAAGCATCTGACTCTTGGTTTGGGCTCAGGTCATGATCTCAGGGTTGTCAGATTGAGCCTCGCTCAAGGCAGAGTCTGCTTAAGACTCTCTTCCTCTCCCTCTTTCCCCACCCCCCATGTGCTTGCTCGCTCTCTCAAATAAATAAAAAAATCTTTAAAAATCTACACTCTGGGGGTTGCCTGGGTGGCTTAGTCGGTGAAGCATGTGACTCTTACTGATTTTGGGGTTGTGGGTTTGAGCCCTATGTTGGGTGTAGAGATTACTTAAAAATAAAATCTTAAAAAAAAGAAAAAAAATCTACACTCTGGTTTGGTTTTGCCAATATTTTATTTATTGCCAATAAATAATATTTATTTTATTATATTTATATTATTTATTTGCCAATAATTTATTATTTATTTATTGCCAATATTTTTATTCTTGTATCCATTTTTACAAATGAGATTGGCTTTTCCTTTTCCTTTTTTGTCATTCTTCTCTGGTTTTATTATTAGCATTATATGAGACTTGGTGGGATGGGAAACTTTTCCATTATTTATAATAATTTTGGGGGCAGGGTTGTACCTATGAGTCTTTGTCTGGAAATAATTTAGCTATGATACTGTATTGTGTTTGCTGTTATATTTGGATTTTTCCCTCTTCTTACTTTATGTTTTCTATTAACCAAGTCTTCTCTTGTCTTTCTCATTGCTTCTTTCCTGTCTTCTATTGAGTTAAAGGAGTTCTACTGGTTTAGAAGTTCTATATTACTTTATTGGTAACTCTTATATTTATCATGCATCCTTGACTTAAAGTCTAAGGTTAATCTGTATTTCTATCCTTCTCCTGAATTATGTAAGACCCTAGAATAGCTTTGACTCTAATAATCCCTCATCTTATATGTTGTTATTGTTGCCCAGTCTTTTAGGTGCATTTTGTTCCCGCCCACCCCTGCCATCCCTTTTGTGTTGTTGTTGTCTTAGTTTTAGTCAGTGTTCATTTATTTATTCCCACTATTTATTTATTTTTTTAAAGGATCTTTTTATTTGTCATAGAGAGAGAGAGCATGCACACACAAGCAGGGGGAGAGGCAGGCAGAGGGAGAAGCAGGCTCCCCACTGAGCAAGGAGCCCAGTGTGGGACTCGATCCCAGGACACTGCGATCGTGACCTGAGCCGAAGGCAGACGCTTAACCGATTGAGCCACCCAGGCAACCAGATTCTCTGTGTACCATTGCTTCTTGCTCCCGTTTCATTCCTCTAGGATCAATTTGTTTCTTACCAAGTTTTGGAGATGCTAAACTGTTTCAGTCTCTTTGTCTTCAAATGTCTTGATTTTGTTCTTACTCTTGAATTAGAGTTTACCTGGGGAGAGAGTTTTAATCTGACAGTAATTTTCCCGAAGCACTTTGGAAATAATATTCCATTATCTTCCGGGGTCTACTGTGCTATTTTTTTCTTTGTAGAAATTCTTTTTTCCCCCCAGTTATTTTGAACATTTTTTTTTTCCTTAGAGTCCTGCAGTGTCATCACAATGGGTTTAGAAATGTGTGTGTGTGTGTGTGTGTGTGTGTGTATGTGTACATTGCTGTCTGGGAATCATTGGGATTCATTGGATATGTGGATTCATGTCTTTCATCAATTCAGGAGACATTTGAGCATATTCTCTTAAAATATTGCTTTTACCCCATCTATATTCTCTCCTTCCCCTTTTGTATGTATCTTGGACCTTTTCATTTTATCCATCATATTTCTTAGCTTCTTTTTCATAGTTTTCATATATTTCTTTATCGTTTTTGGACTCTTCCTGGTTAATTTTCCAGGGCTATCTTGCAGATTTCTAATAATCTCTTCATTGGAACTTAATTTATTTAATTCATCTACTGAACGTTTTTGGGGGAATCTATCTATTGAGTTTTTGTTTCAGTAACTTAAAAAATTTCTGTATATTTTATTTTTCAAACCCTCCTGTTCTTTTTTCAAAATGTCCTATTCTTTACTCTTAGAAATCTCTAATAATTTTAAACATACTTATTTCAAAATCTCTTTCAGACTCTTCCAAAAGAACAAGTTCTTGAGGAGCCAGTCCTACTGTGTGAATGGGGTTCATTTGTTCTAGTATATTATATATATATATTTTTTTAAGATTTTATTATTTATTTATTTATTTATTTGACAGAGAGAAACACAGCGAGAGAGGGAACACAAGCAAGGGGAGTGGGAGAGGGAGAAGCAGGTTTCTCGCCAAGCAGGGAGCCCAATGTGGGGCTCAATCCCGGGACCCTGGGATCATGACCTGAGCCGAAGGCAGATGCTTAATGACTGAGCCACCCAGGTGCCCCTATATATTTTTTTATTTTGCATTTACCGCCTAACCTGAAGTCTCATCTCCTGTCCTTGTGTAGCATTGAAATCCACGCTCCTGGTATTTACTACCTGTTGCTGGGTCCTACTTCTATTGTGCCTGCAACCATGAGCATCGTCAATTCATGTGCATCCCAGCTGGATTTCAGATCTCTCTGTGTTTCTGAAGGATTTGCCTCCCATCCCTCACCCCCATTTTCCTTTTATGTGTTATTTCTCTAGATCTGTAGTACATAGCATTTTACTTTAGGTCATTCTTCCATGTTGCCAGATCAGTAGTTGAATTTTTAAAAGAAAAAAATTTCCTTACATAAGTTTTATATATATATGGTGGAAAATCTAGAGACAAAAAATTTTTGTATTCTACTTAAGGAGATAATTACTATTAGCATTATGTTAATTCTATCTTTCTAATCTTATTTCTCTGTGTGTATATGTGTGTGGATGCATATACATATATATAATTATAGTTAAAGAGGAATTACACTCTTTGTATTATATTTTTAAGATTTTTTATTTTTAAGTAATCTCTGCACCCAACGTGGGGCTCAAACTCACAACTCTGAGATCAAGAGTCACAGGCTCCACCAACTGAGCCAGCCAGGCACCCCAGTACTATTTTGCAACATGATATTTTTCATTAAAGCTAATGTCAGAACATTTACATGTTAGTCAATGTATTCTTACCAGGGACCTTTTAATGGCTACAGAGTATCCCATCCTAGTGCTATATAACGCAAGTTACTGAACCAGTTTATTGTTGAATATTTAAAGGTTATTTTAAAATGTTTGTCATTACAAACAATACCAACACAAATGACCTTACAAGTGCATCCTTGCCTGCATCTATGTTTATTTCTTTAGGATAAATTGCTGAAAGTAGAATAGCTGAGTAATATGAATGCTTTTGCTATTTACTGACAAATTGAGTTGTTTTCTTTTGGAATAATTATCAACCCCACTCCTTTTTCTAAATCCTTGTTCCCCAGATATCTAAGATCTAAATGACATGGACATATTTTTTATATGTCTCTTCCCAGAGCTGTAGGCATCATATCAGAGTCTTCTCCCAAGGTTACTAAGAGGTAGGTGGTTTCTGGCATGACTTTCCTACCTAACTCCACCCTATCATGCTTAATAGGATTTCCATGTGTCAGACATGCTCTGAAGTATTGGTACGTGCGCTGAAGGAGATAGGGTTCTCTATGATTACTTTTCAGCATGAAAAAAAAAATGTATATGCCTCACATTTATCTGCTCCATTTACCAGCACCCAGCCTCATCCTGCCTCAGTGAACTTAATGAGATTAACGGATGCTATTTCTTTAATCTTCAGGAGAGCACTGTCAGGTAACAGCATCGTTCTGGGGTTATTGGAACTGAAGCATAGAACAGTGATGAAATGGAATAAAATTTATGGGAAAATCGTCCTCAGGTCTTCCAACTTCCAATTATAATCTATACTTCCCTAAAGCCATTTTTATAAGAGTGCTATATCAGAAACCTCTAAAATGGAATTGGTTTATTATTCAAGTATCATTTTTATTAAATTGTAGATTATGTAAAATATTGCATTATTCTTGCTTGAAAACACTGAAAAGAGACATGGCATGAGTCCAAGAAATTAATTTTAAGTTTCATAATGGCATTATGATTATGTAAGAATAAGCACATATTTTTTAGATGTGTACTTCTGAGTACAAGGAGTGAAACAACATGAAGTCTGGGATTTGCTTTAAAATTCATTGGAGAAGGAGGAAGGAAGAGGGAAGGATGGGTGGATAGTTGAAGGAAGTACAGCAAAACTTGTTGAATTTGTGCATGATGGGTTTGTGAACATTTGACATATTTCATAATTTAATAAAAAAGTGGTCCTTAAGTTAGGGGGGAGAGAGAGAGACAGAGTGAGAACCCTGTGGAGACTCGGAGTTTAAAAGAAAAAGCCAAGGGAAATTTGTCTGACAGAGGGAGAAACTTGGCTGAAGCCAACTTCGTTATGAGTTAGCTTCCTGCTGCCATCTAATGGCACAAATGTAGATATGGATATGTATGTATATATACATAGACACCACACACACGCGCATACACACACACACACACAATTTCCATTGCTGTAAGTCTGTGTCTGGGTTTTGATTCTTCACTTTTGTTGATTAGGATGTTAATACTGGAAGGGATATTAGAGATCATATAGTCTACCTTTTTCATTCTCCTGCGAGGACCTTGAGTAAAACATGTATTTCTGCGTTTGGGCATCTTTCTATCTCATCTCATTGACCCTCACCACATCTTTGAGACATAAACAGAATAGAGATGTTGCTCTATTTTTATATGTGAAATGGAGTCACTGGGGGCGGGGGGAGGTGGGCAAGTGGTTTTGCCACTTTTTAAAACCTAGCCTGAAATGATCTCTTTCCTTGAATCTAGGCCCTTTGACATCCATCCCAGAACTGTTCCTGTTGTGTTTTCTTTTTTAAAGATTTTTTAAAAATTTATTTATGAGAGAGGGAGAGAGAGAGAATGTGGAGAGGAGCAGAGGGAAAGGGACAAGCAGACTCCACACTCAGCACGCAGCCCAACGTGGGGCTTAACGTGGGGCTGGATGCGGGGCTCGATCTCACGACCCTGAGATCATGACCCTGAGGTCATGAGCTGAGCTGAAACCAAGAGTCAGAGGCTAAACCGACTGCACCACCCACTTGCTCCTCCTGTTGTGTCTTCTAGTGTTAACGCTTAAAACGGAATGAAAAGTTGTAAATATCACTGATATGTGGGAACAGGGGGAACAGGGAAACTGTTCTGCAATTATCTCATTTTTATATTTTAAGGCCTAAATTTTAATTCTTATATCAAAAATTCCATTCAGTGGCCGTAAAGCTGTGAATGTTCAGGTTTGAAATTTGGTAGTAAAATTCTTAAAGCCGGGTTCAGCAGCTATGTTCTATTCTGAACCAGAAAGATTTGATAAGATTTTATTTACAAGGCATGCATAGCTGGGAGCCTTATAAATAGAATTACAGAAGTAATTTCCTGATCAAAATAATTTTTTCAAACCTGCTATACTCATCTCTGACAAATGGCCCTCATCCACTTTCTCTAACGTTCTTTCTATCTGCTCCCCTTGACCCTCTGTAGGTTCCAAGCCAGTCTCAAGTTCCCAAGTACCCTCAATGCTTTTCTGCCTTCTATTGTTCTGAATGTTCTTTCGTTTTCCTTGAATGCCCTTTCTTTAAGGCTGAGCTCAAATTTTATCATCTTCATTTCTAATGAAATCTTCCTTAATAGCCTGCGACAAGAAATCTCCTTGTTTCCTAGGTTTGCCATAAAGTACCACAAACCGAGAGGCTTAACAACTAAGATTCATTGTCTCCCAGATCTAGAGACTACAAGTCCAAGATGAAGTTGTTAGCAGGGTTGGTTCTTCCTGAGGGCTGTGAGGAAAACTCTGTATCATGTCTTTCTCCTAGCTCCTGATGATGTCCTAGGAAGCTTTGGTGTTTCTTGCAGGTAGAAGCATCACCCCCAATCTGTCTTCATCTTCTCATGGCCTTCTCCTTCCATGCATGTCTGTCTGCGAATTCCCTCTTTTTATAAGGACAACAGTCCCATTGGACTAGAGCCTACCCTACTCCAGTATGACCTCATCTTAACTAATTATATCTGCAGAGACCCCATTTCTAAATCAGATCATATGCTGAGGTACTAGGCTGTAGAATTTCAACATATCAATCTTGGCTGGGGATGGAGTTGGGGAGGAACCACAGTTCAATCCATAAAATTCCTTCTTTTGTATTTTTTCACTACTTGATTTATATTTTGTTCATGGAATGGATCACATTCTTTGTGGTTCTCTGTCTTGCCTCTCCTTCAAAATTGTAAGGTCTTTGAAGGCTGATTTATTCTTTATATAACCTGTAGTGCCAAGCACAGAAGACGGATAGATGTTTGTCAGGGGTCTTGCACATTTTTCACTATGGCTACCTTTGGCACCCGGGTTAGGCCATACCTCCAATGGCAAGAGGCAGAATTTTATTAAAATGGAGGCAAATCCAGACTTTTTCTAGGTAACTGTCTGCATGTAGTTATGTTTGCCTACATTGTAGGAATCAGGACAGAGTGATTGGGATTTGAAAGTCGGGTTGAGAACCAGGACTGTGTTAGTCCACTTCATGGAGTCAGCTAGGAGTGAGGCATGGAGGGGAGAGAGGGGGTGGGGGGAGATAGAATGAGAGTGAACAAATCTGGCTATCAGAAAGCCAGGGAGAACTCTGTGTTAGTGACTGAATAGGTAGCATGATGTCAGCGCATCAGAAAGATGCCACCAAAGAAGTGAATACAAGGGTTAGGATTACAAGAACATTCCCAGACCTAATGCTTGTGTTCAGAGGACAGAGATCCTGCAGGAGTTGAAGGGAGGAAGTAAGCAGGAAAACAAGACCAAGTGTCTGTGTCCAGGATATATGGCAAGGGGGCAAAATATCTCTGCAAGGGTCTCTGCCCAGGCCAAGGGTCTGGGCAACACAAGTACAGGTGTCCAAAGCAAAACGAAGCTAATTTGATGATGAACCAGGCTGCTGCCTTTTTCCAGGGAGCTCGCATCACTCTGAAGGCCAGGAATTGATCGTAAGTGCAGCCCATCTAGGCCCCACTTGGAGAGAGAAGGGGAAGTTGGCTGGAGCAGGGGGTCGCAGGCTTGCACAGCCCCTGACAGCTGCTGCCGTCAGCCCCGGCACTCAGGTGCCTGTCTCATAGAAGGCCAGCCTTCATTTGCTGTTCATTTAGTCAAAATACTCAGCTAGACAACTAGGACAAAAGAACAAGCCATTGTTCCTTCTCTCAAGATGCTTACAGATTCATGGGGAAATAAAACACATTCAAGAAAAAGCAGGTGACCATCTAGTGCCTGGTAAGTATCAGTGTCACCTGGGAGCCTGTTAGAAGTGTAGATTCTCAGGCTCCACTCCCAACTTACTGAATCAGAGTCTCTGACCGTGGGGCCAAGGAATCTGCATTAAACAAGCTCTGCGGGAATTCGTACACATCCTGGAGTTCAGGAGGCACTGCATTTAGGAGTACAGGGGAGGATGGGGAGTCATACCAGGAGGCAGGAAGGGAAGGAGGGACATGCAGGTAGGGATGAGTGATGTAAGAAAGACCATTTCCAAGCCTTTTGTTAGGAACTGGGAGTCTGAAGGGATGGAGAACAGGGCAAGCAGGGAGCAGCACACACACCTGGTATGCCGGAACTTGATTCTATCATTTAGATTGGCATTTCCAAAAATGTCTTCCTCAGATGTTCCACGAAGAAAGCATTCCAAGACTAAATTTGTTTAGGAAACATTAGATTCTGTTTACTCTTCTTAGAGATTTGCAGTGTACGTAAACCCATTAGAGGCATTAAAATTCCTTTTAAAAAATATATCTATGTAACAAGTTTGACCCTTTGCTAACTCAGAGTGTGGTCTGAAGACCAGGAGCATCAGCACTATCCGGAGCTTGATAGGAATACAGAATCTCGGGCTCCATCCCAGAATCAGAATCTTCATTTACCAAGATCCCAACGTGACTGATAAACACATTAAAGTTCAAAGTGCTGGTTTAGCCCGTGGAAACTTTTGTCATGGAATATAGTAGTCGTTCTGTAGAACTCACTTTGGAAATGCTGCTTTAGGCAATGGGAAGCCAATGATTTTGAGCAAGAAAGCACCATAATGAGAGTGGACTTATCTTGGTGACCCTCACTACACAAGGCACTCTCAAAAATCCCAGGAAGAAATCTTTCCCTGACTCTTCTTCATACTTACACCCAGGGAAAACTTCTAGTCATTCTCTTCCACTGCAGGAGATTCATTCAGTCATGAAGTTCAACAGACTATTCTGGCCAGAGCCATAGCAGCAACCTGTAAACCACTGGTCCGTAAGCTCTTTGGTCCCATGGAAACTAAAATACCTGTTCATTTACATGGAAGCTGGCCATCATTCATACTGATGATCACATTCTAGTGCTTCATCCAAGTGTTCGTGGTAGCTTTGGACCCCTGTTAACTGAAGACCCAGTCATTTAATGGTCTATATTTCTGGGCAGTTTTTAGCCAAGATGTACCACAATAGTCTTCTTTTCAAACATGCTTGTTTAATTACAATTTATCTTATTTTAAAAATAACTTTTAAAAGTATTGCCCTAAAAGGTCATTCTGAATTATTCTGTAGTTGTTGTGTGTCTTCTTGAAAGCAAGAATCTTGCTAATCTTGTTTTGAATTCCCCAACAGGAATGTAGGAGTTTACTGACTAACAACAAACGGTGGGAAAGCATAGATTTCCTGGAGCCATATGATGTCGAGATTTGGTGGTGACCCTCTAAAGAAGCCCAACTGAATTATTACGTCCCAAAGGTGGTGGTGTAACATTCAGAGGGGTTACCTGAGACGGTGACGGTTGAAATGTTGAAAGATTGTGGGGGGACAGACACACAGGGAAGAGCCTCTGCAAGATGACTGAGGAGGAGGCATGACCAGGACTGGGGACATCGCAGTGGGGGGACCCACAACAGACAAGGGCAAGCATCAGGTCAAAAGACGAGCACAGGAGGTTGGTTGTTGGACAAATGTCCCGATAAAGGCTGCACGGAGTTCCACCCGGAACCAGGAAGTTGAAGACCTCAGTATGTCCCCTCCAACCTCTGCCCGCACTGCGTGCCTTTGTATTAAAAGGAGGCCGGAATGGGGAGCAAGCGAAAGCATGGGGACCAGTTTCCTCTCTTTGTGCCCTAGTCCCCCTCCTTTGTATACACCCTCCATCCTGAGTAAACTGTGGTTCTCAGAGCTGAAATGGAGAGCATTCATCCTGTGTAGAAGCAAATACTGCTCAGAAGGGCACGGCCAAAGCAGAGAGTCAAGAGGTGAGACCCCCGAGGTAATACTTGGGGGAATCAAGTCTACCTAAATAAGAACCTATGCAATAGTAGCCTAATGACGCCCAAATTGAATTTAACAAAGGGTTTTTTTTTGTTTTGTTTTTCTCCATCCTATCATGAGTCAGAACTTTGATAGAAGAGCAACTCGGTGATATGGTATGAGACGCTTAAGCCACAGGGGCCACAATCGGATGTGAACGTTTCCCTCCTGGGGCAATTCTGGAAGTGAGGGTGTGACTGTAAAGATTTCCTGGCAACTTCTGCCATCTAGTGCCTGGCACGAGAGGCCGTGTCCCCACACCTATTCTGGCTTCCTTGGTAAATGTATGCGTATTGATGCAGTATGAGAAAATGATACAATCAGCAGAATGGAGCTGAGGACAGCAGATACATGGCAAATTCTATGAAGACTACAGAAAGAGACATCGGGAGAATGTAGCTAAGACCCCAGAGCACGCACAGACCCGCTGTTCTCCCTTGCCTTTCCTTCCCCTCGCTGTCTCTTCTTCAGGCCCCTCTGCCCCAACCCCAAGAAAGGTGGAGCCACGCCTGAAAAGGCGCCTCACCTGTCACATCCTTGCGTTTCCCCCTTCTTCTGTTCGGTGCGCGGAGAGAAGGTCGGTTACCCTGGCTGAAAATGCTCTAGAATCCAGTAGCCATCATGCCTTCATATAGATAGGTCTATATCCGTGACTTATTGTCATAAACAGATTTTTATGATAACAAAAGTGACACATGCTCATTTTGGGACACAGACAAAAGGGCCCCACCCTCTCGGCCCCTGTTTATTACTTGTATTAGGAGGTACCCGTTGGGGAGTGGGCGTGGGTAAGAGATTCTGGCGTGGGAAGGCAAATCCCCGGAAGAAAGGAACAAGGAGCTTCTAAACGAGCCGCGTGAGAGATGGCGCGAAGTCCCCTTGCCCCTCGCCCCCGGGGCTCCCCTGCAAAGGCGGCTTCCGGCAGCTCCTGGGCTGTCCTCCCCTGCGCGTGCGCACAGCCCGCTCGGCAAGCGGACGTCCGACCGCGGGCGGGGGTGCGCTCCGCGAGGTTCGCGCTGGGCGGGACGCGGGCGCGGGCGAACCGGGGTTCCACGCCCACGCACCTCTGCAACGGGAGGTCTTGCAGGAAGCAATAACCTGTTCAAATAAGAAATCCGTTAAGCTATTTTTAAATATGGAAAAGTAAGAAAGGAAACAAAAATGGTTCATGATCCCACTGCCTAGCTAACTTCTCTGGACGTTATAAAAAAAATTGCAGGGCACAAGCTTGAAATATGCAAAACAGCATAGTAAGTTAAAGATGGAAAGTAAACAGCCTTCCTTCCCACCAGTCCCTCAGTCCCTCTTTCCAAAGATAATCATTTTTAGGTTCCCTCCAAATATGTGTGTATTTAACATACAAAATGGAGTTTTACTCTTCATTCTTCTCTTTTTTTCACTTCATCTTTCTTAGGGGTATTTCCACATTGGCACATCTAGATCTAATACTTTTTATTTTTTTTTTAAGGTTTTTTTTTTTTTTTTTTTTTTTTTTTTTTAGGTTTTATTTATTTGACAGAGAGAAAGACAGCCAGAGAGGGAACACAAGCAGGGGGAGTGGGAGAGGGAGAAGCAGGCTTCCCGCAGAGCAGGGAGCCTGATGTGGGGCTTGATCCAAGGACCCTGGGATCATGACCTGAGCCGAAGGCAGACGCTTAACGACTGAGCCACCCAGGCGCCCCTAGATCTAATACTTTTTAAAGGTGCGTGGGATCCCTTTGTAAGGTACCATATTTATTTAGCTTATTTCCTACTCATGGACATTTAGGTTTCTAGTATTTCACCAGCACAACATTGCAGAGACCATACACTCACATCTGTCTGGGAATATTTTTGCTGGAATAAACTATAGGGTAAAGTCCTAGGTGTGGAAGTGCTAAGTCATGCATATATAGGACTACACTTTAAAAAAGTATGGGTAGATTTTGTCAAATTGCCCTCCCAAAAGATTGCACAAATTTATACCCTCACTGAAATGTGAATGAGATGTAACATCTTTTTATATGCAGAAATGGCAGTTATTTCTTTCTTCTGTGAATTGCTTGTTCATATTCTTCACTTATTTTTCCACTGGGTTCAACTTTTTTCTTACTGATTTGGCTGCACTTTGTAAATAAAGGAAATTATCTTTTGTCTGTCATTGTGTTTGCAAATGTTTTCCCCAATTTATCTTCTGTGTTTTAACTTTGTGTTTGGTTATCGGTTTTGTTTTGTTTTTTTTTGTGATAGAGAAATTTTAACATTTTATGTGGCAAATTTGGCAGCGTGCCTTTAGACTGGTGTGTGTTTTGTCTTATTTGAAAAAGCCGCCCCCACTGCAATAAGTAAAAAAGTAAATAAATAAATTCACTCATGCTTTTAATTTTTCTTAAGATTTTATTTTTTAATTTTTTAAAGTAATCTCTACCCCCCAATGTGAGGCTTGAACTCAAGACTCTGAGATCAAGAGTTGCATGTTCTACTGACTGAGCCAGTCAGGCGCCCCTGCCCATACTTTTAATTTAAAACACACACACAACTTTTGTTGTTAGGGAAGTCATATGTTCAATGAAAAAAGTTTAAAAAATACATAAGCAAAAGCAAAGAATCCTGTAGTCTGTCAGAGAGTCACTATAAGCATGTTGCCATAGAAATTTCCAGCCTTTAATTCTATGCAATAATTGATTAAGATAATGCTTTGATTATGCCATGAACTATATTTGTTAAATATTTGAATTATATTTTTAAAAACAGCTTTTTGAGGTATATCTTTATTGGTATATCACAAAATTCACCCATTTTAAGTAAATGATTTTTAGTGAAATTACAGAATTGTGCAATCATCACCACAATCTAATTTTAGAACATTTTCATCACCCCAGAAAGAAGGCTTCTGTCCCATTTGTGGTCACTCCCTGTTCCCACCGCCTAGCCCTGGCAACCACTAATTTACTTTCTGTCTCCACAGATTTGCCTTTTCTAGACATTTCACATAAATGGAATCCTACAACATGTTGGCTTTTTCATTTGTCTTTTTTCGCTTACTATGTTTTTGATGTCCATCTATATCATAGCTTGTATCACTACTTCATTGTTTTTATTGCTGAGTAGTAGTTCATTGATTGGATATACCACTTTTGTATATCCATTTATCAGTTGACAGACATTTGGGTTGTTTCCAATTTTCAGCTATTCTAAATAATGCTGCTATGAACATTTGTCTACAAGTTTTTGTGTGGAGGTGTTTTCTTTTCTTCCAGGTGTATACTTAAGAGTGGAATTGCTGGGTCATGTGTTCACTCTATGTTAACATTTGGATTACATTTTTGAGGTGCTTACTTGGACCAGTCTGTATTGAGACCTTCACTAGAAAATGAAGTCAGGGGCATCTGGGGGGAAAACCCTGAGACACAAGACCTCCTGGTATAATTAAAGTTACAGGAATTTAGATAGGGCCTAAAGTTATCTTTGGGTGTTATTCTAGCAGAATGTTAAGATGGGTTTCTTCTTGTCCAAATTCGGATTGAGGCACAAATGTAACGGACATCAAATACCAAAATAAACGTGAGACTGAGTCCGACATGGGCAAAATTTAGAAAAGATCAAGGCTATAAAAGGAGAATCAGAAGAGATATTTGTATACCTATGTATACATATACAAGGTTTCCTGAGTATTTCCTGCTGAGCAGAGTGGTGGCCAGAGCTGTCTGGAGCCTTTTAGGAGTCCTGCCTAAGAGAACCACTTGGGAAAGCAGGGGGCCTGCAACAGCATAAGACTGTATGGAGTGTATGGGGGCCGGGGCTGGGGGTGGTGGTGCAGGAAGGTTCGTGGGAGAAAGAAGGTCACGACGCACTGGATTGACTCTAAGGGAACGCCCACTACATAGCTGCTTGGGAATGAGGCTCCAGGTAAAACAGTCCTGCTTACCCACCAAGATCCCACCAACCCCCTACATGTGATCTTTGTGGATAAACTTTAATAACAGCAAAAGCAGTCCAAAAGAAAGGTATTGCAATTTATCGTTCCTCCAAGTTTCGAACACTAGGCTAGAAGTTGACTACAGTGGCCTCCCTTCATCAGCAGTTTCGGTAAGGCGCGGTCAACTGCCCCCGGAAGCGGACGATCCTCCTCCTGCCGAATCTGCCGGAGGTCAATAGCAGCCTAACTCTGCGTCACTCGCTACGTCAAGATGTGCGTCACTCACCTCCCGCCAGCTCAGCAGGATGCGTGTCATCACCGCACATGGTCGCACGAGGGGTGAGTAGGAAGCAACACGAGATTTTGAGAGAAAGAGAGCACCTTCAGGGAACTTCTGTTACAGTATATTGTTGTAATTGTTCTATTTTATTCTTAGTTATTGCTGTTAATCTCGAACTGTGCTTAATTTATAAGTTAAACTTTATCATACGTATGTGTAGGAATAAACACAGTATACACAGGGTTCGGTACCATCCGCGGTTTCAGGCATCCACTGGGGGTCTTGGAACGCAACCCCTTGTGGATAAGGGGGATGATCGTATGTGGGTGAGTTATAATCTAAAGCCTTGTGTATGCTCAAGAACGCATTGCCCGTGAGTGCTCTGCAACATTTAGGGAAACCACAGAAGGAAATCACAGAATCTTTTTTCCTGAAGACTATAAGGAAAATGGATGCTAGCTGAGCAGACCAAATTTAATTTTTGCAGACCTTGTATATTTTGGAACTCTAGACAGATTCCTATGAGAAGACAGATAACTGGACAAGAAAACAAAAATTAAATAATCTCTCTGTTTTCAATTACTCCATGATATGCAAGTCAAATTCTATGGGGTACCCTGTTTGTTCCTCAGAAACACTCAGAAGCCCAATCGGTTTTTAAAGGGAAGAACTATTTGTATGTAAACTTGGTGGCTTATTAGGAGAATTGTCCTACAGTGCCTTTAGTTGCACCTCATTTAAATTTTTGAGTAAGGGAAGGTCTGGGACCTGTATAAGGAATATATTTATTCAAATACAAATTCATTTATTCAGGTACCTTTTTATCTAGAAATACTCTATTTCTATCCTTTCCTTCTAGTCCACGACTCCTCAAGAACCTCTAGTATTTTGGGATCTTAAATCAACTGCTGACCAGGGCTCTTACCTGCATAGAGACCTTAGGTTTTAATGCATTTGTTTGTTGTCATGGATTGTAAACTTTATTATTTAGCAACCAAAGGTAAACACGGGTTCAGAAACCTGAAGAAATTGTACAGAGGTCCTTAAAAAACCTAGGTATATTCTGCTTATCTTTTTATTTCTGTTTTTGTTGGGTTTTCTCTGACATCTGTGTGGGGAAATTATTGCTGTATTTTCTTCTTGTATTCTTGAAGCCAGGTATTGAGTAACCAAAATTCATGATTTGACAAGAAGGAGATGGTGTGATGAATATGGGTAGGTGCAATATCAATGTAAGAGATCTGATGTAAGTTCTACAGTCCCTGTGATTTTTGAAAATCTTTACACAACACCCAAAGGCAACTGCAGTAAGGAACCTCTAACACGTTAGGGAAATGTGTCTCAGTCCAGGTAGAGTCCAGCCACGCTAGGCTGTGGTATCTTACACATGGAGTAGAGTAAGATCCACAATGTGCATTTTACCTAATACATTTGGACCTTGGCCAAACTACAGCGTTCACAGTGACATGGAAATATATAATGTACATGGGCAAATGACCAGTAAACTTCAACATCTGTTTTTTATCTTCAGTGCGTTTCTTTGTCTTGTCACTGTGGAAAAAAATCCCGGAAAAGTCTTGAAAGCTAATTAGATCCAAATTTACTTTAGGAAAGAAGGGCCAAAGAGTTGTGATGACAAATTTGTCTTTGTTCCAGCTGCCAAACTGGTCTTTGACCCCTTTACTTAACATGGGTGATTATTTATTTGCACATAGGTCCTTTATTTTTGTTTTTGTTTTGTTTTGTTTTGCAATGCAGAAATCTCTTTCCTGGAATAGGCACCTGGCTTCTGATTCCCATTTGCAAAGAATTTGCCAGCTCAAATTAGCTGTAAAGTACTGTACTAAATATCTCTTTCATGTTAAATTTGTAGGCATTATAAGAGGAAATGTATTATAATAATATGTGCTGTTTTTTGAATTTATATTTTTCTCCAAATTAATGCATTTTCTTTAAATCTCTGATTTTCTGCCCAGTTTACATATTTTTACTACACATACACATACTTTTCTATACTCCTGTCTTTTTCATTGTATTTAAAGATACGTTCTTTTGATACAGGTGGAGATGAAAAATTAATAATTTAAAATGAGCTTTTTAAAAAATTTTAATTTAAATTCAATTAATTAACATATAGTGTATTATTAGTTTCAGAGGTGGAGTTTAGTGATTCATCAGTTGCACACCATACACACAAAAAATAAACTTAAAATGAGCTTTAAAGATGATCTGTGATGGCCCATTATCTTGGAAGACCAAAATTTGACTCAATTCCACCTCAATCTGTTATAATCACAAAGCTTCTGGTGGGCAGTCTCATTACAAATACACACACACCCATATTTGGGAACTATATATTTACATATACATAACATACATATATGGATGAAAGAATCCACTGATCCACACACATTACATCTCTTTCTCTGTTTTAGAGCAAAAGGTTTTTTAGCATGAAATGAACAAACTCGAGTGAAAAGACTTGGGATCTCAGTCCCCTTTCAGTTCCTGATCTAATGATGATCCATGTCAGTCTCCTGCGGTAACAGGAAAGGCACCGAGGACCCCTTAGGATTGTCGGCTCATTTCTTCTAAGCACTAAAACTTGTCTAATCCTCCCACTCTGCACGCTGTGAGACTCTGTAGGGTCAGAAACTCTGTCTGCGAGCCAGCTGGGAAAAAGATCTCTCTGTGGGGCTTAATCAACCTCTGCTGCCCTTTGGTCTTTGTGGAGGTCCTGGGATTGCAGGTTCTGGACCCAGTCCAAGGAAGCTCAGTTTCCTTGCCAAAATCCATGCAAATAATTAGAAGAGTATCCCTTTTCGCTTTTTTTTTTAAGTATGAATTTGAGAGTCACTCATTCCCTCATATAAACACTGGCATAAATAGCTGATTTTCTCCTTGGGGATCATGCTCAGTCCTATGGCTGCCAAAAGAACCTGGACTCTTCCGAGGGCAAACTGGCCCCTTATCTTGCAAGGGAAGGACATTTATATGTTTATAGGCGCTTTATTACAGACTGAAAATTTGAAGCAAAACGTGAACATTGTGGTAACATAGTTGAGAGTAAATTTATATTGCTATGGTTTCGAAATGAAAATATACTTTAACTAGTAAAGGAAAATTTAATAATTTTATTAAAATAAGTTGTACTACTATGGCAACTCTAAAACACAAAGGTGATAAATAGATAACCATAGTGTGACATTACATCACCTTTGTAGGTAACATGAGATTGGGATTAAGAGATTGAATTCTTGGTAATTGTTGGGAAAACACAGTGCTTTGGTCAACTTCTGGGTCTTAACTATTGGCATATTGTGCTGGAGAAACATTTTCTTGCTTAGTCCGCTTTGCCTTTAGTGAACCTAATTATATTCTTGTCTAAAAAAAGTGCAAACCTATAAAGCATGACTTTATCATTTTTTAAAATGATTTTCACTATAGATAATGATCTAGTAAATTAATATGTTCTAATTAACTATTAACTCAGTCATTGGATATTGAAGGTTGTGATTCTGCTTTTTCCTTCTCTGTTTGCAGTTTTTTGCCTCTTTTGAAATATTTTCTTAGGATAAATTTCTGGGAGTAAAATTCTTGAATTAAACCATTGTTCACATTTACTTTTCTTATTTAAACATTTTCCCCCCTTTTACTTGCTTGGCTGTTTTTGTTCTCAGTTTTTCAAAATCATGAAATATTTTGGTCATAAAGGAGAAGTATAGAGAATGTTCTCAAATCTGTAAAGCCTTTTCTTCTGCCGCTTAAGCATTTGTGTTAACTAAAGGAACATCTAATGAATGGAAATTTACTCCTTCGGTGTTTTAGGAATGTGATTTTGAGATCAAGTCAAAACTCTAGGTCTTTACTGAGCATTTACTACATACAATGAACACAGACCAAAAACACAAAAAAGATTCTAGAAATGTTGACTTGAGCTAATTCACTCTTTGCTAGTCCAGAGGTTGTTCAGAAGTTTCCTCCTTCCTGGGCCAGAGGTGGGTCTGCACTAAGAGCTAGTCTCTCACTGGTGGCACCTTTACCTTGGTAGGATTGGAGCGGGGGGGGGGGGGGATGAGGAATCTGAAGCAGAGGGGAAGGCCATCATTTATACAGGGGCACAGAGACATCTGGATACACTGAATGTGACAGGGCGGGCGAGCCTTGTCCTTGCACTTTGAAAGAACTGCCTTTATAGCCTCGACCTGCTTTCAAGGAAGGTGAGATATTGGTCCATCTCCACTCCTGCACAGTCTGGAATGGCCACAGGCAGTCTGGGGGGAGGGATGTTGGGTCTATCATGAGGGGACCTTGGAAGAATTCTGTCCTTCTTAGGTGAACTTCTTCCTAAAGGAGAAGAGTTACCCTGGAGCATCACTTCATATTGCATGTTTTAGTTGACTTCTGCCACCTAGTGGCCATTTCCGAGAAGCTCTTTTCCCCTTTGTTTATTTTTAAAAGTATTTTCATGCAGGCAGACATTTGTAACTCTCAATCCCTATTTTCTTTAAGGACAGTAAGAGCAGAATACCATCGTATCACAAAGGGAAGTAACCACTGCAAGCACCAAAAATGAGAGGTGCTCCAGGAGGGCAATTGGGGCAGGCACATGTCTATTTTGGTTTGCTCCCTTCTATACTGTTTGGATTTTTATTGTCATGTGTGTATGATACTTCTATAATATGCGTTTTAAGTTTTTAAGTTGAAAAAAGTCTTATTAAAAATCCAAATAGGAGAACTGAATAATCAGGAAACAACCCAATTAAAAATGGGCCAAAGACCTTAAAAGACACCTCATCAAAGAAGATACTCATATGCAAACAAGCATATAAAAGATGCTTCACATAATAGATCATCAAGGAAATGCAAATTAAAACAACAAGATACCACTACAACATCTATCAGAATGGCCAAATTTCAGAACTCTGATGACACCAAATGATGGCAGAGATGGGGAACTATGAGAACTCTCATCATTGCTTGAGGGAGTGCAAACTGGTACGGTCATTTTGGAATATAGTTCAGTGGTTTGTTATAAAACCACTTTTGTATACTTTTACCATATGATGCAGCAGTTGTATTTCTTGGTGTTTACACAAAGGAGGCAAAAACTATGTTCATACAAAAACTGCCATGGATGTTTATAGCAGCTTTACTCGTAATTGCCTAAACTTGGAAGCAACCGAGATGGCCTTCAGTAGGTGAGTCGGCTAACAGACTGTGGTACACCCAGAGAGTGGAATATGATTCAGTGCTAAGAAATGAGCTATCAAGCCATGAAATGACATGCAGGAAACTTCAATGCATGTTTTAAATGACAGAAACTAATCTGAAAACGCTACGTGCTATGTGATTCCAACCGTATGACCTTCTGGAAAAGGCAAAACTATGGAGACAGTAAAAAGATCAGTGATTGCCAGGAAAGGGATGGAGGGGGAGGAGTGATGAATAGGCAGAGGATTTTTAAGGTAATCAAACTATTCTGTATGATACTCTAATGATGGATATACATCGTTACATATTCTATTTGTGATAGAGCGTACAGCACCAAGAATGAACCCTGATGTAAACTATGGACTCTGTGTGGTTATGATGCACCAGTGTAGGTTCATCCATTGTAAGAAATGGACCACTCTAGGGGCGTCTGGGTGGCTCAGTGGGTTAAGTGTCTACCTTCAGCTCAGGTCATGATTTCGGCGTCCTGGGATTGAGTCTCCTATTGAGCTTCTTGCTCGGCGGGAGTCTGCTTCTCCCTGTCCCTCTGCTCCTCCCCCTGCTTGTTCTCTCTCAAATAAATAAATAAAATCTTTTATATATATAAAAAAGAAATGTAACATTCCGGTGGGGATGTTGATAATGGGGGAGGCTGTGTATGTGGGGGCAGGGGGCATATGGGAATCCCTGTACCTTTGTCTTAATTTTTCATGAACCTAAAACTGCTCTGTGGAATTTAAGAAACAAAACAAATGAAATTAGGGGGAAAGAAAAAGAGAGAGACAAACTAAGGAGCTGACTCTTAATCATAGAGAACAAACTGAGGGCTGCTGGAGGGGAGGGAGTGCGGGGATGGGTGAACTAGGTGATGGGGATTAAGGAGGGCACTTGTGATGAGCACAGGTCCGTGTTAGGAGAGGAACTGGCACCTTTGGAGCTAGGGGCCTGATTGGGAAGGCTTCCTGGAAGTGACCCCTTCACTCCATTCTGCTTCTCTTCCCATCTTACACCTTTTTGTTTTTTAAAGATTTTTTTTTTAAAAGATTTTATTTATTTATTTGAGAGAGAGAGAGCGAGAGAGGGAACACAAGCAGGGGGAGTAGGAGAGGGAGAAGCAGGCTTCCTGCGGAGCAGGGAGCCCGATGCGGGGCTCGATCCCAGGACCCTGGGATCATGACCGGAGCCGAAGGCAGACGCTTAATGACTGAGCCACCCAGGCGCCCCAGTTTTTTAAAGATTTTTTTAAATTTATTTCTTTTGAGAGAGAGAGACCTCCTGTGCGTTCGTGAGTTGGGGGAGGGGCAGAGGGAGAGAGAGAGAATCTCAAGCAGACTCCCCTCTGAGCACGGAGTCTGATGCGGGGCTTGATCTCACAACCCGGAGATCATGACCTGAGCCGAAACCAAGAGTTGGATGCTTAACTGACTGAACCACCAGGGCGCCCCTCTTCTTATACCTTTTTTCTTACTCTGCTTCCTGATCCCACTCCTTAAAAGAGGTAGAACCCATTTCGGTGTTCTGTTCTCATTCTCCCTTCTCTTCCCTCCTAATGTTCGGTTATCATACCTATGCAGATATCTCTCCCTTAACTTTTCTCCTTCATCTCTTATCACTTCTAGGGGCTTCCAGCCATGTTCCCATCCATCTGCAACTTAACGTCATAGTGCCATTATTTCTTCATCCGTCTGAGTACTTGGTCCTTTCCTTTCAATGCCTTCCATCCCCACCATCTCTGTGACTTCAGCCCTTTCACCTCCTCTCTCTGCTGCGCCCCTCTCTGCTGCTTCTCTTGAATCTTAAGTTCATCTTTCTCCCCAAAATCTGCTTTGTGCAGATCACTCTCTGCTCCAAAATCTTTATTGGTGCCTTCTTGCTGACAGGGAAAAAAAAGTCCCTGGCTTGGCATTCAAGGCTCTTCATCATGTGGCCTTAAGCTCCGTTTCCAAAGTTACTGACTCCAAATCCTCACCCACATGAGCTCTCAGCTCCAGGTGGGTGGTTTTCTTTGGCAAGCAAGCTGCCCATCTTTGCTCTCACTCTTCCCTGTGCCTGGGTAGCCCTCCCTCCCCATTTCTCACCTCCCCTTTTAGGGAACTAAAACAGTCCCCTCATTTAGGAAGACTTCCCAGCCATCTGAGGCCAGTGCTTTTCTGCCTCCCTGAACTTCTAACTCAGTTTTTTTTGTTTGTTTTGTTTTTTGGTTGCCCTGTGTATTCCCCAAAGAGCTAAGACCCCTGCAGGCAGAACCTGGATCTTACCTGGCTGAAGAAAGTGTTTTGGACAATCCAGGACTCCTGAATGTACCACCATTTCCTAACCCCAGTGGTGGACAGCTTTCTGCTTGGCAGTTTCTTTTTTTTTTTTTTTAAATACAATTGGAATGATTCCTTCCTGCTTTCTCATATGATTGTTGTAATAATTGGAAGAGCTAAAGTATGAGAAAATGCTTTGAAACCCCAGGGATGTATACAAATGTCAACTGTCCATTATATCATTTCAGATCACTCCTTAGTCCCTTACTTGTCAGTGGATCCTTGTCTCTTTCTTACTGTAAACAGGTCTAAACCAGACTGCCCAGCTTTAAGCTTTGCTTGGAAAGAACAGTTGCAAAGGGCTATCACTCCTTAAGCCCCAAGACATAAGAAGATTACCAGCTGGGCACAAGGAGCCCGGCTCCTTCTGCTACTCTGTTCAGATGACTGGATGCCTGGGAGGAGGAGGTTCTTGCCATCTGTCAAGGCAGCTGGCTTATGCTCAAGGACGCAGCTCAGTTTCTCAGCTAATAACACATACCGGACCCAGGCCGTGAACCTGAGGATCTTGGACACGTGTCCTACAGGATGGTTCTCTTTGCTGTGTGGCCCCATGAGACAGTCTACACCCTTGCATGTTTTTTCTTGCTGTCAGAGGCACCCAGGGGATGCAGATATTCAGTCTCTGCTCACTCCATTTGCCACCGCTGCCAAATGGTCGCTAGTGTTGAGGGCTTTTCTCAAACTGGTGGATGTGTTTGCCTCCTTGCCTCTCTCTCATGGCTCAGTTTCTCCTTTCCATTTCCCCCAAGTTAGGATTAAAAATGACATACGAAATTAACTTTATTTACATATGTGCAGTGTCTGACAGCTCTTGGGCCAATTTTGTAGGCTTATTCTTAGTTGGTCCTCCCTGCTGTAAAGCTCATAGTACTAGAATTTAAAATGCAGAGAATTACAAAGAATCACAAGAAGTGGAAACAATGTTCCACTTAGTGCCTGAAACTTGTCACTACATACCTGCTTACCTCCGGGCAATTGTTTTGCTTGTCTGTTCAAGCAGTCTGTTAACATTTTTTAAATTGAGGGACTTCATCTTTTGGAGTTTTAGGTTTGCAGAAAAATTGAATAGAAAATACAGAGTTTCCATATACTCTTCCCTTCCTCTCTCTGAACAGGTTCCCTATTATTAATGTCTTGTATTGGTGTTGTACATTTGTTATAATTGGTGAGCCAGTATTGATACATTATTATTAACTGAAGTCCATAGACTTCAGAGTCCCATGAGGGTTCACTCTTTGTGCTGTATATTCTGTGGGGTTTGCCAAATGCATAATGACATGTATCCGTCATTACTGTGTCATACAGAGTACTTTCACTGCCCTAAAATTCCCCGAGGTTCCCCTATTCATCCCTATTTCCCCGCCCCCACCCCTTGGCAGCCTATTACTTTTCATGTCCAGCCACAGTGCCTAGTACCGGGCTGTGTATCCCGAAGGTGCTAATTATATACATGTGGGCTATTTGATAGTAACGGTAACCAGAGATGAAACCATGGATTTAATATCTACATGGATATCAATACACACTCCTGGTGTGCTCGGGCATTGCTTCTGGAACCACAGTCTAGCAAATCAGAGGATATTCTCAGGCAGTTTTTTATGAGCAAGGCATGGATTAGGACAAAATCTTCTTGAGAGGTGAAGTGCTGTAGTCAGCGTCTCCTGGGAAGGTCTGTGGTTTGATTGTGGTCTGCTGCTTTGCTACTTCAAGGGCCCGGTGAAGAAACCAGTCAGGTGAGCTCCTGGCATTGGCCATGGGCCAGGGGAGCCGCTGGAGTGTCAGTGAGCATACACTTTATTCAGCAAGGGCTGTAGTAGGCGCAAGGGCCCCTGAGTGGCTCCTGGCATATGCTATAGGCGTGAAGCAAAGCCTCTTTCTAAAACAGCAGTGAAATCTAGCAACAGTCCCCCAGTAGCACTAGCTTGTTCGGTGTCATTTCCTGATAAGTCACTTAAAGAAAATGGATGATTTTGATTTTTAAGGATGACTTCCTTTGAAGAATGAATGGATTGAAATGTGTTGCTGATAAGATGGTAGTCACTTTATAATGCTTCATGTGAAATTCTGCTGGACTATCTTATTTCTTAGTTAGGCTAGGTAAATGCATAACAGCCAGCTCGGCAACAGGAAGGTAGAAACTAGCAAGGATTAATGGCTACTGAGTACCACGCACTTCAAATGCTCTTTATCATTAGATCCATTCTTGTACATATGCATGAATGGAAGGAGTCTTTTACACAGATAGTTTTTTAAAATATCTACTTGGCTGTAGAATTCACATTCACTTGTTTCCATAGAGGGTGGGCAGCTGTAGATGTACCAATTCCATGTGGACAAGGCTGGTAATAAAGTCTGCTGTCAGTCTCTAAGCAAACCCCAGAGGTGGCTGGGGGAAGGTGACCTAGGAACAGGGAAAATGTTAGATGACGTTGGAAGCTGTTCCTGTGTGATCATCACTGGGTCTCTGGTCTCCCTCATCCTCCTGGGGGTGTTGTCTGCACCACAGATTCTCAGGACTCTCCCTCAGTAACATGGCCTCAAAGCCCCTTCTTCTCAGCCTTTCCACCAGGGTAATCCCTGCTCACCTCTGTGGTCCTTGGGCAGGTGTGATTGCCAATTAAATTATATCTTGAAGGGCTTAGAGTCTAGAGGCCAAATAGATCCTAAAGTGTGAAAACAGAAAGTTGCTTAATATTGCCTCAAGGTTTTATTAATTTGACATAAGTTCTTTTCAGACATCTAAGTGTCCTTATGTGCTACATATGCATACTGTGCACACTTCAGTTTAACCTCTGAATGTCCAGAAGGCCAGCTGAACTTTAATGACTAGTTGGTCTTTGAGAAAGCACAAAAGGCTAACTCGAGTCAGAGCAAGAGAAGCAGAAGTTGCCTTTTCTCTTTTGTCCCTTGGGGGAGGGAAATGAGATTCATTTTCTGGGAGGTTTCAGGCCGGAGGCTTGGAGATGCCAACCCACTGAGAAGAGAGGGTTGGGTAACAACCAGGATGATCAAAGCTAAAGTTCTGTAGCCACCATGACCCAACCCTGTTCATGAGAGAGCTGAGCCTCAGACACCTGTAGGAGAACAGTCTGGAACCCAGGGAGCTCCTCATGCTGTTTCCCACATCATGGGCTCCAAGCTCTGGTTGTTTCCCCATTAATGAAAAGAATACATCTCCTTAATAAATTCGTATTTCTTTTTTATTATTTTATTTTTTAAAAAGATTTTATTTATTTATTTGAGAGCGAGAGAGCAAGAGAGCGAGAGAGAGCATGAGCAGGGTCAAGAGCAGAGGGAGAAGTGGGCTTCCCGCTGAGCAGAGAGCCTGATGTGGGGCTTGATCCCAGGACCCTGAGATCCTGACCTGAGCTGAAGGCAGACGCTTAACTGACTGAGCCACCCAGGTGCCCCTACTTTTTAAAAGATGTTATTTATTTATTTGAGAGAGAGTGAGAGAGGGAATGAGCAGGGAGGGCGGCAGAGGGAGAAGCAGGCTCCCCAGGAGCCTGACACAGGGCTCAATCATAGGTCCCCAGGATCATGACCTGAGCTGAAGGCAGACGCTTAACCCGACTGAGCCACCCAGGTGCCCCAATTTGTATTTCTTTTAAAATAAATTATGTACATTATTTTTAAATAATAAAAATCCTAAAACCAGAAATTAAAAAATGAAATATGTAGTATTTTTCAAAAAATTTCAGATAAGGTAAATTTCAAAAATTAAAAAAGTTATGGTATCTATAAGAAAAAAATCAAACTAATAGTAGCATAAACAAGATAACATTTTCCCTCTATCACATAAAGGAAGTCTGAGAGAAGGCAATGCAGGGATGATATGTCAACTCCACAGAGTTGTCAGGGAACCAGACTAATTTCATTTCTCTGCTTTGCCATTCCTAGGCTCCAGCCATCACATCTATAATTAAGGACGTGGGATGGATAAAAGAAAGAAAGTCCTTCCCTTCCCTTTTTAGGGGATTTGCTTGAAGTCCCATAAAACATTGTGATATCAGATTCTTTTAACCTTTTCAGGCAACCCAACCCAGAGCAAGGAGGTCCTCCATGAGAGGCTCTACCCTGTGAACCCCCCACGTCCCAAAGCTGTCATGAGACTATTCTTTGTGTTCTTGCTATTGCCAAGACTTACCTTTCATTCCTGGAAGAATGCCTTGCTAAATACTAGAACCAGTTTAGTTAGAACTTGGGGAATATCCACACAGTTGCAG
This sequence comes from Phoca vitulina, assembly GCF_004348235.1. Lineage (NCBI taxonomy): Eukaryota > Metazoa > Chordata > Mammalia > Carnivora > Phocidae > Phoca > Phoca vitulina. The sequence continues at coordinate 2,576,688 of NW_022589746.1, forward strand.
AATATGAGTATTGTTGGTGACAGGTTGAAGGTAGCTCCCAATTCCAAAACACATGATCTGAGACATCATGTTGCCATCCAGGTCATAAGGCTTTCAGGATCGAGAGCACTTTGGTGTACTAGTCAGACTGAGCTAAGCTATCCTGTGACATCCAAATCTCAGTAGCTTAATTCAATGTAAGTTTTTTTTTTCTTTCTAGTTCAGGCTACGTGTTCAAGGAGGGTTTACACAGAACTCTGGGGGCGGGGTGATCTCTAATAATAGAATCACTTAGGGATCAAGGCTGTCAGAAACTCCATCTCAAGACACACTTCCACTATCTCAGAGTGGTATCACAGAAAAGAGCCATGAATCAAGCTTTGGCTTCTAAAGCTTCCACCCAGATGTGGCGCATGTCCCCTGCGCTTACACCCCACTGACCAGAGCAATCACGTGGCCAGAGCCAGCTTCAGAGGAGTTGGGAAGGGTATTCCCAGTGTGAGTGTGGAAGACAGCAACTCAGAAATATTTGGTGAATGCCACTATGACTACTAGTAGTTTATTTTTTTAAGAATTTATTTATTTATGAGGGAGAGAGCACGTGCATGAGCAGTGGGGAGGGGCAGAGGGAGAAGCAGACTCCCTGATGAGTAGGGAGCCCGATGCTGGACTCGATCCCAGGACTCTGGGATCATGACCCGAGCCCAAGGCAGACGCTTAACCAACTGAGCCACCCAGGCATCTATGACTACTAGTAGTTTAGCTCTAATTCCCAACCGTGTGCCAGTGTTGTTCTCCGAAAGCCCGGTTCTGAAGTTCAAAACCTTATGAACAGGTTTGCACCTGACAAATAAGCAAGCAGTTTCATAACATAAAGACTGATCATGTTTATGGCTTTATTGTTGTAAAACTGTGCATCACCCATCAGAAGGAAGCTCTCTAGGTTCCCGGGCTCGGAGGCTGTCTTGTTAGGTGGCCCCTGAGAGCCCATTTGGAGACTACCGTGGAAGTGTCACTGGATCAAGGCAAAATGAAAGAGAGAGAAAACAAACCTAGAATAAAGTAATGAACTTTTCAAAAAGTAAAAAGTTATTCCATTTTAGAGAATGCCTTTTATTCTGATATCACATCTTTATTATTTTCTTGAGCTTCCATTTTAGAGAATGTCTTTTATTCTGATATCACATCTTTATTATTTTCTTGAGCTTCCATTTTAGAGAATGCCTTTTATTCTGATATCACATCTTTATTATTTTTTTGAGCTTACAAAGGCTTTTCTTTAGGGGAACCTGGGTGGCTCAGTCGTTTAAGCGACTGCCTTCGGCTTAGGTTGTGATCCCAGGGTCCTGGGATCGAGTCCCACACCAGGTCCCTGCTCAGTGGGGAGTCTGCTTCTCCCTCTCCCTCTGCCCCTTCCCCCTGCTTGTGCTTTCTTTCATCCTCTCTCTCTGTCAGTAAATAAATAAAATCTTAAAAAAAAACAAAAACAAAGGCCTTTCTTTATGAAATACTGGTAATGGAAGTTGGTAGGAGTTTTTTTAAAATAAACTTCCTTGGCAAAATAAAATATTTGTAATAATCTATATCTGACCCTCCTATTTTTTTTGAAGATTTATTTACTTATTTGTCAGAGAGAGAGAGAGAGAGAGAGATGTTTAACTGACTGAGCCACCCAGGCGTCCCTGACTCTTTTAAACCACCTGGGGACTCTGATAATCTAAAAGCCACTCATCTGGTTTCCCTCTTGTTTTCAAAGAAGAAAACTAGGAAATAACACAGTCTACCCTCCAAACACATGCATCTAACTGGAAAAATAATTCTCAATGGATATTTGGATTCAGATTTCAAGTTGGCTGAATGGTGTGAACTTTCTTTCCCAGAAACATCTTTATAGAGACCTGACCGTTAACAGTGTTTGCCAGAGAAGATGAAAGAACATGTTTGCTTTACTCACCATGAAACACATGGAAAGAAAGAGCCAACTGGGAAAACATCTTGTGGGTAGCTTAACTTTAGTAATGAAACTGTCTCATGACTTTGGACGGTTGTCCACATAAGTGGTCCGTGTTGGACCTGCCTGCATGGCTTCCTGAAACTTGCAAGCTGTGTTCTGTATGAATGTGATTTTGTTGAACTGGGGTATTTACAAGCTCCTCATGGTTGCAGTGGGCATCAGCTGAGAGGGTCACCTTTCTCCCAAAGAAAGCCAGGAATGTATGCAAATCACAAAATCAACTGTGAGAGAATTAGAGCAGTAATACAATGAAGCAGGTTGGTCAAAGTTCTCTTCATCACTGAGAGGCAAGATTGAAAATCAGAGGAGAAGCCTCTGAGGTCGCTGAGCTTGTTGATGACAGTGAGGTTGCCTGTGTATTATTATGGTGATTAATGTTGTCCATTTTGAATGAGAACTGTGAGAGCTACAAAGTTATCTGTCAGATGGAAAGAGGGATGGGAGGGGGGTGCTACCTATTTCATGGAAGTGATAGGGATATGGCCCAGGGGTTAAACTGAAGAATAATGAGAGTCTGTGAGAGGGACAGTGGCTCTTGGTGGAAGTTGGAAAAAGTGTACATCCTGAGTTTCTAATAGAGAACAAATCTATTTATTCAAAGCAGAGAGTGGCAAGGAGAGGAGCACCCTTTGGCTCTCCCACAGTGAATTATAATTATGAATAAATATCTGGAGAGATTCTTGTCAGTGGTATTAGCTGTCCCTACATTGCATGTGGTGAACCAAGACAAGATCAGGTAAAAAACATTGAGTGGTAGGTCTTAATGCAGAACAAAATGAAGGCACATTCTCTTTATGGCTTTAGCCATTTGCTCATACAAACCCATTTTTTTTAAAAAGATTTTATTTATTTATTTGAGAGGGAGAGAGCACAGAGGGAGGGGGAGAAGCAGACTCTCCCGCTGAGCAGGAAGCCCGATGTGGAACTCGATCCCAGGACCCTGAGATCATGACTGAGCCGGAAGCAGACACTTAACGACTGAGCCACCCAGGCGCCCTTACAAACCTGTTTTGAATGGAGAGATGAATCCCTGGGAGATAAAGTTGTGCCACCAGTTGGGGGGGAGGGTGTCTCAGGATCACATGTCTAGAAAGAGAGCCCACACTTTCCCATGTATTATCTCAGTATTATAGCTTTTAGACAATATGCACTGCAAAAGGAAGGTTCTTTATACTATATATTTAGCCTAAAACTATGATAACATCCTTTGGCATGGCCATTATCTGATGGTATTTGAAACTGAACCAGCTTCCTATTTCCAGGCATTAACAAATGAGAGTCTTAATGTTGTCTAATGTTATTTCCTGAGTTTAAGACAGATTTCTTTTCTCCAATTCATTCAAGTTTATTTTTTTTTAAGAAAAGATCTCCTTCAGACAATTAAATTTCCCAGAATTGTTTAAGCACTGTTATTGTTCTCAATGAGAATATTTCCTATTGAACTCTAGCTATGTAACTTGATGGGAATTCTCGTGCATATCTATCATTGCCATACTTGGAGGATTTGCAGGAGACCTGGGAAATAAATCAGCTAGCCTGTCAAGTAGCAGAATCCCACTTTAGAACATTCATTCTAGTAAGTCTTCTAGCCAGAGGATGCAAGGATGAATCAGGCATGACATTTGCCCTCAAAGAACTTACAGTTTAGAAGGGGAGATAAAAAGATACATTATTTATATAGAAGGCAGGAATGTTCTATCTTACCTTCTCTCCTCTCACTGACTGCTGGGAATGAGCCTAAGGGAAAGTGTGTGTGTGTGTGTGTGTGTGTGGGTGTGTGGGTGGGTGTGTGGAGGATATTATGCGTGAAAATGCAGCGGAATGAATGAATGATTACCTAAATATAGGTCTCGTTACTTGAAGGCAGAGTGATAATTTGTGCTCAGGCATTAGAGAATGCCATTTTTATCTAGTCAGAGACAGTATATCATGGTGGTTAGGAATGTGGACTCTCCAGCTGGGTTGCTGATTCAAATCCCTCCTCTGCCACTTAACTGTGTTCATGATCTTGGGCAAGTTCCAACTTCTCTGCGCCTCAGCGATCTAGTCTGAAAATGGGTTTAATAATCGGGTTGTCACAAAGGTGAAATAAGTTTAACAAGTTTAAACTGTGTATACCAGCGTCTGGCATGTGGTAAGTGCCCAACAAACATTAGGTATTACTAATAAACTCCTAAGACATCCGCATATCCTTAAACACAATTTTTGAAATTCACTGTTCTGGCAAAAGAGTTATACATTTTTTCTCCCTGAGCTCCTGGCTTCTCGCTGCAAATTTACACCTGTAGTATTTAATGTTCATCAGCCTTGTCAGTGTTACGTGTAGATGTGCGTGATGTTGGTATAGCAGAACTCTGTTAATGACGCGGGAAGTTGAGGCTGCAACCTCAGATTGTATTGGCATCTATGATGTTTCTCCATTTCTGCTCTTAGGAAGATTTTGGTAATATTCATGAAGAAAGCTTTCCAAAATTTTAAATTAAAAAATATCAACAGAACAATTATCCCTTCATTATTTGCTCTCAGTTATTCTTCCTGTAGATACCCTTTACACACCTCAGTATTCAGAACTTACATGCACAGCAGGGGCGCCCGGGTGGCTCAGTCTTAGAGCATGCAACTCTTGATCTCAGGGTCATGAGTTCAAGCCCCACATTGGGCATGGAGCCTACTTAAAAAACAAAAACAAAAACAACTTACCTCCATGACCAACACCACTAGGTAACAACCACGATGGAAATTATATTAAAAGCAGAGAGAAACTAAATGTGTCGTTTGTTTGCTCATAAACCACAGAATTCTTGGTGCCTGACCCTCACCATGACACAATTTGAGCTGTCCAGCTCACAGTGGTCCCCTGCCTGTCCCTCACCTGTGTGTTCAGAGGTGGTTTCAGGGGGGTGCCTATCCTTCATTCCTATATGGCCCCACTTCCTTGGCTATACCTGATGGCCTGAGAGATGGGCTGGATCAATGAAGATCTCATTCCTAGAGGGTTAGAATTGGTTCCACGAGGGTCAGGCTTTCCAAGGCGCTGACTTAGAAACGTGTGAACTTGGGAGCAGTGGGAAGCTGGAGTGTAGGGAGAAGCATTGAGGAGGGAAACCACCAGGGTCCTGCTGGCTTCCGAGAAGTGGACTCTCATCTTTCTAGAGGACCAACTTCATTATGTCTTTGGACTCTGTGAAATGCCCCTGTATCCTCATGAAAATTCTTATTACTGAAGTTAGAGCATATTGGTTTTGGCTAGTTGCAGTTCGAAGTCTTAATTAATACAACATTGTGTTGTAATGAGAAAGCTGTCATCATGACTAAAGGGAGACTTCTGTAAATATCCAGACCAGAGATTTGGAATCAGGAGTCCTATAAGTGAAGGTTCAGCTGGAGAAGCAGACGCTCTGTGAATGTTGTGGAATAAGGAATATACTGTAGAAATTCGACCTTACACAATTGTGGTTGCTGCTGGTGAAGCAGCAGTCTAAAAAAAAGGGGGAGCTGGGGAATCTGAGAAAAGTCTTTAAACAGCACTGGCATGGATGAATGAGCTGGAGCTTGCAGGGCACCTGGAAGCTATGCATGTCCAGCTGTTAGGGTGGGATGGTGCAGGGACTGATACAGCAGTCTGTGGAAGGTTGGTATATCTTTACGTATACTGCCTCTGTGAGTGTGTAGAGAACCATCTGGTCGTGAGCCTGGGATTGCTGTTAGTTAGCAGGATTAGTAGTTGGGGAGGATACCTAGGCGTTGCACAGGGAAGAGAAAGGACAACCTGGAGCCCACCAGCACCTCTGCATCCATCTCCATTGCCTCTAACCAACAATGGCCTTTCAAACCAAACGGCTGCTCCTTCACTGCCGCTTCCCAAATAGCATGCTTTCAGCTAAGTGCAACTGGAAACTATCCAGGGAAGAGGATACTGCAAAACAGAATTCCCAGAGTAATCAAGTTGATGATAGAACAGTACCGGACACAGATCTTTGATAGACCAGGAATATACAATCCAGCACAGTAAGTCAGATGAAAGATGAAAGACTAGGGAAATATAAAAAAATGTCCCTAGTGAGTATAGTGCACAAACATGTTTGGGAAGCAGAGCTTTAAGGCATCACCATCCACTCAGCCTAGTCAACCAAGGTGAAAACCAGAGTCATCTTAGATACTTCTCTCTTCCTCACCCTCAACACCCAGTTGCCAAGTTTTATATCATTTTGTTTCCTAAAGTATCTCTTGAATGTGAACCCCTCTTCTCTATCCTCATTACAAATGCTCTTACCCGGACTGTCGCCTCTTTCCTAAATTGTCTTTCTGAATCTACCACAAACCCATCCATACTACCCACTAACTCAGTGGCCTTGACCCTGACTTTACTTTCAGATCACCTAGGGGGCCTTTAAAAAACCCAGTGCCCGTGCCCCACCCAGACTCTATGTCAGACCCTCTTTACAACAACCTGATGTGGTATCTACTATTATTAATTCTTTTATGAAAATGAGCAAACTGATGCTTAACATAAAGGTTAAATGACTTCCCAAGGTTCACAGCTAGGAAGTAGTGGAGCTTAGATGTGCCTGCAGTTATCTGAGAGAGGCCAGGACCTATGCTCCTAACCCTATGTTAGGACGCTTTCTAAACTGTGCTGCAGGGTTGATTAGATGGATAGTAGGACCAGCAGGTAAGATGGGGAACACAATTGGAAGTACAGGGTTGAGGGGAAGTTGATGGTAATGGCTTTGAACTTGGCTGATTTGAATGGCTTTTTAGACAACTAGGTAGTGATGTTCAGGTAGCAGTTGAAAATACAGTGGGGCCCAGTGTAATTCAGGGGTAGTGTGTATAGAGAGGAAGCATGGACACAAAAGACAGTTCTGAATAGACAGGATTTAGTGACTGAATGCAAAAGGATGAGGTGAAGGAGTATGTGGCATTGGCTCTTAGGGTTCCAGCTTGCAGGGAGGGAGAAAGGGGAGAGTAAACCTACCTGAGAAAAATGGTCAACACAGGGAATGTGTGGGAGAAGACAGTGCGAATCCTTTTGGAGTTATCAAATTTGAGAGACCAGTGGAGTGTCTAGGCTGGAAATATGAATCTGGAGTTTGGGAGAGAGGTTGCAGTCAGACATGCCAATTGAAGTTGCATCAGGGGAGTTGAACCCTTGGAAGTAGATGAGCCAGGTCAAGTGTGAGGTCTGCTTAAGAAGAGAAGAAGCCCAAGGATGCAGTTCTGGGAAGATTAACATAAGGGATGGGGAGAGAGGGGGAAGCCAATGAGGGATCACAAAGGAAGGAGTAGGCTAGTGGGAGGAGGACAGGAATAGACAGATGATAGATGATAGATAGATAGATAGATAGATAGATAGATAGATAGAAAAAGACAAAGTTTAAGGAACGGGCTAATGCAATTGTCAGGGCTGGCAAGTCTGAAATCTGTAGGGCAGGTTGGAAGGCTGGAAACTCAGGCAGGGTTTGAGGCTTTAATCTTGAGGCAGAATTTTTTCTGCTTCGTTTTTACTCTTGAGGACTTCAACTGATTGGATGAGACACACTTCCATTATTGAGGGTAATCCTCTTAAAGTCAGCTGACTGTAGATGTTAATCACATCTACAAAAATACCTTCACAGAAACACCTAGATTTGTATTTGATTAGATGGCTGGCTGTTATAGGCTAGCAATGTTAACACATAAGACGTACATCACAATCCACGTCTTATCAACTTAACACCCATTCACATCTCCTTAAGCCATTATTAATTTCCAAATAAAGACACTAATAAAACACTTCCACTTAACATGATGAGTACAACCAAAAATGCACTATCCTTTCCCTGGAAGACGCATAGTCCTTGGGTGATATTCACTCTTCTTCATAGACTATAACTTAAATAGTGTATTGTAAATTTGATTACTATTAATGCACCTTTTTTTATAGGGTAAATGGATAAGGAAGGGGAGAAAACAAAGATAAAATATAAAATAATATGTCAAATATCTTTGTTTTCTTTCCTTCCTTAATCCATATTGAATAGTCATTACAACATCCTCTTAGAATCTTTAAAGAGTTTTATGTAAAGAGAAAAAAATATTTATGGCTTCCGTGGTGGAAAACTGTATCTATAAAACTGTAGACTTTTAAAGGCTTATGGAAATACATTAGAGTATCAAAAAACTAAATATTTAAGCTTTGCATTATGAGAAATATCTATTACATGTTAAATAAAATAGCTTAATTCTTTTGGGTGTTTTTAGGCTTTCATAAACAGTTTGACAATTCTGGGTGATACAATGTTGATTATATATTGTACTTCATTAGATACAGGTATCACTAACTTAGATTATTTATGTTAATTGAACCCATTAAAGGATAGTTTACTTTTTGAAGCAGTGCAGAGCTCACCAAGAAAACTAAAATTAGAAGTGTTATGAAGGCCAAAACTATATGGCAGAACTTAAGAAATTTGGGTATGAATTACGCTTATGTGGATTGAAATGATTATTTCCCAAACAAAAAATAAACATAGTCATTTACAAAATAAGAAATTCTCATGACAGTTATAGTCCTTGGTTCTGCAACTGGTCATAGCTGGTATTTGTAACTGTTCTCTTAAACTACCCCTTCCCTTTGCCCTCAGAAAGCATCTCAGCTGGTCATGGTTCCTTGCCTGGTAGGGTAACCCAACCTTTCATTCTTAGAGAGTCTGGGCCATTAGTAGCCCTGCTTGAATTGGGTGGTGATAGTTTTGCATTGACCTCAATCACAGGGCGTGGTAATGCTAAGAGATGCCCTTAGGGATCTCCTATTTTGCAGACATACTCTGCCTTACCTCCACTGCGGACTGGCAGTCCAGTGTCCCCTTGGTAGTCAGGATCAGTCACCCCAGCCAGCACCATAACTCCCTTCTGGGCCTATTGTTTCAGAGACATGAGGAGCCCAACGTTGCCAGGTGGCAGTCTCAATTTCCAGTTAAATGGAATTGTTGTGTCTGCTGGTGGAAGCATTTGTCCCTTTGGAATTCCTCTAGGCCAGCAGAGCTTACTGTTGTGGGAACAGGAAGCAAAATTTTTGCTAGTGGATCAGTAGGGCTGGTGAGAGGTGCCACTCCCATATCTATCTTTTGATTCCTGGACCCATGAATCCTGGCTATGGGCGAAACAGTACCATATATTGACTCTGATTCAGAGCATATACATAGACAGCATCCTGCAGAACCTTGTCCCAGCCCTGCAAGGTATTGCCACTGAGCTGGCACCTTAACTGCCTTCAGAAGGCCATTCCATTGTTCTGTCAGGCCAGCTACTTCAGGATGATAAGAAAAATGGTAAGACTGGTGAATTTTGTGAGCCTGGGTCCATTGCTATACTTCATTTGCTGTGAAGTGAGTACCTTGATCAGAAGTAATGTGGTATGGATAAGGAATTCTGATAGTAGTTTTGGCAGAAGCAGGAAAGGGAAATCTGTATTCAGTGTTAAGTCTCTATTCCAGTAAGAACAAAATGCTGCCCCTTCCATGATGGAAGAGGTCCAGTGTAATCAACCTGCCACCAAGTAGCAAACTGGCTGATCGCCGTGGGGAATGGTGTCCTATCATTTGTTTCTGGCAGGTTGGACATTCAGCACTGACCATACTGAGCTTGGAAGTCTATGTTGCTGGGTCCACACATAACTTCCATCCCCTGCCACCGTGGGCACTTTGTTCATGAGCCCATTGGGCAATGTTAAGTGTGTCTGGGAAAGAGGCTGACTGGCATCCACAGAATGGGTCATCCTACCTGCTTGATGATTGAAATCCTCCTCTGCTGAGGTCACCTTTTGATGAACATTCACATGGAACACAAATATCTTCAAGTCTTTTTGCCCACTCAGAGAAGTCTATCCACATACCTCTTCCTTGGATCTCCTTGTCACCAGTTTTCCCATCATGTTTCTTTCAAATCTCTGGCCAACCAAACCATTGGCCACAGTCCATGAATTGGCATACATTTGTACCTCTGGCCATTTCTCCTTTCAAGTGAACTGAATAACAAGGTTCATTGCTCAAAGTTCTGCCCACTGGAATGATTTTCCTTTATCACTGTCTTCAGGGATGTTCCAGAAAGGAGCTGTAGTGTTACAGCTGTCTGCTTTTAGGTAGTGTCTGAATATAGTGCAGGACCATCTGTAAACCAGGCCTGAATTTTCTCTTCCTCAGTCAACTGATTACAGGGAACTCCCCATAAGGCCACAGATACAGGCTGGGAGAGAGAAGGTAATGTGGCAGGAGTGGGGACCTTGGGTATTTGGGCCACTTCCTCATGTAACTTACTTGTGCCTTCAGTGTTGGCTTGAGCCCAATATCATATACACCACTTCCATTTGATGATGGAGTGCTATCGTGCATGCCCAAATCTATGGCTTGTAGGTCAGACCACACCTAGTTCATGATGGGTAGCTCAGGTTGCATAGTAACATGGTGGCCCACAGTTAAAGGCTAAGTCTCTACAAAGGCCCAGGAGTGAGTCAGAAGCTGTTTCTCAAAATGAGAGTAGTTATCCAGGGGGATGGCAGGGCTTTCCCCCCAAATCTTAAAGGTCTGTGATGTTACTCACCTATAGGGGCCTGACAAAACCTTCCTCGGCTTCTCTGTCACCACCGATGCTTCAAGCATCATTGAATCTGCTGGATTCATCATTGAACAGAGCCAGAGCAGCGTGCATGGCAGGCTGGACCTGCTGTAGAGCCTTCTTGTGTTCTGAGCTCCATTCAAAGCTGCAACTTGGCAAATGGGCTCGAGGAGTGCACTCAGCTGAGGAATATGTTGCTTCCAAAACCCAAAGAGGACCATTAGGTGTTGTGCCTTTTTGTTGTTGCTGCTCTTGTTGTAGGAAGGGCCAAATACAACTTCCCCTTCCCCTTAGAAGGGATGCCCCACACTGGTGGCCCTCTAGAAAACCCACTGAGATAGAAGACCCCTACACTTTTGGCAGATTTAGTGTTCACTGTCTGACATGCAAATGTCTCACCAATAAGTCCAGAGTTGTTACTTCCCACTCGCTAGGTCCAGTCAGCATCATGTCATCAACGCACGGGACCAGCATGAAGTCTTGTGGAAGGGAAAGGCAATAAGGTCCCTGCTTGACTACAGTCTGATGTAGGGCGGGAGAGCTGGTATACCACGGAGGGAGAACAATAAGGTGTATTGCCGATCTTGCCAGCTGAAAGCAAGCTGCTTTTGGTGGTCTTTACTAACAGGTATGGAGAAAAAACGTTTGCCAGACCAATAGCTGCATATACCAGGTGCTAGGAGATGTGTTAATTTGCTCAAACAATGAAACTACATCTGGTAGAGCAGCTGCAATTGGAATCGCCATCTGGTTAAGTTGATGAGAATCCGTGGTCATTTTCTGAGGTCCATCTGTGCTCTGCTCAGGCCATATAGGCAAGTTGAATGGGGGTGTGGTGGGAATTGCCACCCTGCCTCCTTCCGGTCCTTGAGGGTGGCACTAATTTCTGCAGCCCCTCTTGCAATGTAGTATTGCTTTGGTTGACTCTTTCCCTAGATAGAGACAGTTGTCGTGACTTCTGCTTGGCCTTTCCTAGCATAAGAGCCTTCCCTGCACAGGCCAGGGAACCAATGTGGGGACTCTGCCCGTTGCTGAGTATGTCTGTTCTGATTATGCATTCTGGAACTGGAGAAATGACCACAGGATGGGTGCGGACACCCGCTGTGAGAGGGGTGTCTAAAACTCTGGTCACCTGACCTCCATAAACCCCCTACTGTGATTGGTGGAACCCAGCAATGGTTTGGGCTCCCCGGAATTAGTGTTGGCTCAGAGCCAGTGTCCAGTCCCTTCTGAAACGTCGGATGAGTTCCTTTCCCCCAATGCAGGTTCACTCTGGTAAAAGGCCTTATGTCCCTTTGGGGAAGGCTAGGAGAAAGAGTACCAGTGTTCCAGGTCTTTTCTCCTTCATTCGAGGAGTTCTGCATCTGTAAACTGACTCAAGTCTGGGAATTGATTGAAGGCCTGAGTCTCTCTGTTTTAACTTGAAAGCAAGTTAAGCTTTTGTTCACTTGACCTAGAACTTTTATGCTTATACAGATAAAGTAAGAATTTAGTAGACTTCCCATCTATTTGACTTCTAGAAACACCATGATCAACCACACCCCCCTTACCTTTGGAGATTCATTGCTACCATTGGCCCCTGCCACCCTGGGATCCAGTCATCCCCATTGCATTGAAGGGTCCCAGTTCAGTGGTTACAGTTCCCACTGTAATTTCTGACCCGCAGAGAAGAGTGACCAAGGATGCTGGGTCACAAAACTATTTACCAGAGTCATGGTGAAAGGTGTGTCCTCAGGACCCTTCCAGAGTGGGTGAGCAGGTCTTACATGATAATTTCCCTCCAATATTCCGATTTCCCTAAAGCCTTTGGAGAGTTTCTTTACGGTGTACCAACACCAGTCTGGCCTTGCCACCTCTAGCATTTAGTGTAGGTCACCTCTTGGTCCATGTTTCAGTCAACTAACCAAACAAACTGTGAGGATCCTTTCTAATCTCTCAAACTAAATCACTGAATCTAGATCTCCATTTAGTGGTCTATATCATTATATTCAGCCTCATCCAGCTTTATGTTCCTTTTACTGTTTTCCCACATCCTTAATATCCATGCTCATATTCATTCTGTCCCCAAACACATCGACTTGCAGGCACATCTATGTGTTTGCACCCATAAGGGTCTTATCTTTTGAGGCACCTAGGCCCTCTATTTCTAGCCAGATCCTTCCCTTTCCTCCAGAAAGGCTTCCTGACACTTCTTTAAATACTCTCTTACCCCCAAAATTCTGCAACATTTTTTTTATGCCAAGCCTCTGGTTCTTGGTAGGTATATTGTTATTTAGTTTTATATGCACGTGTTTATGTTCCCAGCTGGCGGTGAGCTCCTTAAAGGACAAGAGCCATTTCTGGCAGGTTCTAAAGTGGGTGGGGGGTGTGGGGGGGTGCTCCAGTAGCCTCTTTGAGTGAACCAAACAGAAGGGGTGAAGGAGGTAAGTCAGGGGGCCCAAGAGCTCCACATGGACCACAGCCTGCTTCCTGGGCTGGTTGCCCAACGCGGGGGAGGGGCTCTGGGGTCAGTCCACTGCTGCCAGAAGATTCAGAAAGTTGGGTTCCCATTTCATTTTTGAGCAACTGCTCTGCGTATCTCTTTCCTGGTGTGGCCTGCCCTCTTCCCACTTTCTCCCCACCCGCTCATCCCCCCCCACCCCCCGCCCCGCCATCTCTTCCATCAACCCTCAGGTCACTTCCCTAATCACGCGTCTGGGAGGCGCCCTCGCAGACCCCACCCCAAAGGGCTGCCAGTCTCCTTCCCTGTACACCCGTTCCCCTCACCGCACTGCCCCTCGCGGGTGCGCTCAGAAATGAGCGAGAGCGCGAATGGCAAACTTTCTCCCCGAGACAGGCTGTGCGCTGCCGTCCCCAACCGCGCGCGGGCGTGTGTGTGTGTGTGTGTGTGTGTGTGCGCGCGCGCGCGCCTCTGAGTGTGTAAGGGGCCGAGGCTGGAAAGGAAACCGGCCGCCTCGCGGAGAAGGAAGGAGCCTCCCCCTTCCTCGTCGCCCCCCTCCCCACTTCCCGTCCAGCTCACTGTCGCTTCCCCCCTCCGCGGGCCTCGGGGCGCACGGAGCCTGCACACCGCCGAGGAGCTGGAGGAGCCGGTGGGGCGCATGCTGGGCGGGGGACCTCAAGGCGCCCCGGCCGGTGGCGGCGGGGGCCACCGAGCAGGTAGGGGCGCTGTCAGCGCAGCCCGGCGGGGCCGGGGCCGGGGTGGCTGGTGGGAGGAATCCAGACAGGGAGGGCGCGCTCTGCCTCCTGGAAGTCGTGTAGGTCTGGAGGTGTGCCTCTGTTCCCATCTTGGGTTCAAGTGTTCCCTTTTCGAGGCGAGGGAAACCGAGGCACGGCGCGTGGCGTGCCGGGTTAAGAGAGGCGTGGGTCTGGGCTGCCAGGTCCCTCCTCTAGGACCGAGCCGGGATCCCGGCAAGCGGTAGTTTTTCGAAACTGCGCTCGTCGGACCCGCGGCACTCGGCTGGTCCCTGCGGCGGAGGAAGGCGTCAAGGGCTTGGCGTTTGGATCGGTGCCGGGACCCTCACCCTCGCCCTCGTCCTGAAGCTCAGCTGAATCTCGGGTTCCACCCCATCAGGGACCTGGAGGGAGGAGGTTGGGGGTGGGATAGGGAACGTAGTGCTGGCCCTCCCCAAGGGGCCACTCTGCAAACAATTTCACCTCCCACTTCCGACTTGGCGACGGTAACGCCCACAGCCCGGCTCCGGAGAGACCTCTCCATTTCCACTGCCCTGCGCGCGGGTCACGCTGTCAACTCTCAGTGTTGACACGGAGGCCTTTAAATGGATTGTTGCTTTTCAAGAACGAAAGGACTTCTATCATCTCACCGTTAAAATATATGCAGAGCAATTTGAGACTTTCGGAAGGGAATGAGATTTGGAGGCAGGGGGTGCTGGGTTGTGTCCTTGCTGCACCGGAAGAGGGTCGGGTAACTTTAGACACATCCCGTCACATCTTGGAACTTTGGTTTCCTCAAATGTAAAAGGGAACGCTACTAACCTTAATGTGTGCTCAGTTACACAAATGAGGTTTGGATAATGCCAGAGTCCTAAGAGCTGAGAGTTGGAGACAGTCGGCCTGCATCTCAGTCCTGGACTTAGTCATACCTCAGTTTCCCATTTGTAAAGTGGACACTGTCAGTGCCTACCTCGTCGGCTTGCTACGGGGTTTAAGTATGGCATTGGATGTGAAGCACTTAGTCCAGTGCCTGAGATATACAGGAAGCTTTAAATAACCTTAGTTTCTATTTTTACTAAGCAAAACCTAAATAATTTGGAGTGATGTGGAAATACCAGTTTGATTTGATTAAGGTATAAATAGCAGAGTATTTTATTCATTTATTTAAAAAAGATTTATTTATTTTAGAGGGGGAGGGGCAGAAGGGGATGGATAGGGAGAGGCAGAGAATCTCAAGTAAACTCCCTACTGAATGGGAGCCAGTGGGGGCTCTATCTCACCACCCCGAGATCATGACCTGAGCTGAAATCAAGAGTCAGATGCTTAACCCGCTGAGCCACACAGGCACCCCAGTGATGGAGTATTTTAAGAGAAACTTAATTTGATTACATTCAGGCATGGCACCTGAAGCCTTTGGAGGTTTAGTTATGGACTTGTGCCGCTGATCAAAAAGAGCCTGGATCTGCTTTCTGAGCTCTGTAACCTTGGGCCTCAGTTTCCTCATCCGTTTATAAAAAAAGACCAACGACGAGAAAAGTGGGGGCAGTAATTACTACTTTTTGTACTGATAGAGCTGCCTGAAGATCAAATGAGGTAAAAGATCTGAAAGTGCCTTGAAGAGTATGAGTCACTACGCAGATACAAGACATCCCTGCTACCAGCAGGGAATAATAACATCGGCACCTTTTGAGAGCCTACACTGTCGGGCACTCTCTTAGGAATCCCTTTGATGAAATCCGCCCTAAGCGTTTGTGAGGTAGATATTTAGAATCTTCATTTTTCCTGTACAAAGCTGAGATCAGGGCTATTCTGCCTCCTTCCCAAGGTCACGTAGCAGTTAAGGTAAAGCCGGATTTAGAACCCTAGGGTGGGCGCCTCTCACAAGTGTGTTCTCAACCACTGGCCAAATTGAAGTTATGGAGACAAGCCGTGGTTCAGAGTAGACCTGTGTTAGATTATAGGAGCTAATATAGCCTGACATATTTACAGATTCCAAAATACGAGTGGGGGTGCCTGGCTGGCTCAGTCAGTAGAGCAGGCGACTCTTGATCTCAGGGTTGTGAGTTCAAGCCCCACATTGGGCATAGAGATTACTTTAAAAAATTACATATATGTGTGTATATGAGTGAATTGTTAGCCCTGGCAGATGAGACTTTGACATAATCTTAATTTTTTCATCCCTATTTTAAAATCCCATTTAAACTATTTTCTTGCACAAATAAACAATGAAAATTTGCAGAGAAAAAAGGCATTAAAATCTTGAAAGGACGTATCTCAAGGATTCATTGCAAATCTCAGACTGAATGAAATCTGAATTCATGTTTTATTTTAACACTTCAGTTTGCCAGAACCCTTAGGGCGGTACAAGAGGTATAAACTGGTATTGAGGCTTTCTGTGTCACCGTTACGTGCAGGGATGGGACCCCTCCCATATTTCTGCAGGGATGTCACTGCTCACCTGAGATGCCCCCAGAGGGAAACGGACCTTTAGAGAAAGTCTGTGCACCTGAGGGAGAGTGGATGTCAGGTCTCTCTGCTGCAGAAACAATTCCAAATTCCTTTATTTCCTAAATGAAAGTTCTCTTATTCTTTTTTCTTCTTCCAAAAGCAAAGTGTGCTCATTACAGGGAGCACAGACAACAACAAAAAAGAAAAAGAATATTAAAAATCACTGTAATCCCATCAGTGCAGGCAAAAAGCTTGACATCTCTGTTCTTGTAATCCATTTCTGTCCTATGTTCATCAATTTATATCTATTTTATTTTATTATTTTATTATTTTAAAAGATTTTCTTTATTTATTCATGAGAAAGAGAGAGGCAGAGGCAGAGGGAGAAGCAGACTCCCCGCGGAGCAGGGAGCCCGATGCGGGACTCGATCCCAGGACCCTGGGATCATGACCTGAGCTGAAGGCAGACGCTTAACCGACTGAGCCACCCAGGCGTCCCCAATTTTATCTATTTTAAAAATGGGATGCAAACTATTATTATTTTGTTGAATGACAAAAATAATACTTGCTCATTGCTCGAACCTCCAGACATCAATTTAGGAAACAAGCCAAAATTTATTAGGTGCATTAAAACTTTTCCTTGAAAGAAAATCTGAAAATTTTGATTGGGAAGGATTAGAAATTAAGTTGCTGACGGGGCGCCGGGGTGGCTCAGTCGTTAAGCGTCTGCCTTCTGCTCAGGTCATGATCTCAGGGTCCTGGGGTGGAGCCCCACATCGGGCTCCCTGCTTGGCGGGAAGCCTGCTTCTCCCTCTCCCACTCCCCCTGCTTGGGTTCCCTCTCTCGCTGTGCCTCTCTCTGTCAAATAAATAAATAAAATCTTTAAAAAAAAAAAAAGAAATTAAGTTGCTGATATTTGAGTTTTTCTGTGGTTTTGGTCATAGTTCGATGAAAGACCTTCAGAGCCAAGAGAGGGTACAGTGGTGATCTTGAAATAATAAGATCTAAAATCCAGCATAGAACAAAGATTTTGAGTATAAAAATACACCTATTTTTATATTAGGGTTTATTATTTTACTATTTTAGATTAGGGTTATTAGAATTAGAATAATTTTTTTTTTTAAGATTTTTTTATTTATTTGAGAGAGAGGATGAGAGAGAGAGAGAGCACAAGAGGCGGGAGCGGGAGAGGGAGAAGCAGACTCCCCGCTGAGCAGGGAGCCCGACGCGGGACTCGATTCGGGGACTCCAGGATCATGACCTGAGCTGAAGGCAGTCGCTTAACCAACTGAGCCACCCAGGCGCCCAGAATAATTGTTTTGATAATGATGATAATAATTCAGTTTATATACTGGGTTCTCATGCAAAGCAAGCAGAGAGCCCTGCTTCCAGAGATGCCTTTGGCTGCCACTCCGGGGGTGGGGACGGTCCCCTCTGGTACAGCCTGGGCCACTTGTGGCCAGTCATTTTTCAGCCAGCACCATTTAGTAATGTAAGACTTTTAGCCTTTGGGAGTCTTATGTTGTTTGTTCTTGACGTTAATGTCTTTGTGGGAAAAATTCCTTAGTGAATGTCTTTTGTGCAACAATCATGCAGTTTTTAAAACGCCTGCCACAGATGCTCTGACCATCCTGAATCCATTTTTTTTCTTTTGAAATCAGTTTACCAGCTGCTTATTTGGACAGACTTTGCAATCAGTTTCCAAGTTTTCACAAGTGGAAGTGGGAAAGAATTGTGGCTGACCAATGAATATTATAGATATTTGGCTTTGGAAGGCAGTTGGGAGCCCACATGCTGTGCTCAGCGGCTGACATGATCACTAGTTTGGTGTCTGCTTTCTTCACCCCGCCCTCCTTCCTTTTGGTCACTTGTCTACTGTCGTGGCTCAGAAATGGATGGTAGAGATTGTGGGGCTTCCTCTAATCACTAGGGTCACTAGTCAAGTGTTATAAACAGAATCACAGAACTTATTGCTGGATGAAGTTTCAAAAGATCAATTGGTTAAACCTCTTGAATTCTGGCAGGTGAGGCATTGACAAGTGCATTTACCAAGTGCAGATGCTGAGAAGTATACCTGTTGTCTCTTAATTTGTGAGTGGATTGATTAGATGATTTGACATAATTATCAGGCTTGATTTATGACACAGGAGAATGCATGTGTTTGGCATTTACAAGTGAATGCATGTCTCAACTTACTCAAGCACTGATGGGAAAAGGAGGACTATTTTACAGGGGTCAAATGAGAAAAGACATAAATATAGAGATAAATTGGATTCTCCTGTTTCTAAGAAACTGGACAGAATTGCAAAATCTGTTTTCTAATTACAAATCCTCTAATGAGAAAAGTTTGTGTTTTTCATCATGATTCTTGATATTTCCCTAGTGCTTTTCTTTATAGCCACAGGCCAGGCAGAGTGAAATATGAGACAGCTGTCCTTGGGCAGAGATAATCCACATTCAATTCAAACAATAGATTTGGAGGCCTTAAATTACTTTGACTTTTTTTTTTTTTGAGATAGAATTGACATACATTATATTAATTTCAGAGGTACAACATAATGATCTGATATTTGTATGTATTGTGAAATGGTCACCACATAAGTCTAGTTAACATCCTTCACCACAGTTACAACATTTTTTTCTTGTCATGAGAACTTTTAGGATCTACTTTTAAGATCGTTTAAGATCTACCTTGACTATCAAACCTTTTGTTTCCCTTTGTCTGCTTATAGAATTCTCTTCCAGAGACATTAGCTTATCCATTTATTTGTTAATTCAAGAATGTTTTTAACGTACTCTGCACTTGGCACTGTGGTATGCACAGCTTGGTGTTTAAAGATGTATTAGATTGTCCTCATGGACCATCCAGTCCAGAGGGAAGATGTAGCATAGCCTGGTGTTCTTTCCAAGTGCTGGAAGACAACCCTTAGGGCTTTGCAGCCACTCCTAGGATGCTTCTTTGGAGGGCATCTCAGGGCTTCCCTATGTCTTCCCAGTCTTGACACTCATTGCAACCGGATTTCTCTGCTCCAGAAGTCCTCTCAGTCAGCCTCACGCTGCTGCCATGGTAATCTTCCCAAAGCACAGACATGATTCGGTTACTATTACTCTGTGCAAAGACTCATCATCCCACAAGCAAATTCTTAGCATTCCTTGCCAGGCCTTCCATAAACTGGCCCCTGAATCCCTAAAACTGACACTCTGACTCTTTTATTGCACACATTATTCTGCCTCCCAAGAATATTATGGAATCTGTCCTCTTCCCTCCCTCCCCCCATCTCTACACATCAAAACATTATCCCTCACTTAAGATCTAGCCAGTAAAACTTCTCACGCCTTCATCCCTCTTCTTCTGTTATAGTTTGTTATGTATTTAACCTGCTTTTCTGACTCTGCTGTAAACTCCTTCATGGAAGAGTTTGGGAAAATGGAAAAATGGACAAATTCTATAATTTTAATCCAACTGTTATATTTTCTTAACTCTTTGATTTGGGATTATCTAGTCTGGTTTATTTCCTTACCCCCTCATCTGTGTAGTATGCTTACGGTTTACTCCACTCTCACTGAATTGAATTAAACTCTTATTATTTTTAGACGGACTCATCCCGTATGTAGATTCACCACATCTGTTATTTTTATATCTTTCAAAACCAATCAAGAGTTTTAGAAGTTCAGTTCAGTTCAAATGTTTATTGAGATGCACAAACCACATTGCCAGATTCGGTGGTAGCAATTTAAGGTAAGAAAGAATGTAGAATAGGTCCATACCCTTGAGAAGCTTACAGTTCAGTGGAGAAAAGAGAATTGATTCTTGTGAAGTTTCTGGATGTTGTTTCATCAGAATGATTGGGCACTTTAGCACCTAGTAGATGCCCAGTGAATGTTATACAGAGTGGATGGATGGATAGGGGGAAGAAGAAAGGAGGAATCCTTTAATTTATAATTAATCAATTGCAGGGTTTACTTTTAGGTATAATAATTTTGAAGATAACTTACTCAAGTATTGATTCTCATGCTTATATATAAAATGTGCTGCTCTTCTTCTAGGGGAGACATCTTAGTTCTGCATCTGTAGAAACTGCATTAATTTCCTGGCTGTGGTGTTGTGTTTGCTTAATTTCATCGACGTTCTCTTCTCAGGCAGCTCTGTTGTGAGGACACACATTTCCCAGGCTGGGGGAGGCCTCCAGCTGTCTGGGGACCGTGATGAAGGGGAGTGTCTCACACTGATTGAGCACTCATGATCTCAACTTCTACCTAGATAGCCAGTTGGCCTTGGGGATTGTAGGATGAGTTCTGAACTATTTCCCAACCATGTGGCTTTTGTGTGTCTTTCTTTACCTGACTTCAGTAGTAATTTGAATGGAAAAATGGACAAAGTCTGTAATTCTAATCCAACGGTTATATTTTCTTAACTCTTTGATTTGGGATTATCTAGCACATTTATTCAAATATTAATTGTTGTAGAAACTTTTTTGAAAAGCATAACGTGATATATAAGAAAAGGCATTGATATTACCTCTGTTTTCCCCCATTTTGCTGAGGTAAAATAGGGCTCAGTGGAAATACAGTGAGATGTTCCAAGGGGGTTGCTTTATCTTAGGCTAATCTTGGGATGAATTTATGCTCACACTGTATCCTGCTTTTTAATGAACAAACGATCCCCTCTCCCTTTAAACAATATTCCATTCAAATTTGGAGACTACTTTTTCCAATAAAACAAACAATTATTAATCATTACAGACCTGGGGAAGGGGTGAGTCAACCACGAATTTACTATAGAGAAATACACTCTTTTGGTTATGCCTTTGCATTAGTCTGGGCTCAATTTCTTGAGGGCAGGCTTAGTCTTATTTATCTTCTTATCATTTCTGTTAGACCTGAGGTAGGAATAAAGACTTACTGAGTTGCACTGATTTAAAGTAACACGTGTAATATAGCCCCCATGGCATCTAGGAGAATTGCTTCCTAAACCAGCGGTGGCTCTTGCCACCTACATGGAGAAGCTTTGGCAGTAGTTGCATTAGCCAGGAGAGGGTAGGGCACTTGTTTTAAAGTTGCTTTTACATGGGGGCACCTGGGTGGCACAGTTAAGCATCCGACTCTTGGTTTTGGCTCGGGTCATGATGTAAGGGTCATGGGATCAAGCCTCGTGTAGAGCCCCGAGTCAAGCCCTGGGTCAGGCTCTGTGCTCAGTGGGGAGTCTGCTGAAGTTTCTATCTCCCTCTCCCTCTGCCCCTCCCCCCTGCGCACACGCACATGCTCTCTCAAATAAATAAATAAATCTTAAAAGAACGAATTAAAGTTGCTTTTACATGCAAGCACAACTATGTATCAATACAAGTGGTGAAAACTTCTAAAGGTGCTTCCATTCACACATTTCGAAGAGAAAAACGTCAGCTGCCCATATCGAAGCTCACTGGCACGACTGTAATTTGCAGCGGCTTTGGAAGACCGTGAAGCCTGGGGGGTGGCTGCCGCAGCGTTCCCGAAGCCAGCCCTTGCTCTTGCTTGGCATTGCCGCTGCTCCCAGCACCCCTTACCTTCTACTGCTCGTGACGGTCATCGCGTCTCATGACGTGCTGTGAACTCCTGAAACATCAGACAGACGTGCAGAGTGCGTTGCCACGGCAAATTTCATTTAAATTGTGATCAAAATACTTCACGTTACTTGTTGTGGATAAAGTGATGGCTAGCCATGATTGGTCAGGCGGCCAGATGGAAAGGGCACTTGACTAGGGGTTGGACCCTGGGCCAGTCCCTTAATCTCTCTGGATCTCAGTGTCCTCCCCTGTGGAAAGGGGTAGGGGGGAATGAGATCAGGCCCTCAGTGTAAAATTGTGGTCAAATCATTTATATAAGAGCTCGTCACAATCTATAATATTTGTGTGTCTAGAATTGCTTTAGTTATAAACTTGCTGATACTGTTCCTAATATCAGTCCTACCTATGATCTCAGTTCGCCTTGCAGCTTGTCCCTCACACCCTAATCCAGATCCCCAATCCCTTAACTAAATCACATTCGTGTTTCTGTGGCAAAATAGATACTTGTTTCCAGAACTAAGTGGAATAAAGACCCTTGATCGCTTTGCATCTGTGCACGTGAGGTTTGCCACTGTGTGAGTTCAGTCAGATCAGACGGCTGCAAGATGAAGGAGAGAAGGCTTGTGGTTCTCAGACAGATACTCCTGGGTTTTGGAAAATTCTAGATGATGCATCACGAACTTGTACTTAGTTGTTGTAGTTTTGCTTCATTTCCCCCTGCCCCCTCCTTCCTCTTCCATTTCCAATTCTTAGCCGGTTGGGTCATCTCTACTATTTCTGAGATGGGCTGCTGATCAGCTGTCACCAAGCCCAGCGCTGCACAGGGAGTGGGCAGAGGGACACGAGAGGTGTGGCAGGGAGGATGGGAATAAGATCTTACGGAGGGTGTATTGTCCAGTCCGGCTTGAGCACATTTCCGGAGCCGGAGTGCAGATGGTTCCTCTACAAGGCTACACTGGCAGTCTGCTCTGGGGGTGGGGAAGTTCCCGTACTCAGCTTCCAAGACTGTGTGCTCACCACGCCTCCCTGGTTTTCGATTCTTGGTCTGACACGTGGAATTTTTGTGCTTCGCCTAGCAGTTTGGGAAGGCCAGGCTGTGTAGACTGCCTTGCACTAGTTTTGATTCTTCTCTTGAGGCTACCTCTTGGATGAATCCTTTATTGCCACATTTTGCAGCCCGAGGGCAAATGATACCTTATGCTGTATGCTTCCTGGGTTCCAGAGACTCTGCTGGTCTCGGAGGGAGCACGGGATGACCGCTGTCATTGACAGGCCTGCAGGGGAGAGGGTTGAAACTGTCAAGGTGCCCCCTGAAATGCCCACCACCCGTAATCAAGGGGAGCGGGTCCTTCGGCATGTGTGATGCTGTCTTGGGCTCTGAGTACTCTAGAGTTGCTTATGATAAGGCTTTGTGTGGATGATTAATCCTAAATGTATCATGGAGAGAGAAGGTTGCCTGACAGAGCAAATCGGGTTGGCTCTGCAAACGGAATGCTGGTCCTGATCCCCTCAATCTTTGCTTTTTCAAGGTGTAATTTAATTTTGGTTTTGTCTTTATAAAGTTTTCATCTGTATGAAATGTAAGCTCTCTGCGTTTTGGTTTCTTCTCTGATGGTTTGCCCCTGCTGTTGCAGAAAATTCACCACTCCTGCTGATATCATTTCATACCCAAAGAGGGCATTCTAACCTTAAAAGAAGTTCAGCTCAGCGACGGGCCTGCCATTGCCTTTCTCTCTAAACTCAGAGTTTGCTCACTCTCTTGGCTTCTCAGGTGTTTTGGCTCCAGGGAAGAAATAGTCACGGTTCACATTTATTTAATAAAACCGTTATGAAAACGAACCGAACCCGAGTGCACACGGGGCCAGAGCGGGACCTGGCTGCTTGCTTTCCCGCTGAGCCTCGCTGACCCCTGCACATTTGTAGAGCCGCCGCTGGGAGCTGTTTCCACGGAGGGAGAACTTCTGTGAGGCTGGGGCCTGGGCAGGCCTGTTGGCTGATCCTTTGGGTGTTCTTTCAGCATTGTCTGCAGTGAGTGTGGGAGTCAAAGGCCCTTCAGAGCAAAGATAATGCCAGCTTGTTCCCTGGAACCCCAAAAGAGCCAGAGTCAAAGGGGCTTTTTGTTTTACCAACAGAAAAACCCACAGGAAATCCCAGCTTTGGAGATTCCTATGCAGTCTCATTGTTCCATCAGATCGGACTGTGCTTAGGCCTCCTCTGAGAGAGGCAGTAACTCGGACAAAAAATAAATAAATGAAAGGATGCCGTTCTCGGTGGCTGGGGGTCAAGTGCACATGCCTTGTGCACTAGCACGCAGTGGGGCACTTGCCTTAGACCCTGGTGCCCAGGCTCTGTAGCAGTGAGCTCTTTGCTAGCCACATCCTGCTGTGATGAGAACTGTCTGTGGTCATATGAGTAAAGATCTGAGTACAGTGTCTGTCTCATCATGGGCACTTGCATTATTATTATTACGATTATTATTGATGGGCTCTTATTAGATTTCAAATCTCTAACAGCAATTCTGTCACTTACTAAGTATAGTCCTTTCGTCTGTAAGCTGGGCAGTGATGATGCTTCTTTTGTAGGGTCATTGGTGAGCATTACATGAGATAACATACACAAAGGGCTGAGGAAAACAGTAGCAAATTAAAATAGGGGGCTGCAGTCTTTAGGTGGGAGGGCAATGTCCCCAGCGTCCCAGTGGAGGGGTGAGTGGGGCCGACACCCAGCCTGGGCCCTTGTGCTGAGGAAGGCTTCCTTTTCCTAATTCATCAGCTCAGAGGGACCACCTTTTACTAATTTAGTTTCCCAGAGGGGACGTCTTTTCATACATCATCACCCCCGAAGAGGTACCTTTTAAAACACTTGTCCGATGGTACCCTATGTGCCAGCAGTGTCCCTGTTGACAAGAGCAAGGTGCTATTATCAATGGAGCAGACGGGGCCTTCTAGAAGGAGTGTATGGCACGCTTTAACCAGCTCCGTCTTGCTCACTTCACTGTAATTTCAATGATATGATTACCATGGTCAGAGCAACAATTTTGCCATTTCCTCAATTCTAAATTTTCCCTAGAATTTTCCTTGAGGCCAAGGGCTATCGTTCCCCTGCCTTCTAAGGCCTCCTTCCTCACCACTGCCCTGCACGTGTCCTCCAGAATGGACACGTGTTAACACAGGTTGAAAAGAATGGGTAGGAGCGGAGGCTGGGTGCTGGTTGTTGACTCTTGGCCCCTTACCCGCCCCTTCTGTGCTTTGCTCTTTACTGCTGAGGCTGGGAGTCTGAAAACGGCACTTCCCTGGCTCCCTTGCCAGCTCCCTTCCTGTTACATTCTGGCTCTCTGTTAAGTAAGAGGCCCTTGTGGGACCCCAGAGGCAGGAGGAAGAGAAAAGCTTCTGGACTCTGGGTTTTCCAGCCCCAACTACGTGATCCTAGGCAGAAGCTTGTGGACTGAGCCACCCAGGCACCGCCCCCCCCCCCGCCCCCCCGGTTTCTTGTTCAAGTCAAACTGCACTGCGTTGGCCCCCCTGCCTCTCCTGGAGGGCCAAGTTCAGTTTATAAGCCCGGCCCAATACCCTGGGAAGTTTCATGTCGCTTCTTATAAACCAACGGAAATATCTGTACTGTGAAAAGGGTAGATGAGCTATAAGCCTAGATAAAATTGCTGTTGTCTGAGGAGGGGGGTTTTTCACCCATCGGTTTTCTGACATCCTTGAAGTAATGTTTTTAGGAAATTCAATATTGAAGAGTATGGGAAGACTCTCTTAAGAGAAATGAACAGGACATTATGGGGTCACCTGGAAGAAAAATAATACAGTTAATGTTCAAACATAGCTTTATTGTTTCTATATAAACAGGCATTGTAAAAAAAAAAAAAAAAATCAAACAAGCCTGAAAAATACATCAAGAAATGATCACTGAAGTCCCACTTCCTCACTCTTAATTCTTCAGTGAACATCCTTCTAGAAGGTTCACAGAGCCTCTGTTATATATACATACAGTTTTATAGAAATGGGATCATGTTGCATCTTGTTTAACCTAATTTTACTCCCACTTATTAGTGTAGCACAGAAGCGTTTTCATGTCAACAAATGTTGCTTTACATCATCATTTTGAATGGTTACAGAGTATATTGCATGTTTGTAGCATGATTTACTCATCCAGTCGCATTAAATTGGAATGTTTACAGTTGTCACCCTTTAGAACATGCTAACTTTTATTAACTTCTTATATTTAAGGTGATGCAAGTGCCATAACTATTCTGAGATATCAGCCGCCTTAAGACATTGGAAGTGTATTTCTCTTGAAGGTAAAGTTCAGATTCTCCCTCCATTTACTGGTGGTCGAGGCACCAGGCTTGGCCAGAGGGTCTGCTCTGCCTTACACGGCCATTCAGGGACTCGGGCTGACAAAGGCCCCACCACCTTCAGCATGTGGCTTCCAAAGCTGTCCAGGCCTTTGCCACCCAGCTAGCAGAGAGTGGAAAAGTGAGCAGAAGCCTTCATGGGAGGTTCTTAGGGATTAGAACCGGAAGAGGCGGGCGCTGCTTCTGCCCACATGCCATTGGCCAGGGTCAGTCACGTGGCCATGCACGGTCACGAGGGAGGCTGGGAAATGTCCCTTAGCTGTGGATGTGGGAGGAAAAGGAGATAGGTTTGGTGAACAGTGGCCAGTCTCCACCACAGCTTTCCCTACTGGTCACCAAATTCCCGTTTCACTCTTCCCTGACAATTCCACTCACCCCTCCCAGACGGAGACAGGGGAGGTCCCCTGCAGTCATTGCGTCTGGATCACTCTTCAGGATCTCTGGCTGATGATGCACAGTCTTTTCCATATCTAAATGAGGATCCTCATGTTTCTGTGACTTGTGAATTAAAAGAGAGAAACATTTGCCTTCTTCCAGCCTCTCTCAGTTTTCAGTGGTGGAGCGGAGACAGCATAAAAGCACTAAAAACTCCCCCTCGGGACAGGGTAAAATAGGATCTGCACAGTAGACGTGGGTGCAAAGCAATCATGAAAGCCATTGGGTAGGCAAGGTGGAGGCCCCCCAACCAGGGGGTGGGAGAACTTTCTCCGTTAGACCTTAATTCTGCTTTCTGAGAGGAAGTCTCTTACCGATTGGTCTCCATGGTCTGTCCTGCCAAGTTCCTCTCTTCTTTTATTCTCCATGGCAACATTTGAAGCAGTTGCTGGGGAATCTGCCATCTTCATGAAGCTGTGCTTAGCTATTGCTGCCCTCTGTTTGGTGGCCTGAGGCTTTTTAAGGCTCTTACAGACTTCTTAATTTTTTTAAGTTTAAGCTCATGGCTTCTCAGGCTATACATTTCTGTCAAAAACTTAGTAGGGTTCTCTTCTGTTTTCTTCCATTAAATTCCTTATACCAATAGCTAATCCCAAAGTTTTTTTCCTAGACCTTATCATCCCATGCCCTTCTTTCTCAACTAAATGGTGATTACTTTGAGGCCTGCAAGCTCAGATGGGAATGCAACACTCTTAACCAGTTCTTTGCTATAGGCCTGAGGCTTTGGGCCTTTGGCACTCAAGTTTTTTCAATCTTATTTCTTACTGTTCGAGATTAAGAAGCAGCCAGCTTCCAACCCTTTCCAACTCTTTAAGCACACACATTTCTGCATTCTATCCCCTTTCATTTATGCTTGCAAACAAATTCTTTTTTTTTTAAATTTATTTATTTGAGAGAGAGCGAGAGTGAGAGCGAGAGAGAGAGAGCATGAGCGGGGGGGAAGGGCAGAGGCAGAGAGAGAAGCAGGCTCCTCGATGAGCAAGGAGCCGGATGTGGGAGTCGATCCCAGGACTCTGGGATCATGACCTGAGCTGAAGGCAGACACTTAACCGACTGAGCCACCCAGATGTCCTGCAAACAAATTCTTGACTGAGCGTATCTCTTTTTTTAAATATTACTTTAATATTTACTATTTCTCTCATTTTATTACTAATGTTCTATTTTCCAACTCTTCCCCTAGAGCTGCAAGCATGGTAGACAATAGGTATGCTTTTTTAGTTACTGCAGGTGATGATTTTACCAAATATTTTGCCACTGCATAACTTGAGCCTCCATCTTTCCAACCTCCAAATCAGTTTCCTAGATGGCCACTGCCTGATTAGTAAGCCAGTCCACTTGTTTTAGGTAGTACCCTAGTTTAAGGTACTGATCACTGTATTAGTTCATCTGCTATTGTAATGTAAAAATCCAAATTCTCAGTAGCATGTCACTTTCAAAGTTTGTTTCTTGCTCATATAAATTACACTTTGAAGCCGGGTTGTTGTTGGTGGTGGTAGGGGGGACGGGTTCCACTCTATTTACTCATTCAGGGTTTCAGGTGGACCAGGTCTCCTGTGTTTTCAGCACATGGCTTCCAAAGTCACCTAGAGGGTCAACATCTAATCAGTAGACAGAAGAAAAAAAGAGCGTGGGACAACTGCAAAGGAGGTTTTCACAGGCCAGGCCTGAAAGCAGAGGACATCACTTTTGTCCACAATTTCATTGAGTAAGACTCACACTCATGGCTACACATAATTTCAAGGAAATCTGGGAAATGTAGTACAACTGTGTGTCCAGGAGAAAAGGGAAAAGGGCTGGTGAGCAGGTATTTGTTTCAGCTTAGATGCCTACGTAGCAGAGGCTCTTTAAGAGCCTTATATATATGAGCTCCTTTAATTCTTTGTGGTAGAAACTGTTGATATCCTCATTTTACAGATGGGAAACAGGCACTAAGAGGTTAAATATCTCCCCAAAGTTCACACAGCTACTAGCGGTAGAGACAGGAGGCCCTCAGCTCTGGGCCTACAGCCTTATTCAGTCTATACTGATAGACTGAATAGAAAGTTCAAACATAAAAGTGAAATATAAAAATGGCAAAGATGAAGATCACAGATTCAAAGATTAAAAAGTGAGATTTAGAAGTGATAAATTTAAAAACTACATAAAATAAAGGAAATAACTAATTGAGGAGCAGAGATACAAACTTAAAAGAATGAGACCTTTCATTCAATGTCATATAAGGATAAGATGTGATAGATGAGACATAATGGAGAAAGATTTAAAAAGGTAGAGGGGCGCCTGGGTGGCTCAGTCGTTAAGCGTCTGCCTTCGGCTCAGGTCATGATCCCAGGGTCCTGGGATCGAGCCCCACATCGGCTCCCTGCTTAGCAGGGAGCCTGCTTCTCCTTCTCCCTCTACCACTCTGCCTACTTGTGCTCTCTCTCTGTCAAATAAATAAATAAAATCTTTAAAAAAAATAAAAAGGTAGAAATTAAGGAAAAAGTGTATACATGTTGGTGGGAAGGCAAACTGGTGCAGCCACTGTGGAAAACAGTATGGAGTTTCCTCAAAAAGTTAAAAATAGAACTACCTATGATCCAGCGATTGCACTACTAGGTATTTACCCAAAGGATACAAAAATAATTCTTCAAAGGGACACATGCACCCTGATGTTTATAGCAGCATTATGAATAATAGCCAAATTATGGAAAGAGCCCAAATGTCCCTCAACTGATGAATGGTTAAAGAGGATGTTGTATTTGTATACAATGGACTATTACTCAGCCATCAAAAAGAATGAAATCTTGCCATTTGCAATGACATGGATGGAGCTAGAGTGTATTATGCTAAGCGAAATAAGTCAGTCAGAGAAAGACAAATACCATACGATTTCACTCATATATGGAATTTAAGAAACAAAATTAATTAACATAGGGTGGGAAAAGAGAGAGGAAAACCAAGAAAACAGAATTTTAATGATAGAGAACAAACTGAGGGTTGATGGAGGGATGGGGCATGGTCTAGATGGGGGATGGGTATTAAGGAGGGCACTTGTGATGTGCACTGGGTGTTATATGTAAGTGATGAACCACTAAATTCTACATCTGAAACCAATATTACACTATATGTTAACTAGCTAGAATTTAAATAAAAATTTGGAGAAAAGAAAAAAGTATTTATAAAATACATGTAAATTGAAATAAAGCATCCCCAGAGGAAATGAAAAAGTAGTAAAATATTACAAAGGAAGAAAAGTGTTAAGTAAGTGAAAGTAAGAGTTAAATGAATGAAAATAAAAATATTAAGAAAGGCAAAGCAACCTCAAGACTCAATATTCAGTAAGCCATAATATATTTATGGCTCAAAACCAAGAAAATACAGTCACACCTTATTTTATTGTGCTTTGCATATATTGCTTTTTTTTTTTTTTTTTTTAGAAATTGAAGGTTTGTGGTAACCTTGCAATGAGTCTGTGGGCGCCATTTTTCCACTAGCATTTGCTCTCTTCATGTCTCTGTGTCACATTTTGGTAATTCTAGCAATATTTCAAACTTTCTCACGGTTTTGTTATGGAGATCTATGATCAGTGATTACGACTTGCTGAAAACTCAGATAATGATTAGCATTTTTTAGCAATAAGCTACTTTTAAATTAAGGTATATGCATTGTTTTTTTAGATATAAGGCACACTTAACAGATTACAGTACAGTGTGACTATAACTTTTTTTTTTTTTAAAGA
This sequence comes from Phoca vitulina, assembly GCF_004348235.1. Taxonomy (NCBI): domain Eukaryota; kingdom Metazoa; phylum Chordata; class Mammalia; order Carnivora; family Phocidae; genus Phoca; species Phoca vitulina. The sequence goes on from NW_022589746.1 coordinate 2,606,951, forward strand.
TTTTATTTATTTGGGAAAGAGAGAGAGAGAGAGAGACAGAGGGCAGGAGCAGGAGGGAGGGGCAGAGGGAGAGGGAGAAGCAGACTGGGATCATGACCTGAGCCGAAAGCAGACGCTTAACCAGCTGAGCCACCCAGGTGCCCATGACTATAACTTTTGGATGCACTGGAGAATCAAAAAATTCACTGGACTTGCTTTGTTGTGTTATTTGCTTTACTGTGGTGGTCTGGAACTGAGCCTGCAAGGTCTTAGAGGTATGCCTGTAGAAGTTTCCTCAAGGCCAAATGCAAAAAAGTTTAAAATAAACTCTATGGTCAGCTAATCTTTGACAAAGCAGAAAAGAATGTCCAATGGAAAAAAAACAGTCTCTTCAACAAATGGTGTTGGGAAAACTGGACAGCCACATGCAGAAGAATGAAACTGGACTATTTCCTTACACCACACACAAAAATAGACTCCAAATGGTTGAAAGACCTAAATGTGAGACAGGAGTCCATCAAAATCTTAAAGGAGAACACAGGCAGCAACCTCTTCGACCTCAGCCGCAGCAACTTCTTCCTAGAAACATCACCAAAAGCAAGGGAAGCAAGGGCAAAAATGAACTATTGGGACTTCATCAAGATAAAAAGCTTTTGCACAGCAAAAGAAACAGTCAACAAAACCAAAAGACAACCAACAGAATGGGAGAAGATATTTGCAAATGACATATCAGATAAAGGGCTAGTATCCAAAATCTATAAAGAACTTATCAAACTCAACACCCAAAGAACAAAGAATCCAATCAAGAAATGGGCAGAAGACATGAACAGACATTTTTCCAAAGAAGACATCCAAATGGCCAACAGACACATGAAAAAGTGCTCAACGTTGCTTGGCATCAGGGAAATCCAAATCAAAACCTCGATGAGATACCACCTCACACCAGTCAGAATGGCTAAAATTAACGAGTCAGGAAACGACAGATGTTGGCGGGGATGTGGAGAAAGGGGAACCCTCCTACACTGTTGGTGGGAATGCAAGCTGGTGCAACCACTCTGGAAAACAGTATGGAGGTTCCTCAAAAAGTTGAAAATAGAGCTACCCTACGATCCAGCAATTGCACTACTGGGTATTTACCCCAAAGATACAAATGTAGGGATCCGAAGGGGTATGTGCACCCTGATGTTTATGGCAGCAATGTCCACAATAGCCAAACTGTGGAAAGAGCCAAGATGTCCATCGACAGATGAATGGATAAAGAAGAGTGGTGTATATATACAATGGAATATTATGCAGCCATCAAAAGGAATGAGATCTTGCCATTTGCAACGACGTGGATGGAACTGGAGGGTATTATGCTGAGCGAAATAAGTCAACCAGAGAAAGACATGTATCATATGACCTCACTGATATGAGGAATTCTTAATCTCAGGAAACAAACTGAGGGTTCCTGGAGTGGGGGGCGGGGTGGGAGGGATGGGGTGGCTGGGTGATAGACACTGGGGAGGGTATGGGCTATGGTGAGCGCTGTGAATTGTGCAAGACTGTTGAATCACAGATCTGTACCTCTGAAACAAATAATGCAATATATGTTAAGAAAAAAAAAAAAGAAGAAGAAGAAGATAGCAGGAGGGGAAAAATGAAGGGGGAGAAATTGGAGGGGGAGACGACCCATGAGAGACGATGGACTCTGGAAAACAAACTGAGGGTTCTGGAGGGGGGGTGGGAGGATGGGTTGGCCTGGTGATGGGTATTAAAGAGGGCACGTTCTGCATGGAGCACTGGGTGTTATGCACAAACAATGAATCATGGAACACTACATCAAAAACTAATGATGTAATGTATGGTGATTAACATAGCAATAAAAAATTTTAAAAAATAAAAACACAAAATGATAAATGAAACTAAAAATATAAAAATTACAATTCTTTTAGAAGACTATGGGATTGTACAAATTAACAGGAAAACAGGAAATATTAGTGGCAACATATATCCTACCCTCAAAGTGCTCCAGATCTGAATTTATGCCTATGATTAGGGGGTCCCTAGTAGGCATTTTCAGAGTGGAGAACTGGGTGGGGGGGGTAGAGGAAGGGAACGTGGGTCCTCCTTCCTTTACAGGACCTAAAATACCTGAGTGGAATGATGTCCGCAAAATGGTGGAGTAGAAAGCTCCAGGCCCTGTTCTCCCATGGAGATGTTCAAAAAGACAAAAACAATCCATTAGAGACTGGCTAGAATAATTTCACAGGAGCTCTGGAAAATAGTCAGAGGTGTACAGCAACTAAGTGAATGCCCAGTTAAGAAAAAAAAAAAAAGAAAAAGCCACATTCAAAATGGTAGGTTCTATAGAATTTAAAGAGTAAGTGAATAAGAAATCATTATAGGTCTATGTTAATGAGTACACAGTTTATAAAGATGTAATTTGTGACATCAATAACATAAAGGGGGGATAGAGCTCTGTAGAAGTAGAGTTTTTGTATTGAAGTTTAGTTGGTATCAATTCAAATGAGATTATTATAACTTTAGGATATTGTATGTAATCCTCACGGTGGCCACAAAGAAAACATCTATAGAGTACACACAGAAGGAAATGAGAAGGGCATAAAAATGTGCCGCTATAAAAAAATCAACTAGACTCAAAGGAAGGCAATAAAGGACAAAATGAGGGACAAACAAACTGTAAGACATGAAGACAAAAAATAGCAAGATGGCAGAAGTAAGTCCTTCCTTATCAGTAATTGCTTTCCATGTGAACAGATTAAACTCACCAAAAGGCAGAGATTGGCAGAATGGATACCTCCCCCGTCCATGATCCAACTACGTGCTGGCTACAGAGACTTACTTTAGCTCCAAGGACACACATACGTTGAAAGTAGGAAGGAGGAGAAAGATATTCCATGTAAATAGTGATCAAAAGAGAGCTGAAAATAATGAGACAAAATAGACTTAGAGTAAAAAAGTGTTACAGAAAACAGAGAAGGACATTATATATTGAGAAAAGGCTCAATTCACCAAGAAGATAGCATAATTATATTGGTACCAAATATCAGAGGTCCAAAATACAGGAAGCAAACATGGGCAGAATTGAAGGGAGAAGTAGCTCTGGAATGGAATGCCTGGGTAATGCAGCAAGCAGGCTAGTGCAGCATTCTTCATGATTCCCACATCTGTAATCTTTCAAGTCCCTGTACTTCCTGTGAATTCTGACTTTAGTTGTGCTGCCCCTATGACTTGGTGATGAGCATCCCCACCTTGCTTATATCACTTCCCACCCTCCTGTCCAGAGGCCTCTCTTTCCTACAAACCCCATCCCCTCCAGCAAGCCTTTTGTATGAGTCCAGATTAATGACTTGGATCACTTGCCCTTGGCCTGTTGTACACATTGTCTCTACCAGTCATTTAGCACATTACATTTGATATTTGATACTTGAATTTATATTTTGTCTATTTGTTGGTCTCCCCAAACAAATCTTCAGTTCCATCAGGGCTAATGCCTTTTTTTTTTTTTTTTTAAGTCCCTGGCACTTAGCACTGTAACCTGGATGCAGAATCTTATTTTTTTACTGAATCAGTAGATATCTCTTTACATTAGGCCCAAATAGTGATCTTAACCCTAAGCATTAGCTAATGGAAGCTTCATAGATACTAAGTTGGGCAGCACAGCTAAGCTACTGAATTTTGTGAGCCTCAGTTTCCTAATTTTTAGATCTAGGGTCTATTTTATTGTGCCTCTACTGTTTGTCAGGCCATGTGCTAATGCTCTCATGTAACCATCATAACAGCCTAAAGAGGGGGTACTGTTCTTATCCCCATTTTTCAGATGAGAAAACTGAGGCCCAGAGACATTGAGTAACTTGCCAAAGTTATGCATTCCATAAATGGTTGAGCTAGGATTTGAACCCACATCTCCCTGACTCTTTGCTTATTATTTTAAGGATCCACATATACTTATTATTCAGTCCTCTAAGTTCTTCATCTTGCTTATGATCTAAGTTCAAGCCCTCCATTACTTCTCCCCCTCCCCAGTGATGGTGAGGTAGGCAGAATAATGGCCCCTTGAAGATCTCTGCCTCCTAATCCCTGGAACCTGTGAATAGGTTGCCTTCCATGGCAAAAGAGACCACAGATGTGTTTAAGTTAAGGATCCTGAGATGAGGATACTATTTTGGATTATCCAAGTGGGCCCAATGTAATCACTGGGTCCTTCTAAGTGAAAGAGGGAGGAAGGAGTCAAAGTCAAGAGATCTGAGGATGCTCAACTGCTGGTTTTGAAGATGGAAAAGGAGGCCATAAATCAAGGAATTCAGGCAGCTTGCAGAAGCTGGAAAAGTCAAGAAAACAGGTTCTTCCCTAAAGCCTCCATAAGGAAAGTAACCCTCTTGACACCTTGATTTTAGCCCAATGACTCTCACTTTTGACGTCTGACCTCTAGAACTATAAGAGAACACATTTGTGTTACTTTGAGCTAGTAAATCTGCAGTAAGTTGTTACAGCAGCAATATGAGACTAATAGTTTTTCTGCTTTCCCTACTCTCTGGAAGATTCTGAACTAGTTCTCTAAAATTCCCTCTCCCTTCACATCTCTCCCTCCCTCTGCCACCATTCCAAGTCACATTCCAGAGTGCTGTGTCACCACTGGGTTATCACTCTCCGTGGATGTGTGGTAAGGTTCTCACTTTTTTTTTTTTTTTAAAGATTTTATTTATTCATTTCACAGAGAGAGAGAGAGAGCACAAGCAAGGGGAGTGGCAGGCAGAGGGAGAGGGAGAAGCAGGCTCCCCACCGAGCAGGGAGCCAGATGTGGGGCTCGATCCCAGGACCCTGGGATCATGACCTGAGCCGAAGGCAGATGCTCAACTAACTGAGCCACCCAGTCGCCCCAGGTTCTCACTCCTACTTAAGGCCATGCTGTGCTAGTGACCTTCCTGGCTGTTTTCTCTTAAAAGGTGGTGCCCAGAAAGGAAAAGAATAGTCCATATGTGTTCTTAGCAGCACAGAGAGCAGTAGGTCTCCTGGCTCCTTATCCTGAATGTTAGGTCCCTTCAATGCAAGCCAAGATAATGCTTAATTTTGATGCTCACGTCACATCACATTGGCCACTCAGGTTGAGTTTACTATTCACTACAACCCCTCAGTTTTTCATATCATATTAAAGCAGAAGATGTTATGAATTGTTCCTGTATCTTATAGAATGTCTGCCATCCTGACTCATGTAGCTTTTGGCTCAAGGAAGGAAAAAAATGTACTGAATTAATCTCCCCAGGGAAAGATTTAAAGACCGGGCTAATAAGGAGAGGCAGATGGAATTCTGAAAGAAAGATGGCAAATTCTAGAACTAATCTAATTAAAGGGCTTTGGGAACTTCACATTGGTGCATAAATAAAATATGACAATCAGTGTCAGCTAAGAAACCCTCAGCAAAAATTGAATCTCATTTTTTAGTATTACATAGAAATATTATTATTTTATTATTATTATTTTTTTAACAAGTAGTTGTATGATATAAAAGAAGCTGAGAGAAGCAGAGAGACCAGGGTAGACCCAGTGAGACACAGGATCTGCCCACACCCTCCCCACATGCTCTTTAGAGGACATAGGATCTCCCAACCATTTCACTCCATGAAACATCTGTGACATTGCCAGCTTGAAGGGTAAAGGGAAATGCTCTTAGGGAAAAGAGGAAGCTTTCATCCTTGCCCAGTCATCATGGGCTCCAAGGATGACTGGGAACCTGAGAATCTGGAGAGGGGAGTTCAGGATTAGCTTCAGCAAAGGAGGGTGCTGAGGTTATTGAGAATTTCAGAGATGGAACAGTTCTTTCCTTTAAAATTCAGAACAGCGGTGCCACAAACCCTCTGGGCTTCCTAGAATTTGTGTTTAAATGTTTATGTATTCCTATGCAAATATTTCAAACAATGTAGCTAAGATGCAGTACCTCCAAAGTAGGTAAACCAGCTGGCTCCCCTGCATGGTCACCTTGCATCGCCTGGTTGAGCGATGACAGGAGCCCATATCCTGAAGGATGTCCTTACAGAACAACTGGGATTTAGTGCCTCCTAAAAGAAGGAGGAAAGCAATTGGCAAGATTATTTCCATTAACTTTAAGGTACCCAAGAGGGCCACGGAGGTCTCATTCTCTCTGGTTTAGATAAATCTGGGGCAGTCCAAAGGTTGCCAAGGGATGTAGGGAGAAAATTTTAATTTGCACACTTGAGTTTTGCAGTCTGGTGACCCCTTTGGAGTTTACCTCTCTTTAAAAGGCAGAATCGGGGCTTCAGTGCTTCCTTACCTTCAGTGACCTTTCCTCAGCCCTCCTATCCCTGATAAGCTTCAGGGAAGTTATTCTGCTTGTATGATCTGTTGTCGTATTAACACACACAGAATAATTGTCATTCTAACTTCCCTTGGATGTACTTCATCCTTGCTGAGTTAAGATCAAATTGCTTTCTACTTCGATAAATCCAATTCAGATTCATGACCATAGGTTAAAGTTTTAATTTAAAATTCCTTTTCTTTTAAAAATTAGCAATTCAAATTGCAAGGTTGGTAAGGCAGCCTGGATTCTGCGTCTGTGGGTGTTGGCAGGGGTCTTTGCTGTCATCTGTCCTGAGGGATGATTTGTTGAGCTCTTCTGGGGACAGAATGGTCGCTACTTGAAATAGATTATGTGTAATGAAGTAAATGAAAGTGCTTTGTAAATTGTAGAACACTCAACAAATATTAACTATTATTAGCTCTTTTAAAGATGCTTTTTCCATTGTTGCCAGCTTTACTTGTTATAACATGTGTTTTCATATTGAACTCCTAGCTTGCTTTTTGTGAATATAAGTTAGAATGAATAACTTTATAAATCATTTAGTAACATTTTTCACCTCACGCACTCATTCTTGTACAGGTGAGGGATGTGTCCCCCAGTGGTATAAGAGATGATTTTCAGAGTCACAGGACATGACATGGAATAGCATTAACTCACAGTCTTACATTTTCCTTCTGCCAAGGAGAAAGTCTGTTTGCTGCTAGTGTGTCTTTAACCTTCTCTAAAACTCATTTCCCTTGTAATAAAGATGGAGCCGAGTGGACTTCTGTCCCCAGAATCTTTGGCCAACAACAAAAAATGCGGTTTTTCATTGTCTGTGTTTATATGTACGGTGATCTTCTAATTATGGCAAGTGATTGTTCATATCCTACTTATGGGTGATGCCATAAAAATATTCTTTAAAATACATCTATTTAAGCAAAAGAAATGAGTCAGTTTAAGCGAAAGTATAAGGAAAATATTATTACAGGTGGCATTCTGCCGTAACAACCATCGTGAAGTGGTGTTAGCCTGGGTGATGTTTGGGACACATGGCTCTCCGTGGTGCTTGAGAGATGGGTCATTGATCAGAGTGCTGCTCTTTATACAGACAACACATGTTTTACTCTGTGTCACATGGCAGTCTTTTAAGGATTTGAAGACAGTATTCATGTGTCCTTTACTAGGAAAGAGTTCCCTCACTCTTCCAATTCTTCCCATGTTCCATGTATGTTGCCCCCGACCCTAGGTGTGCATGAGTCTGTCCTTTTGTCCCTTTGGGAAGTTCCCTGTTCATCATGTATAGAGTGTACAGAAACAGTTCTTGTTGTTCTTTTTTTTTTTTTTTCTTGAAGCAGTCCTTGTTCTGAAGGAAGGGAGCAGTTCCTCAAATGAGACGAGGAAGGGAGACTGGGGCTCAAAGGAGACTGATAGCAATGACACAGAAAGAAGAATCACAGTGAGGGAGATGCCTGGGTATTGTTAGGAGGGACAACTGGGTAGAGATTCAGGAGTGATATGTGTATCCTCAGGTGTCTTTATATCAGTGCACAAAATAGGGCTTGTAAGCAAAATGAAATTGTAATATTCATATTAGGTGGTGAACGTGGACAGACTTAAGATTTGGATTGGGAAGTCTGCAGGAGTGTCTTTGCAGCTTGATTCTCTGAGCTTGAAAGTTTCTCATCTCTAAGACTGTTCAGTTGATTAAATGAGGGATTACATGGGAAAGGCTTTGATAAATCAGGAAGTGCTTTGCAAATATCAGAGATGGTGGTTTTTGCATTAGATCTATTATTACTTTATATTGTCACTATTGTAACATTTATATTCTATTCTGCATTAATACTTCTCATAGTTGTCTAGCCTTTAGTGCTTTATTTAAAAGACTCTGGTGTTCCCTCCAACCCCCAGTATTTTGTAGAAGGGCCTTACCATTCCTGAGTCTTGTACCTTGATTTATTTCCTGGTTGTCTGAATTTCACCATCTGGAGATTTTTTATCAAGAAGGCCCATGGTTGTTACTGTATCCAGATCTATGCATATTGAACAATGACTTTTTATTGTCTTTATAATGTTTGACAAATTGGCTGGGTGCCAATTTGAGTGCCCCCACCCATGCCCCCAAACTATATCAACAGTGTCACTCAGCATTGAGTGTTACTTTGGAAGCCAGCTTGAGTTTTGCCTTTTATATATGTGACTTGAGTTTTCTGAGATTCACATAGGATTCATTGTTTTTCTTTGGAGTCCAGTGATTTTACCAAGATTTCTTGGTGTTGGTCACAATATTCCATTTTTTTCCCCCTGCATGCTGTGTATACCTTTTATCTGTAGAGTTAGTTGGTTTTTTGGTTTTTGTTTGTTTGCTTATTTGTTTTTTACTTCATAGATCTTTTCTTTGATTATATCTTTGGTTTCCTATTTGTTTTGTCTTCTTGAGGGACACCTACCATCCACATGCTTGTTGCTCTGTATGTATAGTCTTCTCTTTAATTCTTTTTTTCTTTCCCTTTTCCCTTGCATTTTGTCATTTTCTCAAGCTGATATTCCAAGTTATTGACTCAATTTTCAACTGGAGTACGTCTTGTTGCCTCTGAGATGGCTTTGTTTTATGAATGAACTGAAGAGAACACCCAGGAAGGCATCGGCTGGCCAGTGGGAAATCTTAGGTTATTGTTTTTTAAAAATGTTAATATTTCTCAAATTAACAGTTGGACAGCAGCTGCTTTCTTCCAAATGCATGCCTGTGCTCTTCATTTTTCTGAGTACAGTATCTTGGAAAAATACTTTCCTTCTCAAGAACTGGAGAGGAATGTATTACTTGGTATCTGCTATTAATTTCATCTAAATTTTACAGTATTTGGCAGATATTCCTTATAGTTTTGAGAAGCAGCATAGTGTTAAAAACATGACTCTGGAGCACACTGTCCGGGTTTTAATTCCTGCTCTGCCAGTCACCAGCCATGTGAGCTTGTGCAAGTTACTTAACATCTCAGTTGCCTGCTTTTCCTCATCTGTAGAAAGCTACTCATAGGGCTGGTATGAGAATGAAATGGATTAATATTTGTAAAATACTGATGACAGTTCCTGGCACAAGTGATAAATAGGCACTTTATAAGGGCCCATTAAATGAATATGGCATGTGATCATGCATTGTCAATAATGTTTTCTCCCCAACTTCTCATGCTTTGTCCATTTTAGTGGGCTTCACAGAAGTGCCATTAACTTGCCTTTATTCCATTCTCTTGCTCCAGAGGTTGCCTGATTTGTTTTGATCATAACCTGTTTGATCGAACATTCATTTAGAATTTTATCCAGGATATGTGTCTGGCTGATTAATCTATAGCTCTTAGATTCTACTTTTTCCCTTCTTGAAACCAGATCACTTGCAAATCTTAGGTCCTTAATAGGGCTATGATTTCTCAAAATCCACTGTACATATTTCTGTGATCATGTCCATAAGTTCCTTTAGTACTGGATCATAATTTATCTGACCTCATTTGGGGACATGAACTCATTTGAAGTGGCTAGGTGTTCTCTTTCCATCTTTTTGCCTCTCATGGGCTTCAGTTCCTCCTAATTTATGCTACCACTATCCTTTCCAATCTGAAGATCATTTTCTTTAATAGAGGTGAGGGCTGAACATTTGAGCTGTGCAATTCTGCCCTGTCTTCTTTCTTATCTGTTACCTTTGTGCCCTAATTTGGGAGCCTGTCCCTGCCTGCTTAACTTTCTTTCCCAGGTTTTGTTTGTTCATTTGAAGCACAGATTTTTGCTCTTGTGAGTGTGGGGGTATTTTTTCCTCTACTCTTCTTGGTTCTTTGGCTGATCTAATAATCAAATTAACATAGGACAGATTAACAGGAGAAAAGTAAATTTAATTATGTATGTATGTGAGCCCCATGAGAATATGAGACCCACAGGCAATCAGGCAATTGAAGCTTATATGCCATTCGGAGCTAAGGGGAAGGGGGCGGGGGTCTGGGACCACAAAGGGGAGGAAGACAATTCACAGGTTGCCATGCAGAATCAATGGGACACAGAGAAGTTCTTGATCTCCAGGCCCTGCCCAGTTTCCCACCAGCTTACCACACCTAGCCCTGATTCTCTGTAGTTACCTCTGGTGATAGTTCTGTTCCTGGACCAGGCCCTCTGTCTAAATTCTTTTAGGCAGTTAAGGGAGAGGTTAAAATTTTTCTTGGCTTTGTTGGGTCTTGATTGCCTTCAGCTCAAAATAATCCATGTGCTGAAGTGGCATATTTTGGGAACACTTGTTCTGAACCTCTTCACTGTCCTTAGCATATTTACAGAAGATGTAACTCATTCTGGCCTTTAGGATTTTTGATTTTTTTCTTATTGCTTTGTCACCCCTTTGTCCTTATTCCTTGTTATTTCCTTTCTGCTTATCTTTTTTTTCCCTGCTTATCTTTTTAAAATTAAGTTTTTAAATTCCAGTATTAACATACAGTGTTACATTACTTTCAGGTGTACAATATAATGGTTCAACAATTCTATACATTACTCAGTGTTCATCTTGATAATTGTACTCCTAATCCCTATCAGTTATTTCACCCATCCCCCCATCCACCTCCCCTCTGGTAATCATTAGTTTGTTCTCTATAGTTCAGAGTCTCTTCCTTGGTTTGCCTCTCTTTCTCTTTTTTCCCTTTGCTTGCTTGTTTTGTTTCTTAAATTACACATTTGAGTGAAATCATATGGTAGTTGTCTGTATCTGACTTGTTTCACTTGGCACTATACTCTCTAGCTCCATCCATGTTGCAAATCGCAATATTTCATTCTTTTTGATGCCTGAATAATATTCCATTGTATATATATAACACATCTTCTTTATCCGTCCATTTATTGATGGACACTTAGGCTGCTTCCATAATTTGGCTATTGTAAGCAATGCTTCGATAAACATAGGAGTGCATTTATCCCTTTGAATTAGTGTTTTTGTACTTTTGGGGTAAATACCCAGTAGTGTGATTACTGGATTGTATGGTAGTTCTATTTTTAACTTTTTGAGGAACTTCCATACTGTTTTCCACAGTGGCTGTACCCACCAACAGTGCATGAGGGTTTCCTTTTTCTCCACATCCTTGCCAACACTTGTTGTTTCTTGTATTTTTGATTTTAGCCATTCTGACAGGTGTGAGGTGATATCTCGTTGTAGTTTTGATTTGCCTTTTCCTGATGATGAGTGATGTTGGGCATCTTTTCATGTGTCTGTTGGTCATTTGTATGTCTTCTTTGGAGAAATGTCTGTGCTTGTCTTCTGCCCATTTTTTAATTGGATTATTATTATTTTTTGGTGTTCAGTTGTATACGTTCTTTATATATTTAGGATACTAACCCTTTATCATATATATCATTTGCAAATATCTTCTCCCATTCCATAGGTTGCCCTTTAGTTTTGTTTGTTGTTTCCTTTGCTGTACAGAAGCTTTTTATTTTGATGTAGTCCCAATTGTTTATTTCTGCTTTTGTTTCCCTTGCCTCAGGAGACTATCTAGAAAAATGTTGCCACAGCCGATGTCATAGAAATTACTGCCTGTGCCCTCTTCTAGGATTTTTATGGTTTCAGGTGTCACATTTAGATCCTTAATCCATTTTGAGTTTATTTTTGTGTATGGTGTAAGAAAGTGGTCCAGTTTCATTCTTTTGCAGGTAGCAGCCCATTTTCCCCAGTGTGATTTGTTGACAAGACTTTTTCCCATTACATATTCTTGCCTCTTTTGTTGAAGATTCATTGACCATAAAGTTATAAGTTTATTTCTGGGTTTTCTATTCTGTTCCATTGATCTATGTGTCTATTTGTGCCAGTACCATACTGTTTTGATTACTACAGTTTTGTAACCTTGAAGTCCAGAATGGTGATATGTCCAGTTTTGTTCTTCTTTTTCAAGATTGCTTTGGCTATTTGGGGTCTTTTGTGGTTCCGTACAGTTTTTTTTTTTTTTTTTTAAGAGTTTATTTATTTATTTATGTGACAAAGAGAGCAAGAGAGCATAAGCAGGGGGAACAACAGAGGGAGAGGGAGAAGCAGGCTCCTCGCTGAGCAGGGAGCCTGATGCGGGGCTCAATCTCAGAACTCTGGGATCATGACCTGAGCTGAAGGCACACACTTAACTTACTGAGCCACCCAAGCACCCGAGACTTCTGTACTTTAATTTTGAATCCTGAGACCTAACTGAATTCATTTATGAATTCTAGTAGTTTTTTGGTGGAGTCTTTAGGGTTTTCCATATAGAGTATCATGTGACTGGCAAATAGTGAAAGTTTTACTTCTTCCTTACCAATTTGGATGCCTTCTATTTCTTTTCTTGTCTCATTGCTGTGGCTAGGACTTCTGTGTTGAATAAAAGTGGTGACACAGGACATCCTGGTCTTGTTCTTTATCTTAGGGGGAAAGCTCTCAGTTTTTCACCAGTGAGTATGATGTTAACTGTGGGTTTTTCATATAAGACCTTTATTATGTTGAGTTATGTTCCCTCTAACCCTACTATGTTGAGGATTTTTATCATGAATGAATGTTGTATTTTGTCAGGTAGTTTTTCTGCATCTATTGAAATGATCATATGGTCTTTATCCTTTCTCTGATTGACATGACGTATCATGTTGATTGATTAGCAAATATTGAACCACCCTTGCATCCTGGGAATAAATCCCACTTGATTGTGGTGAATGATATTTTTAATGTATTGTTGGATTTGGTTTGCTAATACTTTGTTGAAAATTTTTGCATCTATGTTCATCAGGGATATTAGCCTGTAGTCTTTTTTTTTTTTTTTTTGTAGTGTCTTTATCTGGTTTTGGTATCAGGGTAATGCTAGCCTCATAGAATGAATTTGGAAGTTTTTCTTCCTTTTCTATTTTTTGGAATGGCTTGAGAAGAATAGGTATTAACTCTTTTTTTTTTTTTTTTTTTTTTTTTAAGATTTTATTTATTTGCGAGAGAGAGAATGAGAGACAGAGAGTATGAGAGGGAGGAGGGTCAGAGGGAGAAGCAGACTCCCCGCCGAGCAGGGAGCCCGATGTGGGACTCGATCCCGGGACTCCAGGATCATGACCTGAGCTGAAGGCAGTCGCATAACCAACTGAGCCACCCAGGCGCCCCGAGAAGAATAGGTATTAACTCTTTAAATGTTTGGTAGAATTTACCTGTGAAGCCATCTGGTCCTGGACTTTTGTTTGTTGGGAGTTTTTTTTATTACTGATTCAATTTCATTGCTGGTAATTGGTCTGTTCAAATTTTCTGTTTCTTCCTGCTTCAGTTTGGTATGCTATGTTTCTAGTAATTTATCCATTTCTTTTAGGTTTTTCAATTTGTTGATATATATATGTATTCACATATATATATATTTTCAACTTGTTTATATATATATTTTCAATTTGTTTATATATATACATATATATGCACACACACAAATATATAAATATATATAAATGTATATGTGTGTATATATATATGTGTGTATATATATATATTTTTTTTTTTTTTTTTTTTTAGGTAAGCTCTATGCCTGACATGGGGCTTGAACTCATGACCCCAAGATCAAGAGTCACATGCTCTACCAACTGAGCCAGCTAGGCACCCCTGTTGGCATATGATTTTTGATAATATTCTCTTACAAGTGTTTGTATTTCTGTGGTGTTGGTTGTTATTTTTCTTTCTCTCTTTTTTTTTTTAAGATTTTATTTATTTGACAGAGAGACACAGCGAGAGAGGGAACACAAGCAGGGAGAGTGGGAGAGGGAGAAGCAGGCTTCCCGCTGAGCAGGGAGCCTGATGCGGGGCTCGATCCCAGGACCCTGGGATCATGACCTGAGCCGAAGGCAGACGCTTAATGAGTGAGCCACCCAGGTGCCCCGGTTGTTATTTTTCCTTTTGCATTTGTGATTTTATTTGCCTGAGTCCTCTCTGTATTTTTTTTTTTTTTTTTGATGAGTCTTGAAAGCAAGTTTATCAATTTTGTTGATGTTCTCAAAGAACCAGCTCCTGGTTTCATTGATCTGTTCTATTGTCTTTTTAGTTTCTATATCATTTATTTCTGCTCTAATGTTTATTATTTCCTTCCTTCTGCTGGTTTTGGATTTTGATTGTTCTTCTTTTTTTTTTTTTAATAGCTCCTTTAGATGTAAGGTTAGGTTGTTTGAGACTTTTCTTGCTTCTTGAGGTAGACCTGTACTGCTATTATCTTCCCTCTTAGAAGCACTTTCGCTGCATCCCAAAGATTTTGGACCATTGTGTTTTCATTTTCATTTGTCTCCATGTAATTTTTTATTTCTTTTTTGATTTCTTGGTTGACCCATTCTTGTTTAGTAGCATGTTATTTAACCTCCAGGTATTTGTGCTCTTTCTACATTTTTTTTTTCTTATGGTTGATTTCTGCTTTCAGAGTATTGTGGTCAGAAAAGATGTATAGTATGACTTTGATCTTTTTGAATTTGTGAAGACTTGTTTTGTGGCCTAATATGTCATTTATTTTGGAGAATGTGCCATGTACACTTGAAAACAATGTGTATTATGCTGTTTTAGGATGAAATGTTCTCAATATGTCTGTTAAATCCATCTGTTCCAGTGTGTCATTCAGAGCTACTGTTTCCTTGTTGATTTTCATTTTGGATGATCTATCCATTGATGTAAGTGGAGTGTTAAAGTCCCCTGTTCTTATTGTATTACTATTGATTAGTTCCTTTAGGTTTGTTATTAACTGTTTTATGTATTTGAGTGCTCCCATGTTGGGTGCATACATATTTAAATTGTTATATCTTCTTGTTGGATTGTCCCCTTTATTAGTATATGGTGTCCTTTTTTGTCTCTTATTACATTCTTTGTTTTAAAGTCTATTTTGTCTGATATAAGTATTGGTACCCCATCTTTCTTTTGACATCCATTTGCATGATAAGTGTTTTTCCATCTCCTCACTTTCTTTTTTTTTTTTTTTTTTTTTTAAAGATTTTATTTATTTATTTGAGAGAGAGAGAACGAGAGACAGAGCATGAGAGGGAGGAGGGTCAGAGGGAGAAGCAGACTCCCTGCCGAGCAGGGAGCCCGATGCGGGACTCGATCCCGGGACTCCAGGATCATGACCTGAGCCGAAGGCAGTCGCTTAACCAACTGAGCCACCCAGGCGCCCCAGCCATCTCCTCACTTTCAATCTACAGGTGTCTTTAGGTCTGAAATGAGTTTTGTAGGCAGCTTATAGATGAGTCTTATTTTTTTATGCATTCTGTCACTCTATGTCTTTTGATTGGAGCATTTTTAGTACATTTACATTCAAAGTAATTTTTAAAAAGATTTTATTTATTTATTTGACAGAGAGAGACACAGTGAGAGAGGGAACACAAGCAGGGGGTAGTGGGAGAGGGAGAAGCAGGCTTCCCGCTGAGCAGGGAGCCTGATGCGGGGCTCGATCCCAGGACCCTGGGATCATGACCTGAGCCGAAGGCAGACACTTAATGACTGAGCCACCCAAGCAGCCCTCAAAGTAATTTTTGATAGATATGTATTTATTACCATTTTGTTACTTGTTTTGTGGTTGTTTTTGTAGTTTTCCATAATCCTGTCCTCTCTTGCTCTCTTTCACGATTTGTTGGCTTGCTTTCCTTTCTTTCTTTCTTTCTTTCTTTTTCTTTCTTTCTTTCTTGATTTATTTGTTTATGTTAAAGAGAGAGAGAGAGAACATGGGGGAGGGGCAGGGGAGAGGGAGAGAGAATCCCAAGTAGACTGTGCTGAGCATGGAGCCCAGTGTGGGGCTCAATCTCACAACCCCGAGATCACAGCCTGAGCCAAAGCCAAAAGTCAGATGCTCAACTTACTGCACCACCCAGGTGCCCCATGGCTTTCTTTAGTGACATACTTGGATTCCTTTTTCTTCATTCTTTTCATATCTATTACTGGTTTTTGATTTGTGGTTACCATTAGGTTTGTATATAACATATATATAGCAGTCTTTATGAAGTTGATGGTCGTTTATGTTTGAACCCATTCTTTACTCCTCTACATTTTAGGTATATGGTGGTGTATTTTACATCATTTTATTTTGTGAATCCCTTGACTAATTTTTACAGATATATTTATTTTTACTACTTCTGTATTTCCTACTTTCCATACTCACTTATGGTCTTTGCTTTCCACTCAAAGAGTCCCTTTAATATTTCTTGTAGTGTTGGTTTGGTGTTCATGAACTCCTTTAGTTTTTGTTTGTCTGAGAAACTCTTTATCTCCTTTTTTATTCTGAATAGTAGCCTTGCTGGATAGAGTATTCTTAGCTACAGATTTGTCCCTTTCAGCACTTTGAATATATCATGCTGCTCCTTTCTCTCCTGCAAAATTTCTGCTGAAAAATCAGCTCATAGCCTTAGGGGGTTTCCCTTGTATGTAACTGTCTTCTTTTCTCTTGCTGCTTTAAAATTTTTTTCTTTATCACTACTTTTTGGCATATTAATTGCTATGTATCTTGGTGTGGACCTCCTTGGGTTGATTTTGTTGGGGGATCTCTGTGCCTTTTGGATCTGGATATCTGTTTCCTTCCCCAGATTAGGGAAGTTTTCAGGTATTATTTCTTCAAATAAATATTCATGGCCCCTTTTCTGTCTTTTTCTTTTGGGTTCCCTATAATGTGAATGTTATTACACTTGATGAAGTCACTGAGTTCCCTAAATCTAGTCTCATTTTGCATAATTTTCTTCTCCCACTTGCTAAGCTTGATTGCTTTCCATTACTCTGTCTTCCAGGTCATTAATTTATTCCTCTGCTTCTTCCAGTCTTCTATTTATTCCATCAAGTGTATTTTTAATTTCAATTATTGTGTTCTTCATCTCTGATTTTTTTTTTTAATGTCTCAAGTCCAGTGGGTATTTTTATGATCATTACTTTAAATTCTCTATCAGGCATATTACTTTCTCTGTTTTGCTTAGGTCTCTTGCTGTCATTTTTTCCCCTGTTCTTTCATTGGGACATATTCCTCTGTCTCCTCATTATGCCTAACTGTCTGTTTCTGTGTGTTAGGAAAGTCAGCTACATGTCTTTCTCTTGAAAGTAGTGGGTGGGACATGCAATTTTGACAAGGTGGCACTGGTCATCTTCCAGAGGGGATGTGCAGCTGCTGTGAAGACCACGGCCAGCTGAGTCTGCTCTGCGAAGTGTGCATGGATGGGGGATGTGCAGATTTAACAAGATGTGTGCATCCTCTGCAGGAGGTTGGGAGGTGCAGTGTTGGCGAGGTTTGTGTGGGGTTCTGGGGGAGGGGACCTGCAGTGCCAGGATTGAGGCAGGCCTGTGACTGAGGCAGGAGAGGAAAATGAACCTGCCAGCTCCTTTGTTTCTGGAGAAGTTCCTCAAGGAACTCTGAGATTAGTAACTAACTCTCTCTCCTGTATGCCCCAGAATTTTTTCAAACTGCAGCTTCTAAGCTGTATCTTCAAGGGCTGTTTGTTGTGCTGTTTCTTTAAGGGTGGGGACTCAGCTTCCTGTCATCCTCCAGGCTCTCCCAGAGGCACTGATTTTTAGAGTTCCAGGCTTTATGTCCTGCTGGTTTTAAGAACTCATGAAATTTGGCCCATCTGATTTTCAAAGCCAAATATTATGGGGATTTGTCTTCCCTGTACAGGCTGTCTGGTATGATAGTCTGTTTCTCACCCCTCTCCGCACCTGTGGCTCCCACCCTTTGGTGGCCAGACCTGTGGTATTCAACTTCCCACTGTGTTTCTGCCCTTCTGTCCTCTTCAATGTGGCTTTTTCTCTACATTTAGTTGTGGAGTTTGTTCTGCCAGTCTTTAGGTCATTTTCTGGGTTATTTGCACTGATGTGAGTGTTACCTAGTTGTATCAATGGGACAGGTGAGTTCAGGGTCCTCCTACTCTGCCATCTGCCCTGGAAGTCTCCCCTCTGTTTATCTTTCCACATGCCCTTTGAACATTCTCTTTCAGACAGCTTCCCTTGCAATCTTGGAAATATTTGCAGATACCTTACCCACTTTGCCTGCCTTGGGGTTATTATGCAAGCAAATTCAGGGCCTGGGCACTTGTGAAAAGCACATGTTCCTCTATTTCCTGAAAAGCACATGTTCCTCTATTTCCTGCACTTGGGATTCTGGTTTGGAAGGGCTGGGAAAAAGCTCAGAAATCTGCATTTTCATAGACCTCTTGGGTGCTTTTGATGCAAATGATCCCAGGACCACACTCAAGCCCAGCTAGTTTGAAGCAGAAGCTCCTGAACTTTCTCCTCACTCATGACTCGAGTGAGGGTAACTAGTGAACACAAGGTTCTCCCTGAGGCTACCCCAGGGTCAGTCACATGTTCTTGGCTTGCCAGCTTTAATTCTGTCCTTTGCTTTTCTGTTTAGGAAAGATAACTGAATGTGGGGAGTGAGAGTAACATGGCATTAAGTATGAACTTGAATCTATTCTAATTATAACACGTTACATGACTCACGGCTTTAGTGCTTTATTCCTACTCCGGCTCATCTCTGGTGTGCTGTTGCCTGATGGTAAGAATGACTAGCCCCAAGCCTTTTTTTGGGGGGGGGCAATTTCTAACTCCAACTTGATCTGTTAACTTTCTCCAGAGGTTTCCTTCCCTTTCATGTGATGGATACATGTTGTGTGGCTGTCAGATTAAATCTGGTGCCATTCACTGGGGAGGATCTTTCATAAAGAGCCTCTGCTTGAAACCAAAGTGACTTTAGTACATTTTTAGTTTCAAAAGTTTTTGTATAAAGAGCTTTGTAAGTCATGCAAGGTAGTTGAGTTTGGACATTATTGCTGTGTTGTGTTCCTCTTAGAGTTCTTAGTAGTCTACTTTTTCTGGACTATTTTATAGATAATCAGTAAACACCACTGAGCAGTTATCCTTTGGGGGAATTACATCTGAAAGTTAACAAATGTGAAAACAGGTCATATAGACTCCTTAGGACTTAAGTCCCAAGCTCTCAGAGATCTGTATTTATCCCAGACTCTCATACAGAAAGTCAGTGTCTGTTGCCTTTAGGAAAGGGTTGAGGCTGAGAGGGAGGCCAGACTTCCTGGGCTCTAGTCCCAGCTCCAGCACTAGCCAGCTGTGTGACTTTGGACAAATTAACTTCTCTCCCATAAGCCTCAGCAATCTTATTATAGAAACAGGGTGATGATAATCTTTACCTTAATAGGTTTTGGTGAGGATTCAATGGCATAAAAAATATGTTAAGAGCTTAGAGTGTGCCTGGCACTTAGTAGATGCTCAGTGAATATTGAATGAGTAAATGGACATCAATTATGTCAAATTTGTCAAGCTAGGTTTTGATGTTTCTTTTCAAATCCTTGCATTCTGAGTTTTTTTCTAGGTCACATCTGTTAGGTGTATCATAAAGCTTTATAATGTCGGGGGAAGGTAATGCAGACTGAATATCATGGGCAGTAACCAGGCTGTTACAGTAACGATATATGATCCATAAACAATTGGGATAAGACTGGGCTATCAGCCTTAGTAAGATTTTTCGTTTCTGGAGCACTTTACAGTTTACAATGTGTTTTCTCATGTCCTATCTCATTTAAATATATAGAAAAACTGCAGTACAGAGAAACGACTGCTTTTCTATGTGTTCCATCATTAGGCTGGGTCTGACCCTGGAATGTAGAATCAGACTGGTGGCCTGGGATGCCATCAGACAGCTCATTGTGGAATATTGGAGCACTTGTTGGATACGTAGAGTATCCAGTACTATGCTAAGCACCAAAGGCAGTTATAAGAAAAAGAGCTTTGAACTTTTGTGGCCAAGTGTATTTAGTTCTGCTTAAGAACATAGTTAAATGAATTTATAGCCAATATAATGACAAAGCTTGATGACCTCAAACATTCCAAAAATAATCTTGAAACTCACCTTCTAGAGGGTGAGGATTTGTGGTGTGGTGTCCCTGATGCCCTTTTATTTACACCCCGCCCCTACTTCCATCCAAACTCACCCCCTCATTTTAATCCTGTCTGGCTCTCTGTCAAGATTAGTTGTATAATTGAAAATAGGCTCACAGACATAATCTCTGGATCAGTGGATTTAAAACAAAGCTGATCAGAGTTCCAATTGTAAGCATGTGAAAACAATCTCTTTAAAAGATATAATTGATAAGGAAAAGCTGAGAACCTTGATGTTCTTCATACAGCTTGTGGAGATTTATATGGAATCACATGCATCTATTTGCATCCTGCTTAGTGGCTACGCCTGACCATAAGTGTGGCACTGTCTTGGTGTATCTTGCAAAAATGACACATCTGTTTTCCCTTGGATGGTCGCTGGGCCCTGAGGTCCTCTGCCTGCCCCTTCGTTCTGCCCCACACTAACACACTTCTACTGTAGGCTTGCTCTGGTGCTTCTGTGGTTGTTAATGCTCATCCTCAAAGGCAGGGAACTAGACAAGAGGAAGATTTCATGGGAAAACAGTTAGAGGTTGATTTTTGACCCCAAGAAAATAGTTTATTTTATAATCACATGTATACACTCTTTATAAATATCTCCTTCACACACACATTTACTCTCAAAATTTCCTCAGCTAGTAGGTCTCTCAAGGTGGCTGGGTGCCGTCACCTGCATCCTGGATGATGCCGCCGTGGAGAACGGCAGAGAGGTCCATGTGTGCCATGGGCTGCATCCTTCGGAGGCCACTGGTTGAGCATTTACTTTGTCTTCATCTTGTTTTCCATCCTTAAGGACCCTTCTTTGGTCCCTTACCCCCTTGTGACATTGTTCCCCATGAGCTGGAATCCCTGGTCCTGGTAGTTGTGCATTCAGCATGTGTATCGTAGTTCTCTCCCCTATTCTCTAATTGTTTAGTTGACTTACTTCTCCTTTGTCATAAATTGTAACAGTTGTATATGAGTATGAGTCATCCTTTTGGGGACATTTTTAGGTCTAGCAGCTACTATCAGCCAAGAAGACAGGAAAGAACCCTGCATCAAAGAGCTTGGACCCTCCTTCTGGTCAGTCATCCATTCAAGGTCCAGAACCCTTTGATCTGCAGTTGTCATTCACCACCTTCAAATCCACCTGCCTGTCCTGCTTGTCCTGATTTCAGCCTCTACTTGTACACAGGGCAGGTGAGAAAGGCCTTCCCAGATCCTCTGGGTAAAGTCCAGATATCTATGTCTACCACCTTTCCCCTAACTTACAAGGCCTGATATATAGTAGAGTTCTCAATGAATGCTCTTGTCTTTTCCCCTTTCTTATTTCCTGTTTAAATAAGATACAGTGAGTTTGACCTGATTTATCTTCAATAAACCCATGTAGGCCCTTTTCATTTGTAAGTGCCTACAAAATACCCTATTATTAATCTTCCAAAACTTTTCAGGTGTCTGTGTCGTGCTCATTGGTTTGCAGTCACTGGACTGCAGTTTGCAGGAATGACCTATTTCCCTTTTTAGAACACAGGAGGTTATTCATGTGTTTCCAGTTTGTTGACATGTCTCCTACCCTCCTGGGTTCCTCAAAGACCACCGCAGCAATTTCCCAATCTCGTTTTCACCTTCCTCCAGCGTAAGTGAATTAAAGCCAATTTATTACCCAGGATTGCCTCATTTATTTCAAAATAGGCTGTGTACAAAGGAAGTTCTATTCCCTTAGTGAGAGCTAACTCAAGTTTTAAAGCCCATTCTAGAGAAAAATAGATGTATCTAGTTTGTGTTAGCTATTAAAAGCCTTTTTTTTTAAAAAAAGAAATAGGTCTTTGGATGTTGCTGGAGGGTGAGAAAAATAGCCCAAAGACTGGAAAGGTAAGCAAAGAGAGAGAGAGAGGGGAAAAACCCCTGATTTTGAGTGTTTAGAGTGTGTGAAATGTCACTTTTCCCCTTAACGGGGAAAATGAAGAGATGTTCAAAGTAGTACTTGGTCAAGGAATGTACATGCAGAGGATTTCTGTAGCTCTAGGGGAAAATATAGATCTGCTAAAATTTTAATAAGTTTCTTTTATTTGTCAGAAATTGCTTAAAGGTTGTCTAGCATTTTTCTGATAGTTTGGACTTTTTTCCATGGACTTTTATGCCTTTAAGCTCACCCATTTATTTTCTGTGTCTTCTACCCTCTTAGAAAGGTAAGAAAAAAAAAATACCCCAAACAAAGCTAACTCTGAAGCAGACTGTTGAAGAACATTACTGGAACCGATTAACAAATTCCACCCCCAACCCCCCCCAAAAAACCACATGTACACAAAGGAGGATAAGGGAGAAAATTGACAGCTCTTCCCTCCTTTTAAAGATTGTCCAGGGAAATTCCAAGATGTCATTAGGATTCAGCAATGACTTCAGATGCCCAGAAGAACTTGGGGCAAGAAACTAACATTTACTGAGCATGTATTGCCCCTTTCCACAAGCTATGATGGGCTTTCGCAAATACATATTAATGACTTTATTGTATTCCCAGAACAGTTCTTCAAGGTGTGGAGATTATGCCCATTTAACACATGAGTGCACTGAGGCATGGCAGGCTAAGTCACTTGCTCAGCATCACCCAGACGGGAGTTGACAGAATCAAGATCCAGCTTTTCTTTGAGCCACCAGACCCCCTCTCTGATTATTAAACTGGTAAACTCATACATAACAGATGAAGTGAGTCATTTCCAGAGGTAACTCAGGGCTTGTCTGGGAATATCCTCCGCTCCCAGGTGGCTTCGGTGTGATCTCCAGGCAGGACTGGAGTGAGACTGTAAATAGGAAAACTGACATAGAAAACACTGTACTGGTCTTATCTGAAGAAAAAGCGCTGCCAGAGAGGGCTGGTCGGGATGGAGCTGTAAGCAGGAGGGAGAAGAGGAAGAAGGTGTTGTTTCCGCCCTGCGTGGCCTGAGAGGGAGGTGAGAACCAGTAGGCAGGCACTCCTCGGTCTGTGTGATTGATGCCAGCAGCCATGAGATCATGGCGATGCTGAGAGAAGGTGGTGTGGACAAGTGGCTCATCCCTTCCAAGGAAGGGATGAGGAACGTTTCCGGATGAGAAAGCTGAGGCTCGGGGAAGGTATACTTGGACAAGTCAAAAGAGGGGCAGAGGGACGTTGAAACCCAGTCTAACTTCAGAACGCTCTTGAGGACGTCATTAACATCACCCTGGGATGCACGGCAGTAGCTTCTTCTCTGGTGGTTAGGTGATTGTGGACCGCAGGTCCCACGGGTGACTTGAGCTCACAGAGCGAGGCACTCGCAGCTTACCGGTGAGGGTGTGCTCAGCAGGGCATCCATCTCTCATTGATGCACACCCACCGCCCACTAAGCACGGCCTCGGACGGCATGAGTGATTTCTCTTGCTTGGTTTCTGGCCCAGAGCCCAGCGTGATACCTACGAGTGTGTCCTCACCATATTCTGAATTCCAGCCCTTGGGAGCGGCCGGCCCCTCGGGCCCTTTGCCTTCTCTGGCAGATGGCCCTGATCTGCGGTGTGGATGTGATATCTATCTGATACTAGTGACTGGTGGAGATGCTAGCATCTCATTTTAATAACTTAAAAATCGTAAAATATGCCACTTCGGGAACAAAAGCTTTCAAAAGGAGTTTAGTGAGGACGATTAGTTCCTTCCACCGTGTGGAAACATTGCTGTAACCAAAGCATGCTTCAGACATTTAAGCATCAAAACATCTGCGGGGGCTTATTCTTAACAGTAAAATGTATTGCTTTGTGCAAGATCATTCCGCAGTGAAGAGGCACTATGAAAGCAAGAAGAGACAGGAATTCCTTATAGTTAATTTGCGCTGTATGAATGTAAATGGATACTTGAAAAATTTTGTTCTCTTAAATACCCTAAGTATTCCCCAGTTAATCCTCGGTAAAGGATTACTGTTGAGACAAAGCCTTTACTGGTAGGTAGCATGAAGGTTATCTCCTGTCCACCCCTGCCTCGTTGTCATCAACTCCAAATGCCAACTGGATTTGAATCAGTCAGAGAGACTTGAGCTTTCTGGATAGAGTCATGGCCTCTTAAAACCGGGATGCTATATATAGTTCCTCAACACGAAGTGAGGCTAGACAAGTTTTATGAATGAAGAATCCTCAAGTGTAGACAGAAGACAATCACATTCTATTAGAAGTTGTCCCCTTACATCTCAGATCCAGGTGAGGTATAGGGTCCCCCTGAGCACGTGTCCACATGTGTATGGTGTCATGGGGTCCAGATCTTTCTAATACAGGAGTCGTATAATGCAGATTTCTTTCTTACTCCCTCGGACCAGTGCACCAAGTTTCCATACTGAAGTTTGGGGAAAAAAAATACCGAATTTCCTCTTGTTTTCTAATAGGGCCATGGAGCAGTACATTTGCAATGCTATAATTGTATCATTTTTAAGGTCAGGTATTTAAACTGGCACAAACCTTTGATATGGGCTTAAATTCTGAGTATTATAAAAAAATTAAGTGCAAAGTAGGGACTTCCTTGAAAGATGTTCCAGTCTCAAGGGTACTACTTATGTGTGAAGTGCTGACAATTTGGGATCATTTTTTAATAAACACATCTCAAATTTGGCACACAAACAGGGCATTTAGAAAGCCATGTAAATAAGCCCATGCATAAAATATGGCATTAAAAAGGTAACTGTGAACTTTGCAGATGGACTAGCATGAGGAAAGCTATCTTTTGTTAGGGTGGATGTGAGAGCTTGCGGCTCTTTGCTATAGAAATAAGAGCAGAAACTTAAGTTGTTTGGTTGTTTGGAAATAGCAGCTACAGAGAGGACTCCTTCTGGTTCATCCATATTTTATTAGGGCAGCAGTTAAAAAATTCATTAGAGACACCCATCTGTAGCTAGCAGCACTCTTGAGGGGGGTTCAGATGGCGATCAGAGTTCTGAGTAGCACTTTACATGAAAAGAAAAAGACAATCGTTTATGAGAATTAATAGCACCACGGAGAGAGGTTTTTCAGTGATTTCAGAGCAAACACTTTCACGTGGTCTGTGAATCTCTTGCTGCTAAATTCCTCACCGACCTGCTTTCAGTGGGAGGTTGTAGATCCAGGCGTAGAAAAGAAAGAAAACAGAACACAGAAAACTGGATTAGAGAGGTGGGAAGAGATTGGTCGGCAAGAGAGTATAGGTTGTCTCCGTGACACTGTTGCTGGATGGGGTGTGTGTGTGTGTGTGTGTGTGTGTGTGTGTGTGAGAGAGAGAGAGAGGGAGAGAGAGATAGAGAGGCGAGAGGGAGAGACAGAGAGAGAGTGTCAGAAAGAGAGGGAGAGACGGACAGAGAGGCAGAGAGGGAGAGACAGAGTCAGAAAAAGAGAGAGAGAGACACAGAGAGAGTTAGAGACAGAGAGAGTCAGAAAAAGAGAGAGACACAGAGAGAGAGAGAGAGATAGAAAGTTAGAGACAAATAGTTAGAGACAGAGAGAGAGGGACAGAGAGAGACTCAGAGTCAGAGACAGTGTCAGAGAGAGAGTCTGAGAGAGTCAGAGACAGAGAGAGAGACAGAGAGAGAATAGATACCTACTGGCCTCCAGGAGTCTTATTAGTACAGGAAAAGGCTTAGAGTCAGACCTGAGGCTGCTTTGGTTAAGCTTTGACTTGAACTCTGCCCCTAGGTGCCTGTGTCCAGGTGTCTTTGCTTCAGGATAATATTCTTGTCTTTATTCCTGAATTGAAAATAAAGTAGTTTTTGAATGGTTATTCTGTGCCAGGCATGGTATAGGGCAGTGAAATTCATAATCTTATCTGTCTTTCCAGCAATTCTGTGAACTAGAGTCCCTAGACAAGCAGAGAGGCAGGTAACTCAAGAGCATTCACTAGGAAGTGGCAGAGCTGAATTTTAAATTCAGGCACTCTGTGTCCAGAGTCCATACCCTTTTCTAGTTTCAAAGTACAGGTCCATAAATCGTGCACACGTGTATGTGTTGTTTTTTTTTTTAAGGATTTTTTTTTTAATTGAGAGAGAGCGAGCGAACAAGAGAGCAGGGGGAGGGGCAGAGGGAGAAGGAGAAAAAAATCCCAAGCAGACTCTGCTCGATCCCACGATGCTGAGATCATGACCTGAGCTGAAACCAAGAGTCAGATGTTTAACTGACTGAGCCACCCAGGCACCCCCGTGTACCAGTTTTTTAAATAAGCTTTTTATTTTGGAATACTTCCAGATTCATAGAAAAGTTGCAAAGATACAACAGAGTTCCTCCTCCCTGCGCACCCCCTCCCCCGCTTCCCCTAACGCAAACAGCTTCTATAATCATGGTACAGTTATTACAACTCAGAAATGAACATTGGCACAATGAACTAAACCATAGATCTTACTTGGATTTCACCAGTTTTTCCACCAATATCCTTTCTTTGTTGTAGGATCCAGTCCAGGATCTATGCTGCACGTGTGGGTTTTGACCCTTAAACTCCGAAGTGTGCTGAAGGTTGGCCTGCTGTTTGGCCCCGTCCCTGTCCGTGCTCGTTAGGGAAGTGAGACAGTGCCCGGCAGCTGCCTGTCTCCTGGCCCGCCCCCCCACCCGCCATGGGAGGTCCTGCTGTGGGGCCCAGGTCTCCCATTGTCTCACCGAAAGCGGAAACCTTATGTGGGCTAGAAGATTTAGAACAGATATATGGGGACATATTGTAAATACAGGCCACACTCCGTCCCGCAGAGAGGTTTGCAGTGAAAAGCCACATTTCAAGAAACAAAAGTGTAGGGGAAAGAGAAGATTCTGCGAAGCAACAACCTCTGCAGTGTTGTGAACGTTGTGTATGATGCGTTTGGATTCTGAGCGCAGTAGGATGTTAAATAGGACTCTTCCCTAGAGCAGAGGTTCCCAACCCTGGCTTCCCCCTGGAATCACCTTGGGGGCACTGAGTCCCACTCCCCAGCATTATGAGTGCATCGTTGTGAAAAGAGACCCCCCCCCCCCCCCCCGCCCCGCCGGTGATTGCCAGGCAGCCATGTTTGGGAACCACTCAGTGTTTCTGCTGGAGCGCAAACGCTGAGGACAGCAGGTGACAAGTGTCTGCACCCCATGAATGGCGCTGGACGCATCGAGCTGCACGTCTCGAAGCCGATACCCCACAGCCGACACCTCCGGGAAGCACACGTGATTACCTGGGTCATTTCGGGTCACTCTTTCCCCCACCCCCCTCCTCTTCCAGAGTTCCTCCGGAGGGGGCATCCTGGACTCTTGAGGATCTCCGTGTGCCAGCCGTGTTTCTCTCCAGTGCAGGGCCCTGCCTCGGCCCTGTCCCTGCCCCAGCGCCCCCCACCAGTCGCCTGGGCCTTCTCACTCCCACTGTAGGCTGCATAACCCACAGGCGCCCTGCCTGCCTGGGCCCCGGACGTTTGAACCTCTTCTAGCTGTCACCTCCATTCCTGCATACTTGCTCTTCCTGCACCGACAGGCCTCACCTCCTTTGTGGCCTCTGCAGCCTCCACCTTTGGGTTCAGCTTCAGGGTCAGCTCCTCCTATGCAGGAGCCACTGCCAGTCTGGTCTGCATGTGCGTGTTGACACATCTCCCTTCCCCATGCAGCTGTGAGCTCCTTGAGGGCACGACTGGGGCTCTGCGAACTCATTACAGACTGTCTCCCAGTTCTAAAAACCGTATGATACACAGGTCGCAGAGACTATCAGCGCCCATGTAGCTGCCACCCACTTAAGCGATGGATCGGTACCCTTGACATCCTTCACCAGTCACGTCTCCTCCCCCAACCAGTTGGCGCTGTTGATCGTTTTTTTGCTTTTCTTCGTACTTTTAGCCCATTTATATCTCCTGTGTTCCAGGCAGAACAGTCTTTTCAGTTTCACTGACTCCGGGCCGACACTGAGCCAGTGAAGCCACAATTCGGTGTGGGACTCGTCCCTTCCGACTGGGAGGCTGTCATAAGAAGTGATGTCTGCAGCCTGGGAGTCAAAGCTCTTGTGTTTGGGGGACCAGGAGGCTGATAGAAAACCAGACAGAGCTTTGCTTTCACGGGACTTCCAGTGGTTGGCCGAGAGGGCCATGCTCTGCAGACCTGTGGGCGTCTACACCCGCGGTGCGTGGGGCTTTGAAGATTATGGAAATGTGAGATCAGGGTGAAGTGGCTCTGCTCACCAAGAGCAGCTGGTGAATAACCATGTCTAGGAAAACAGTCTGCCTTTCAAAGGGATGGAGAGTGTCAGTTTGTGAAGACGACATGTCAGCAAGCCTGTGGTGATTGCTTTGCCGAGAGACTCATTGAGAATATCACTCATTTGGCCCCAGGTACCGCCTGGGGAAGGGTGGTGGAGGGTGGGAGGTTGTGCGGAATGCTACAGAGGAACTGCTGCTTGCACTTGATCACGTAGGAGACCTGGAGCCAGTACGATGTGTGCAGCAGAGGACGGACAGAGATGGCTCAGGAGCGGTGGGACCTCCTCCTGACCCTGCGACCTCGCCGCTGAGAAGTACCAGCATGACTGGGTGTGCTGCGGGCTTACTTCCCTCATTTTTGACTCTTCGGTGCCTTCTAACTGTTCTCCTGGCGTCCTCTCTCACTCCCGTGTGGTCTGTTCCCCACATAGTGAGCTCTTAAAACATGCAAATCTGCTCATGCCCCTCCTCTGCTTCATGTCCTTCAAAGGCCTCGTCCGTCACTCAGGGCAAAGATCCTGGCTTGATGTGGCCAATACATCCTGCGGCATCGGGCTCCATCCGGGCCCAGCCCACCTCTAGTGTCCTCCAAGCCACTCCGGCTGGCCTCGTTTCTTCCTCTAAGGCTCTTTCTTGCAGCCTCCCCCGGGACCTCTCTAACTCTCGCATGGCTGTCAAGCTCAGCCAAACGTCACGGCAAGAGCCCGCCGGACAAAGCCAGGTGCCCTGCCCTGTGTGGCTCGGCACCACGAACCTGTCCTTCAGCACCCTGGCAGGACTTAACCTGTGCGCATGCTTGACTCCTCTCTCTGCTCCCCCAACGATGGCAATCCCCAGGCGGGCAGGCCACCTGTGCTTGCTTGCTGTACCCTCTCTAGGACAGGGTTTGGATTCTCTGAGGGGCAGACACAGAGTGAGACAGGCAAGAGGTTGATTGAAGGGGATACCTGTGCAGGATAAAGGAGGGGAACAGGAGAAGGCAGGGCAGCGGCTAGCGAGATGGGAGGAAGGAGGCCTCAGACTACAGGGCAGGCCTGCTTGTTAGAGTCGTCCTGGGTCCCATGGAACAGGCCTGCCTTATCACCCTTCTTCCCTTCGATCCCAAGAGGTGCTTCTTTGGGGTGACAGAAATTCGGGAGTGTTCTGGAGCTCGTGGAGTCTCTGCTTTGCCGAAGGGCAAAGAACTGTGAGGTAAACCAATGGAGCCAACTAGATTACCCCATTCATTTAATTTCAAATCGAGTTGTCTTTCCTCTGTGATTAAAGTAGCACATTCCATCCTGTGACAGTTTTTGTGTGCATGGCTCATATCCCCTCCTAGATCACAGGCAGTTGGGGGTAGGGATGGTGTCTTGCTCGTGTCTGCATCCCACACAGCAGCTAGTGTTCAATAAGGAGTTGTTTTATTAAAATGGATTGTGCAATTACAATGGAAATACAATAAATGTTGATTTATTCCGCACTAGCACTTGCCTTGCTTGCTAGATGCTTATTACAACGACCTGAAGCCACTTCTGAATCCTCAAGTGCTCTCTGAACTATCAAAGAAAGATGAACTCGTGCTCAGTAGAGTGTTTGTGCTTAGTATGTATATGATTGGATTCTGATTCTTTGAAAACAAGTTAATCCACAGGGATGTGTGGTTTATTTACGACTCAGGATCTTTGGTTAACCTGAATGTTTTAGAAAAGACTTATGCCCCAAGCATGACAAATAGGATTAAAATTCCTTCCATGAAAAGAATACATTCATTTATGCTTCCACCATACATTTATATCCAAGTCGTGCTTTGCAAAATCTTATGTGCTTGTTTTTTCCTGACTATTCTATGTGTTCTCAGCAGTGGTCCTGAGGGAGACAGACATGCTTTCCCCACATGAGTCATTGCATCATTGAGGAACAGGGTGGCCAGGTGACTTGCCCCAGCCTACATGGGCATTTCATGTAGATTTAAACTTTGGGTCTTGGTTTTAAGGTCTTCCAAGTAAATTCATATGTATCGTGTTTCCTTAACTTACATGTTTTAGATTTCCTACTTGAAAATAAATATTATGTGGCCGATGTGTATTGGAATGCCTTCTCTGTATACTAGGATTTTGCAGGGATTATGAGGGTGTCAGGAAGCTTATATATAGCATAAGTGGGGAACAATTTACATACACCAAAGAAAATAGCTAGCAGTGTTGGGTGGTAGTAAGTAGGGGGTCAGGAGTGGTGTGGACCGTTGTTGAAGCCTTGTGAACTGCTGATGGGGAAGGTAGCTTGGGGAAGGGCGTTGGAAGCCGGAGGACAGGAAGGATTTGTCTGGAAGAAGGAGAGTGTTAGAGGCAGGCAGACAGGAATTTTGCTGATCTGGCTGGTTAACAGAGGTTTCCCCCAGTTTTCCCCGTAATTTAGAGGAGTGCATGTTTCCGGGCACCTTATCTGGACTGTATATAGAGGTCTTTTGACATCTGGGTCTATCCTAAGCTCTTGTCTTTCACTTCCCTGCCATCCCGGAGCTCACTGGGCTGGATGGCGGTGGAGGCGGGGATCCTACATAACCCAGGCCAGGTCTGCGCTCCTCTCCCTAGAGTCTGTTCAGAGCGGGAGGCTGTGGGGGATGGAGAAGACTGTGTGCACCCCTTCCTCCTCAGCCTTTCCAGGGCCGGATGGGCAGAACGAAACCATCTCTGAGTTTTACAAAGAACAGAAGGCACAGCTGGTTTCCCTGGCCAACTCTCAAAGCCAGTGTGCACTTCGAACCCTGTGGTGGTGTACTTCCTGCCCGCTCAACCCTGAAGGTAGGTGTCAGAAGGAATCTTGCCTTTGGAAGTCTGAATGCGTCATAACCCTTCCTTAACTGCAGGGCATGATGGCAGGGCTTGGATTTGGACCAATCTAAGAGGTAGGATTTCAGGCAGGATAGATAGTGATAATTGATTTCTGGTCAGAGGGGATATTGTAAGTTGCCTCAAAAAATAAAAATTGAAAAAAAAATTGAAAAAAGGGGACTTTGGGTATAGGGAACTGGGGGTCTTTCTAGAGGTTCCGAGCTGCCATCTGCCCAATATGGTTTCTTCTAATCCTTCTAGCTCATTCCAGAAGTGATGTTCAGATCCGGCTGTCAGTTCTGCCCTCTCCTGAGGGTTAGGATTAATAGTGTGTGATTGTGTCTGCCTCTTGGGCCACCTTCTGGGAAGGCCCACGCCAGGGGATGGGAGGTATGAAGGGTCTGGTGGGTGCAAGAGCTGGGCCATCCACACACCTGACCCTTCTCTCTCATCCCCACATTTGGTGAACATTTTTCTCATGTCTGGTCTTCTTGACTTGTTGCTCATGCAGCACTGTGGCCCAATGACATCTTACCAGCACCCCAGTAGGAACGTGGGTTCTCTTTGTGGTCAGGACCCTGACATACAGGGACATCCTCAGATAGTGAAACCCCTGAGGGAAAGGATGGGGGGGTCCTTCGGACCACATAGCATGGTGACCCAATTTGACCTATTTAAAGATTTTTAAAAATTTTAATTGGGATAAGTACACATAACATAAAATTTACGCTCTTAACAATTTTTAAGTGTACAATTCAGTGGCATTAAGTATATTCATATTGTTGTGCAACTATTACCCCCATCCGTTTCCAGAACTTTTTCATCTTCCCAAACTGAAACTCTGTCCCCATTGAACACTCACTCCCCGTTCCTCCTTCCCCCAGTCCCTGGCCATCACTATTCTACTTTCTGGTTCTATGAATTTGACTCCTCTAGATACCTTATATAAATGTATATATGTATATAAATACAATATTTGTCCTTTTGTGACTGGCTTATTTCATTTAGCATGATGTCCTCAGGGTTCATCCACATTGTAGCCTGTGTCAGAATTTCCTTTTTAAGGCTGAATAATATTCCATTGTATGTTACCACATTTTGTTTATCCATTCACCCATCGATGGACACTTGGCTTGCTTCTACCGTTGACTATTGTGAATCATGTTGCTGTGGGCATGGATGTACAAATATCTCAGATACTTTTCTGCTTTCAATACTTCTGGGTATATAATGAGAAGTGGAATTGCTGGACCATGCAGTAATTCTATTTTTAACTTTTTGAGGAACTACTGTACTCTTTTCAGCTACTCTGAAAACATTTTACACAGCGCGCAGTCATTCCAATTTTTCTACATTCTAATCAACACTTGTTATTTTCTGTTTAAAAAAATTTTTTTTTCAATGTCTTAATTTTTTTGAAGTTTTTATTTAAATTCCAGTTAGTTCACATACAGTGTAATATCAGTTTCAGGTGTACAATGTAGTGATTCAACACTTCCATACATCACCTAGTGCTTATCACAAGTGCCCTCCTTAATCACTGCTGGGTTTTTGTTTTTGTTTTTGTTTTGATAGTAACCATCTGAATGGGTGGTCCAATTTGGACTATTAACTAATGAGTTAATTAATTCCTTCTGTACATTTAAAAATTTTTTTAAAAAGATTTTTTTCTCTCCTTTATTCATGAGAGACACAGAGAGAAAGAGAGAGAGGCAGAGGCAGAGGGAGAAGCAGGCTCCCTGCACGGCAGGGAACCCCATGTAGGACTTGATCCCAGGACCCTGGGATCATGACCTGAGCTGAAGGTAGATGCTTAACTGACTGAGCCACCCAGGTGCCCCTCTGTACATTTTTTTCATGTCCTTTTCTACCAATTCCGACTTTGCATGGCCTGTGTCATTAAGGAAAAAGAAAAATCAATCTTTCTTCTGACTTCCTGCCATTTTAAATTATCATCCTAAGTGATATACTTGGAGGCAAAGGATATAGGAAGAACATGTGTTTTGGAATCAGATAGGCCTTGGTTCACCCATCCCTCCCTCGTCCGTCCATGCATCCATTCATTCATCATTTATCAAGCCACTTAGGGGCATAGGAGGGCATTGTGCTGGTTTATTGTCCTATAATGAGCAAAACAGGCTTTGGCAAGTTACGATCTAAGTTCTGGGCTAATTAAAACCTTCTGGGCTTTAATTTTATTATTTATGAAATGGAAAAATGGTATTAAGCCCCTAGGGTTCTATGTCATATACCTCCCTCCCTTCCTTTACCCTGACTTCCTCTCCCACCCCCTGATAGCCCTTACTTTCGCTCGTCCCTCCACTACCAGCTTCCAGAATTCCAGAATTCTATGTACGTGGTATTAGCCCTTCCCTGGCACCGGGCAGTTGGCACGCCCAGTTGGCAAGAGAAGGTCACTGGGTGAACCTGTCTTGGTCTCTTTTGTCCTTAGATGCTCAAATTCAGGAAACGGGTAGCCCGTGGGTTGCTGTGCTCATTTCCCCAGGCATTACCATTGATACCTGTTCCAAAGACTGGTGTGTGCCATGATCATAACACAGGGGGAGCCCGAATGCCCAGCGCTTTCCGCTTACCATGACAAAGATCCTGGGCCTGTCCATGTTCTGGGGGCAGAGCAGGACGTGTGCGCCTGGCACGAAGTGTGTTCCACTCCTCACCAGAGGCTGTAGTATACCTATAGCCATGTTCCGTGCTGCCTGGTCTTCCTTGTATGCTTTGCATCTCATCTGGTTCATGGTGTGGCAGAGCGCCGCAGCGAGAGGGCCGTGCAGGCCAGGAGAGTCAGGGGACTGTGATGCTGGTCACTCAGTCACTTGCAGGGGTTTCTGGAATGTCAATTTCTCTGAGCCTCCGTTTCCTTCACTGTAGAAGGAAAGTTACAATTCCTGGCCTGGTTGATTCACATGATTTTGGCAGGGAGCACGTGAAATGAATGTAGATTATGCACATATTCTGAGTAACAACGTGCTATGCAATGGAGAAATAGTAACACCTCAGCACACTTATTATGTGTGCCAGGCACTGTTCTAGGCTGTCTCCACCTAATGACTCATTTGGCTAAATGTGCAGAGCCACCCTGTGCGAGAGGTACTGGTAACGTCTCCATTTTACTGCTGAGCACACCGAGGCACAGAGAGGTTAAGTAACGTGGGGAAGGTCACAGCCAGCCATGGCACAGCCGGGGCTTGAACCAGGCAATGTGGTGCCAGAGTCTCTGCTCTTGGCTGCTGTACGATCCTGCCTGAGCGCTATCAGCACTTTTTGTTGTTTCTGTTCTTCTTGCATAGCTGGGCGGAGGACACGGCCCCGGTTCGTAGGGCACATCAGGCAGGGCCTCCTGTGGGCCAAGGTGTGAGATGAACTGATGGGCGTAAACTGTGCCCCAGCCGGCTCTCCAGGGTCCAGTTGCGTGCAGGGACAGGGACAGCTCCGATAATGAAAACTCACGTATTGTTCAGTACATAGCTAGAGCGAGTGATTGGATCTCATTTGGAGGAGGGTGCTGGCATTTGCCTTCCGGTCGCTTGCTTTCTGGGCCCACTCTGGGAGAAAAGTGCCGATGGGCCCAAGAGCCCAACAGGCAAGATGCCGGAGGGTTCAGAAGGAGCCACTGAGGTTGTGTCTCCAGTGGGCCTGCTGATGTGTCGGCATACCTCACGGCCGCGTTGGAGACGGTCATCAGAATCCCCGGCCGGGCGGGCCCCATGACCACTGAGCCGGCATCTGTCTGACACACGCACAGAGCGGTGCCCTCTAAACCCCAGATGCTCTCCCAGTGCAGTTCCCGCGAGCCGGTGAGAGTTGTGTGTTTATGCTCCTGTTTCTCTTTTCCTCGCAGGCGGTCAGGATTGCTTACCACCTGCAGCGACCATTCAGAGGAGGCGCCTGGCACGGAGGCCGGGCTACATGAGAGGCGCAGCCGGGCCCCGGATTGGGTTCCTCTGCCCAGCGGCGGCCGCTCCGTTACGGGCCCAGGGAGGGGCGTGCGGTGAGGAGTGCCACCAGTCTGAGTCCAGGGCCGGACGGTGTGGCCGTGATCCTGGAGGCCAGCGGCGAGGCCCCTCGGTTGGGAGCCCTGTTCCTAGGAGCACAGCAGCCTCGGCTCCGACCCCCGTGGGCTGCCTCGGCCTGGCTCTGACCCCTGTAAGAGGACCCCCAGGGCTCTTTGGGATTCAGCTCAGAGCTGCCACCACACTACCTGCCAGGCCGGCCAGGTTGTGTGGCCCTGGGGACGCTGGGGGGCAGGACGAGCTCCCGTCCGTGGACAGTTCTGAGGCCCCCGGCCTTGGCTGGGGTGCTGCCAGGGGTGGAAGAGCGAAGGGAACCTGGACAAAAGGCCGTCTGGCCCCAGAGGAGGTGACTGGCAACAGCTGTAGCCTCGGAAGTGGCCCCAGGGTCCCCTCAGCCCCTGCCGGCTCTCAGGACGCCTTTACCTCAAGCTTTAGCTTCATACAGCTCTCGCTTGGCTCTGCTGGGGAGCGTGGAGAGGCGGAGGGCTGCCCGCCCTCCAGAGAGGCCGAGGCCCCTTGTCAGAGCCCCGAGGAGACGGAAGCCACGGCTGCCAGCCTGGACAGGCCACACGAACACCCTCAACTTTGCTCTCCCCACTTGAGTCTCAAGACTGCTCAGCGCCTGGCAGACTCTGCGCAGGCCGCAGGGGGCAGCCGCGGGCCGGAGAGGGAGCCGCTTTCCTTACCGGACACGGACACCGCCTCCTTCTGCTCCCCGGACCCCTCCTGGCCTACGGGCAGCAGCTTGGGGGACGCTCAGCGCTGGGGGACCCTGCTCAGGAGGTGCGAGCCCATGCTGCTGGACTGCCTGCTGAGTGACCAGAGGTGGCTGGAGGTCAGTGTCTCCCAGCCCGCGGGGCTGTGACTGTCCCAAGCTCAGATCCGCTCCAGGCAGAGGGCAGGAACTGAGGAGTTCTGGGGTTGACCGCCGGCGTCCCCCCCGGAAGCTGCAGCAGCTCGTTTTGTAACCGGCTGCAAAAAGATGCCGCTGTACTTCTGTTTCTTGTCTTTCAGTTCGAACACAAATCTGTCCTTGTTCCCGTCTTCTCTGTCGTAGTTGCTCAGATTTGCTCTCTGGTGGGCCGCAGGCTCCTCTGCACTTCCCGGCCTAAGAGATATGTGGTTAGCTCTGCCCAGCTCTGCTCTGAAACAGGAACTTGGGGGCAGGGGCAGGGGAGCTGGCTGGTGTGTGGTTGAGGGGTCTGAAGTCGGTGATGCCCCATCATGGGGGTGAGGCTGGCTTCATCTGCATTTACTGTGCCCCTTGCATTTCATCCTGCTCAGTGGGAACTGCCTGACACAGCCAGGAGGCTTCGTTCCTGGGCATTACATCCCTCAGGCTCTCAGTTCCCTTATTTAAAGACGGTAACACTGCACGGGATTGTTCTCCAGCTGCAGTGAGAAGCTGAGGGCTTTTGGAAGCTAGGACGGGTTGTATTCACGTAAGCCCTGGCATCATGAGGGTGCTGTCCACCCGGTTATGTGAGAGATGGGTACAACTGTGAGTAGGCAGTGTTGTGCTACCCCCGAAAAGTTCCCCGAGAAACCCAGGCAGAGATGCTTTGTGACTGACCCATTGCGCTGTGTGTGGCTCATCCTACTGAAAGTCTGTGTTTTCCTTCTGTGTTGTATGTGCATGTGATGTGTGCGCATGTGTGTAAGTGTGTGCATGTGTGTATTTGTATGTGTGCATACATGTACATGTACACAAGGAAGTAGAACACCCACTCATCAGGCATTTGGTAGAAGTACCTGAAAATGTGAAGGTCGTGTTCATTCCCAGCAATTGCACTCATTTACTTTCAGTTCTTTACATGTGGCCTGATGTTCCTGGCCCTGTCCCTGTTTGCCCTGTTCCAGCCCTCAGGGACCTCAGCCCAACCATGTGATTTGTATCACAAGGAGATCCTGAAGTCAGGCCGGATATGCGTGCAGGTCTCCGTTCCCAGGTGATGCACAGAACCCTCGAGTTAGGTGTGTTCAAAGCTGACGTCATTGTCTTCCCCACCAAACCTGTTCTAAAAGGCTCTGGTCTTGATACATTTTTGTTGATGTTAATGAATAGCATCCATCCAGCATCGTCAACACCTCCCTCATCCTCACTCCCCCATCTGGTCAGCCCTCATAGTCCTACAGTTAACCTGCCTCTCACAGCCATGGCCTCTGCCCTGGTTCAAACTCTTGTAATTTTTAACCTGGGTTTTGTAAGAGATTCTTGACATATTTACCTTCCTCCAGTATCTCTCCTCTCCAGTTCATCCTCCGGATGGCCAGCAGAGTTATCTTCCGAAGTACCGGTGGGATAGTGTTATTCCTTGGCTCGAAACCTTTGGTGGCTCATTGCTCTTCTCGGGATGGTATCCAAGTTCCTTATCCTGATAATTGAGACCTTTCCCAACCTGCACCAGCCTGCCCCAGTGCCTTACTCCTGCTGGCTCAGCCATCTGGTGCTGCTTCCTGTTCTGAAGGCACCAGGGAAAGCTGTGCCTCAGCCCTTGCCTATAGTTCTCCCTCTGCCTGGAATGACCTTCCTACACTTTTCCACCTGCCAAGCTCATATAATCCCTTTGGTGTGGGTCTGAAGCCACTTCCTTGTGAGACATTTCCTGCCCCTTCTGGACCAAATGAATCCCTCCTTCCATGTTGCTCCCACAGCACACTGGACGTGCCCCATGGTAGCACTCATCACATTTAATAAGCATTTGTTTGCGGGTCCAAGTTCTGCACTTGACCATGAGCTCTATATACCACAGGTCACGTCTCTTAGACAGTTTTGGATGCCTGATGCCTTGCATCCGTCCTGGCCCTCCGCTGTTGCTTGATTCGTTTTTGTTTTTAGTAAAATGATTAATCTCGTTAAGAGGGACCACAGCAGATCCCTAGTTGATGGCTTTCTTGGATTGACTCGCTAAGACATAAGAAGAGTCTGAGAGACAGATATGCAAAGTGTAAAGGGGTTCTCGTCATCAATTCCAACCTTGGAGAGGTATTTGTCCACACCAGCAATTCTCCAGCACTAGCTGGGTGTCCCATAACTCAACGCAGTTCTGACCCCATCTATCCAGAGATAGTATCAGCTCCCACAGTGGAGGGGCTCAGTCCCACAAGACTGCCTGCCTCTTCTCTGGAGGCCAGTTGCAGGTCCAGACTATCATCTGTGCTTCTGACCCACTGGCTATAGATGGGAGGTTCCA
This sequence comes from Phoca vitulina, assembly GCF_004348235.1. Lineage (NCBI taxonomy): Eukaryota > Metazoa > Chordata > Mammalia > Carnivora > Phocidae > Phoca > Phoca vitulina. Next base: position 2,645,289 of record NW_022589746.1, read on the forward strand.
ACAGCAACCCTCTCCTTGGGTTCGATTAATTTGTTAGAGTGGCTCGCTGAACTCAGAGAAACGTTTTACTTACTACATTATACATTTATTATAAAAGGATATAACTCAGGAACAGCCAGTGGAAGAGATACACGGGGCAAGGTGTAGGGGGAAGGGCGTGGAGCTTCTAGGCCCTCTCCAGGCACACCACTCTCCCTGAATGTCCACATGTGTACCAACCTGGAATCTCTCCCAACTCTGTCCTTCAGGTTTTTATGGAGGCTTTGCTACATAGGCGTGACTGATTAAATCATTGGCCATTTGGGATTGATTCAACACCCAGCCCCTCTATCCTCCCTGGAGGTTGGGGGCGGGGCAGTGGGGGTGGGTGGGGCTGTAAGTCCCCCCCCCCAATCATGTGTTTGGTTCCCCTGGCAACCAGCCCTCATCCTTAGGTGTCTTCCAAAAGTCACCTTATTAACATAACAAAAGACACCTTTCTTGCCCTCTTCACAGGAAATTTCTAGGGTTTTAGGAGCTCTGTGTCAGAAATAAACAAAGACCAAATACATATTTCTTATTATGAATCACAAGGTTCCAGGCACTAAGTGGAGCTTTGTGTCATCACACTTTTCCAGCTGTAAATATCTGTATTCATCCTTTCATTTCCAAGATCTCTTAAAAAACTCTTGACAACATATCTGTATTTCTCCATCTCAAAAAATTCAAGTTTTGACTCAGGTGAAGCAAAAGTGGAATGCCATTCCAATGACCAGTGGCTCTCCCTCCCAAATAGCCACACAAACAGGAACTACCTTGGCAGCAATCCTTCTGCAGTCCACACGATTCCGCTCGCTGGGTTTCCTTTCTTCTATCTCCTCCTACCTGCAGGTAACTCACATCCTCCCAAGAATCTTGTTTGTAATAAACTGGAGTCTGCGAACCCCTGAACAGTTGCGGCTCTTGGGGCCCAGCCACGCCTCGGGCTCGCCTTGCCAGCTCCCCGAGCCACTGGGTCATTTCAGGGCCTGAAGGTCGGCATTCCTGGGGCTCTGGATGTGGAAAGCCACCCTGACTTACCTTTTGGGTTTCAGGATTTTTAGTTTTAAAAAAATGCAACCAACCCTAGATACAGCTCTTCCTTTAACCTTTATTATCCAGATGCAGCTTTTTAAAAGAATTTATTGGTCAGAGCCCACGAGAGAGGTGTTCCTTGCGGAAGAAGGACGAGGTGGCTGCCGCTTCACCCTGGGGATTCTGGAGGACAGCCCTGCTGCCCGTGGGCACCTGGTGGGGTGTGTGTGTGTGCCTGTGATCCCACGGTGCCCTGCAGTGTGTCAGGTTCATGGGCCTGCCTGGATGCTAGCCTGGCATTTTCCTCTCCCGGCTGTGGGGCCTTAGGTAATTTGCTTAATCGTTCTGTGCCTCAAGATGCTTTTGTTAGAACGTGGAGATAAACCTCGGTACCCACCTCATTAGATTCTCATGAGGATGAAATGTGCTCACACTTTCTGGGAGCTTCAGACAGGGTCTGGCACCGAGCAAGTGCCCAGAATATTGGTCATTATTATCATTAGAGAAATAGCTCAGAATAAGAGAATTTGGGTCAAAAACACCAAATTCACCCTTCTCCCCATAATTCAAATTAAACTCATATCCTGTCTCAAGTGATAGGATCTGGACACAATTAATCTGTAGTTTAAGTACCTTTGTTTATGGTAAACTAACACCTGAAAAAGCAGAAAACATGATGCTGTTTTCAATGATTTGAATGTCTGTTGTGTGGGAGAGGAATTAGCTTTCTTTGGTGTGGTAGGAGTGATGGAAAGAACTCTGTTTGGGGGCATAAGATTTATAGGAAGGCAGATTTTGTTTCAATAGGAAGAAGAGGCTCCTGACAGCTGGAGGTGTCTGGCGTGAGGGGGGCCTTTTGCTTCTTTTTCTATCACGTTTGTGCAGAGGCTTGAGATTGCTCATTCGGGCTCCTGGAGAGGCACTCAGGATTGGGGAGATGTCCTTTGAAAGACTGGGATTCTAGTGTTCTGGGGCCTTTTAGATATTACATTCCAATTCCTTAACCCCTTCTCCCTTCTCTTTAAGTAAAAAAACGAATCTCAGGAATTTGAGTTTTTGGTCCTTTTAAAATATAGCCGATCCTCAGTATTTGTTTGCTTACTTTCTACAGTTTATTGGGAACTCCAGAGTCAATGCTCACAGCTTTTTCCCGGTCATTTGTGGATGTGTGCAGAGTGGCTAAAAGGTTGGGTTGCCTAATGTGCACTTTCCCAGCTGAGATCGAACAAGGCAATGCTCCCTTCTCATTGCAGCTGCCATCCTGTAAACAAGTGTCCTATTTTGTGGTCTACTTAGTGCTTTTTGTTGGGGATTTCACTTTCAAATGGCCCGCCGGCATAGGGCCGCCATGCTGCCTTGTGCTCCCAAGTGTGAGAAGGTTGCCATGTGCCTTATGGTGGAAACGTGTCCGATAAGCTCGGTGCAGGCATGAGCTGTAGTGCCGGTGGCCGTGAGTTCTGTTAACGAGCCAGCAATATATATTAAATAAGGCATCTTTCAACTGAAGCACACATAAAACAAGGTTACGTATTGATCAGTTGGCAAAAACGTTGTGATAGGAGGCTCTCAGAAGCCGAATGCTTGTTTCCCCTGGAAGCAATGGCTTAGTGTTTGCTAACTGAGCATTTCCGGGGACTTTATAGAATACAACTACCACGAATGAGAATCGACAGAATGGGTATTTTATGCTGTTTAGAAATGGCCATCCAGGGACATTGCCAGGGATTGCATGGGGCTGAGACAATCATGATGGAAGGAAATGCTAACTGGGTGCACAGAGGAGGGAAGCGGGGAGAACCTTGCAAGTTAGCCCTGCCTCAGCTCGTGGAAGCTGCGGGAGAAGGAGGGAAATTGCCTGCCTCACACGGTTGTGTCACTAGATAAGACATGACCATCAGTGGCTCTGCTTCCAGCAAAGATGGACATTCAAACATCTCCTGGGGCATCAATTCAGTGACCTACAGGGATCACTGGATAACGGGGAGAAGGTGAGGTGGATGTTGGCTCTGCATGAAGTTCTATGACCTTCTTTCTTGTAGTTCTTCTGCTTTGGCTCTAGTAACTGTTTAATAATACCAAGTCTTGGGTGTGGTGATGGTAATAGTATGCTTTATATGGCAGGTGAACCACCCATACAGATCTTCTATCCCTAATATGTACAACTAGGTTACTGGTGCAGTTTGCACTTGAAATATGGAGCAACTCAAGGATAAAGGGGTTAATGTAAACATTCATTCATTCAGAAAGTATTTATGGACTCCTTGTGCCTGGCTATAGAGATTGCATTAGAAGAGGTGATAGACAGTGACACGATATCAGAACCTTCATAGGACAAAGTTGTGTTTCTTGCTGAATGAACTTCGAGTTCCATGGAGGCGGTTGGGGGATCTGCTCCACAGGGTCACTCAGGAACCCTGCCTACACCACCTGAACATATGGTCCCTCAGTCAAGGGGACAAGGAAGAAAACCTTAAGGGATCCTACAAGAGCAACTAAATACTCAGTGCAGAAGTGACCTCTAACACTTGCACCCACACCCCATGACCCACAGCAAGGTGGGGAGAGACGTGTCATCCTTCCGTGTGCCCAGAGCAGTGGAGAGCCGAGTAAGGGTGAGCCCTGCCATTTTCTGAATAGAATAGAATGAATAGAATATAGTTCTTGCCCTCAAGATGCTCAAGTGTGAATGGAGCACACAGACAAAATGAAACAGAACAATAGCAGTAACATGGTGTCCCAAGTACTATGATAATTTCTTGCAATTCCATTCTTCCAGAAGCTCAAACGCTTTCTTACCCCCCATGTGACCTATGAGCAAATCCTGTCGGTCCTGTCTTCAACGATGTTTTCAGAATGTGCCCAGGATCAGATCCCTTTCTCACCATCTTCACTGTGCCCACGATCATTCAGGCTACCGTCCCCTCCGTCCTGGGCGATCTCCATGCCCCCCTGCCCCCCCCCCCCGCTATCTGACTTCTGCCCTTACCCACAGCAGTCAGACCCCAATCAGATCATGGACTGTTGTGCTCAAAACCTTTGACTGCCCCCATCACCTTCAGAGTAACATCAGCACTTTTTTTAGTCATCTTCGTGTGTCTTCATGATGCATTCCTTATCACTTCTCTGATCTCATCATCTACAGTCCCCCTTTAATCAATCCACCCCAGACCTAGTGGCCTGCTGCTTTACTTGTCAACACCAGCAACACCTCTGCCCAGAGCCTTTGTGCTGACTCTTCCCTTGTTGAAATGTTTTCTCCAGGAGCCCCAGGGTTCCCCCTCTTACCACTTTCAAATCTTTGCTCAAATGTCAGTGAGATCTTACTTAAATTCTCAGCCCCACCCTCTAACGGCATTCCTGATGCCCCTTACTGGGTTCTATGGTTTTTCTTCTTTCTTAACCCCAATCACTTTCTAAGGCTCCATAAAACATACTTATTATATCAATTTTTGTCTTCCTACTCAAGAGTGTGCATTGAGAGACGGCTAAGAATTTTGTGCTGTATCCTAAACACCTCAAACGGTGCCTGGCACCGAGGAGACACTCAGTAAATATTTGTTGAATGGGTCATATGAATAGGAGAAGCACAGGTCACAATGGCAGTATAGAGGAAGGACATTTAACACAGACTGGAGGGGGTGACACCTGAGCTGGGTGTTGCAGGACATGGAGGTGTAAGCCAGGCAAAGGATGGGAGGAAGGTGTGTTTTGGGGAGCAAGCCCACATCCATTCACTGATAGGCCAAGAATCTATCTTCAGAATATCTCGGGCCTCCTGTCGAGAGGAAAAATAATTAAACATGAGTATTGGTAACTCTCTGACAAACAATGGGATCATTTTGTCTATATGTGGGTTAAATAGGGTGATGCCCTTTTCTAGAAGGGTATGATGAGGTCCTTCTTGTCAATCTCACCTGGCTGGCGGGACAACCTGCCCCATTTAAGCTCATGCTCTTCTTCTCTTGGCTTCTTTTCCAATCTTAGTGTGTTTATCTTCATAATTTTAATGTGATTTTGAGAACGGAGACCATTTGGTCAGGTCAGGAAGTTTGCATTCCTTTTTATTATGCATTTTTTTTTCATGCAGATAAGGGTACAATGTGATGTTTTTGTTTAAAATAACTTTCTAGCTCTTTTTGTGGATTTTATGCTCAAATTACACTTTCTCTTTATATAACTTTTTTTTGAGAAACTAATGCATCTGGCATTGGAAAAATGTACATTTGTGGTTCTTTTTTTAAAGGAGAATAAAGAACTTCAGTTTCAAAATCGTCTCTAAGTGTTTTTAGCTTTAAAAAAATAAGTTTGCTTGAATGCTATCCTAATTTGACTTTCATTTTCTTCCCCTTCAAACCAACATAGGTAAAATCCCTAAGATTAAAGCTTCAGAAACTTCAAGGAAAAGCAGTTGAAGATGATGATTATGATAAAGGTGAGTTTTATTTTGCTTACTGATTATTTCCTCTTTTCCCTGGAATGTCCCATTTCTCTTTTACCCTCATTCATACCTATTTTCTACACCCCAAATGAATGGTGTGCTCTGTTCCTCTGGTCACCTCTACTCAGTAACAATTGACTGTTTTATAGCACTGTTATTTTGTGGATTTCAAAGCACTTTATGAGCATTAATCCTTTGGGTTGTACATTTGTTGATTACCCAGAAATACTCCAAGTATTTGCACAATGAAAGCTACATTAACTCATCATCTTCCTGCCTAACGTGTGATATATCTGTAATTTATTCATTCATTGAAAAATATTTGTTGTATACCTACTATGTGCTAGGCAGTGTGGCAGGAGTAGGAAAATAAGGTGGACACAGGATCTGACCTTGTGATGCCTGTAAATATGAATTCTCATGGAGCTTTTTGATTTCCTACTGTCCAGGACCAGAGATAGGAAATGGGATGAGTTTGAGAAATGCCAGGCTATGCCAAAGGGGTCAAATGTACCAAATTCCCATGTAGATGGCCACAAATGTCCAAGCTAGAAAGGAGAAGTAACAACATGAGACCAGAAGATAGAGGAGCTGGTTAGATGCCAGAAAAAAACAGTTAAAATGAGGCACCAAAGTAGGAGTTGGAGCAGAAGCAGATAAGGACCGACATGGCAGCTGAGTGGACACAGGGCAGACTGGGTCAAAGGAGGGCTTTCAGGTATAGTTGGCCTGGGAAGAGTCTTCAGGACTTTGGATGCTGATTGTCACATTTCACACCCATTTCTGCTGGATGTGGGGAAGAGAGAGGGCTTAAAATAACTTCCAGGTTCCCCCAGACACTTATGAACTTGATAGATAGTCCTGATGATAACCAGGTTTAGCACACTCAGGATGGGTCTGGAAATAGAATGCAGACTTAAGGATTCTTCTGGAAGCTGGTTAGCCTTGAGGCTTGGGTCTTCAACCTTACTGACCCATGATTTCTTATTCCCAATGAATACATCACAGACAGTTGGCACTGGGGCACTACAGGAGTGGGGTGAGTGATTTCTAAAAGGAGGTTGCAAATCCAATTCTAGAAACACCCGGAGCTGGTGCTGTGTAGTGTTGTGATTACATTGACCACTGAGGTGATGTGGGGGTTAGAGCATGACCAGGCAGGAGGAAGGAGAGGAATTTGGGAACAGAGGTGGAACTCTCAACTCTTCCACTCTTTCTACAGGCCATCTTGATTGCATGATGGCCCTGGGTAGAGGCTAAGGCGTGTGAGAGAGGAGGTGAGTCTGAGGCCAGGGGCGCCCCGTGAACGGGCACAGCTGTAGGCAGAGAGCAAATGAGCAATGGCTGCAGCAGGGCGCACCCGCTGACTTTTGTCCATGAAGGACAACCGAGCCTAGGCTTGAGGCTCCCCACTGCCGGTCAAATTAATTTTCTCTGGCATGGGCCCTTAGCACACAGCTCTCGCTCTAACACGCAAAGCTGAAGACACAGGTGGAAAACCAGACCCTCTTTTTCTGACCAAGGCCTGGGGAACTTTCTGGACTTGGTTTTCTCAGTGGGCTTCATTAAACAGAGGCCTCACTTCTTTAGTCTTTTCTCCAGATTATCTCTGAAACACACAAGAGAACAAGGTTGGATAAGATACTCCTTGTCAGGGAAGCCAAAGGAATAAAGACACCTTTATTTAGTGTTTCTGTCTGAATTTCTTTTTCTAGTTTCTATGTCAGGCATGAGAATGTCTCCTGAGTGAGAAGCTTGGGGACAGGCCCTGCAGTGTGTTTCAAAAGCCTTCCAGGGGTCGGGAGGCATGCTGGTGTGTGAGAAAACACTGACGCAGGGCTTTACTCCCTGGAGGACCAGGCCAGCTGAGTCCTGGGGGCGGGTGGATGGGGGACTGGTCCGGGGCTGTGTCCCTCCTGATCCACCAGGAGTCTGTGGAGGGGACAAGCACCTGGGAGGTACTTAACACACAGAGTCACATACTTTCCTCCTTTGTTTAAACTCCCAAATCTGCAAACCCGGTTCAGTGTGTTGAGAGGTCAATGTTCTTATGAAATGTGCAGAGGGCCTGGAACATAGTCGGGAGGCAGGCAGGCAGCGTTTTGTGATGAACAAGAAAGTTACTTGCTGCTGAATGCGTAGGGGCCACGGGTGGCTTGCAAGGACCAAGCACTCTTGTCACCTCAGGATGGGGTTACTTAGCTCATCTGCAGTCCCTGGGATGGGGTGTGTGAGGGGAAGATATTTGTGTAGAACTTGGCTTATTATTTAAAAGATACCCATTGAGCCTCTATTGTATAGGACAGTGCTTCTCAAACTTCAGTGTATATATGAATCACCTGCGAAACGTGGTAAATGCACATCCTGACCAAGTAGGTCTGGGCTGGGGTGGAGACTCTCTGTTTGTGATAAGCTCCCAAAGGACACTCCTGCAGCTGTCCAGAGAATGGCCCTTGGAGTGCTGGGGGGATACAAGGCACACAGGCCATTTTATTTATTTGTTTTTAAAAAGATTTATGTATGTATGTATGTATGCATTTATTTATTTAGCATGAGTGAGAAGAGGGGCAGAGGGAGACAGAGGGAGAATCTCAAGCACACTGAGTGCAGAGCTTGACATGGGGCTCGATCTCACGACCCTGAGATCATGACCTGAGCTGAAATCAAGAGTTGGACGCTTCACTGACAGCCACCCCGGCGCTCTGACACAAAGCCATTTTAAAAGACACACTGGGCTCTGTCCTTAGGATTTTCATCTCTGGAAGTTTCTGGCAGGGAGGGGAGGTAGCACAGTACACAATAGTAAAGTTACACATAACACGTCCCTTAGAATATAAACTGAGGAAGTTCCAAAAGAGGGGAAACTACTATTTCTTCTTTTTTTTTTTAAGATTTTATTGATTTAGGGCGCCTGGGTGGCTCAGTTGGTTGGGCGACTGCCTTCAGTTCAGGTCATGATCCTGGAGTCCCAGGATCGAGTCCCGCATCGGGCTCCCTGCTCGGCAGGGAGTCTGCTTCTCCCTCTGACCCTCCCCCCTCTCGTGCTCTCTCTCCCATTCTCTCTCTCAAATAAATAAATAAAAAAAATCTTTAAAAAAAAAAAAGATTTTATTGATTTATTTAAGATTTATTATTTATTTAAGAGAGTGAGTGAGAGAGAGAGAGAGCGAGAGAGAGCGCATGAGCAGGGGTAGGGGCAGAGGGAGAGGGAGAAGGAAGCTCCCCACTGAGCAGAAGAGCCTGAAGTAGGACTCGATCCCAGGACCCCAGGATCATGACCTGAGCCGAAGGCAGACGTTTAACTGAATGAGCCACCCAGGTGCCCCGTGGAGAAACTACTTCTGCTGGAAGTGTGGTGGGTGAGGATCAAAGCCCTGTGGAGGAGGTGGTAACTGGGATGAGCCTCGGAGGGTGAGGAGGATGCATCTGGAAGGGCATTTGAGAGAACGTGGAGAGGTGTAAAAGCCACCGTCCCACAGTGTGGTTGTCTCGAAATGGGATGTGAAGTTGGCTGTTGTGTGAAATGGATCACTGCAGGGCCCAGCGCACGGACTGGCACACTGTAAGTGATCCATAAGTTCTAGTAAATCAACGGCCAAGTCATTAGGGAAGCTTGGTCGATGCTGAGGTGGAGAGTTTATTGTAATGAGATTTGTCGCAATAGGATTCGAGTAAGATTTCCTTTCTCACTTGGTTTATCTAGGGTTACTAGTAAATGTTTCAAGAATTGTGATTTTTCCTTATTCTCAGCCTTCACGGTCTCCGAGCGGACTCACTTCAGCTTTGGTGTCAGCAGCAGGTGTGGGGCTGTGCTCTGTCTCAGGGGAAGCAGGCTGCCAGAGCCACGAGAGTCTGGAGGGCTCTCCCTTGGTTTTGTTACTGTTCTCTCTTTCTTTCTAGTTTCACTTATGAAGATGACTCTGTGTTCCAGACAAAGAAGCAATTGGCACAGAATAGAAAGTTCCATGTTTTATCTCATCAGAGTGCTGGCAAATTTACTCGCTAATGCCTTGTGGGGAAACCTCAGGGCTCTAATTACATCTCTTCCTCCTCGCCTGGGAAGTAAAGTTAATAATTCCTTATATTCTTGCCTAGAGCCGGGAGAGCTTGGCAGGAAAAGAATAATACCATTTGGTACTTGCTTAGAGGTTTTCTGCAGAGGCTCGAAATGCTTTCCTGGCTTCATCCCATGAGTGCTTGTCCTGTGTCTGTGGTCAGCGGTGGGGCAAGGGTGGGACCTCAGAGTCCTGCAGCAGGAGAAGTTGCCGTCCAGAAATGGGAGATGGGGGGGGGGGCGGTGGTCAGAGTCTGTGCCGGGAGGGAGAGAAGGACGGCGAGGGCAATGACGTCCAATGTGGTTGCCGTTCCAGCTGGTCCTGCACTGACGTGTGGCCTGGAACGTCCCCCCTACCTGTGACCGTGTCCACGGCTCACTTCTGAAGCCAATGGAAGAAGGAGAAAAATTTCAGGAAGTCACCATTTCAGTGACTCACACCCCCGTGATATGTAACACAACTGCCTTTCCCCTGCTGGTTTAGGGTTTCTTTCTCGGTGCGAAAAGTGGCCAGCACTGAACTGGTTCCTCTGTCCTTTGTCTTAACCAATATCCATTACAACAAAAGGCGAGTACAACGTGAGGCCCTGGAAAGAGGAATGATGACGGCAGAGGCCAAGCATAAGACCACTCTAGAGAGTGACCAACTCTTGCCTAAATTGCCATAATCTTCATTTTTCTTTCTCTGGCAAGAGTGGTCTATCCACAGTTGCTTTTCGGTGATAGTGTGCAAATCGTCCAAGCTGACAGCCCTGTCTTTCGGGGGGACTCCACTCTATCTCCTTTAAGGTTTGGTGTCTGAGCGGCTTCCTGGAGTCGCATGCTTAGAACCCGAAGCTCTGTTTCCTCTTCTCATGGCCGTGGATGTGATAGAGCCCTTTCAAAATGGGAGCCCAGTGCCATTTTGGGGTCCACAGAACAGAAATGCTACTTTTGGCAGCCTGTATTGTTTTGTGTTCCTACTGAAAAGGTAGGCTGCATTTGGTGGCTGCTCAGAGACACATGACTGGCACTTAAGATGTTTACAGAGAAAAGAGCCGCACTGAGCACAGGTATGAATGGGGGTGCAGTTTCTGTCTGCAAGCCCCCTGCTCATGCACTTCCTTTTCTCCCTGCGCTGCAGGGTTTGGAAACGTCATCATTGTGGCCTGCTATCTACCAGGTTCTCCCTCCCTGCTCCCAGGGGTGCTTGCAGTAAGTACCAGGAAAAGAAGCTAAGACAACACAACCAAGTGAAGTACATGGCATTTTGCAAACGTTCTTTGTCTAGGGGATGTTTGTATGTGGTATGTATGTTAATGTAGCGCTGTTGCACATCTACTCCATGCCGGGCACTTTCCTACACATCAGGATTACATCCCAGGATCACTGTGGGAGGAATTGGTACTGCTTGTTTCTCTGGCGAGGCCATGGGAGCTGCTCAGAGGGGACCAGCCGTGTGCTCTGGCCACCCATCTGCTTTGCCTCCCGTCCTCACTGGGTCTACAAGCATTTTGTATCCCAAAGTGGAAAACTGAGCTTTGGAGGAGTTGTGGGGACCAAACCTAGCTAGGAAGTTTCTGGATTCTGGAAATTCTTCTTTACATGACAACTAGGAAAAGAACGGAGGAGGGCTCCACACGGATGCATCAGGAAGACTTTCCATGATTTTATCTAGAGCCTTAGGCTATTAGGAAATTCACACTTGTATTATTTCAATTTTAACCTTCAACATTATTCTCACAAGAGCAAAATCTTGTGTGTCTGCTTCCTCTTATTTTAAGTAAAAACTTAAGTAAAAACTTAAAAATTGAGAGATGAGCTATCCATGAAAACAAACACTGTAGAAAGAGAATGTGGACAAACGCCATTTACTTCACTTAGTTGCATTGTCTTAGCTTCTTTTCCTATTTACAGGAGAGTTTATGATTCTGTAAGTTAAGGTCCAAGATCTCAGCCAATGCTGGCTTTCAGGTCATTGTTCATATTTGCAGTTTTGTGTCGGCATTTTTCATGAGTGCTAGGAGTGTAGTACATGGTGTGACACCTACTTCAGACGTGAGCTTTATGCACAGACGCAGATGGTTTATCTGCATATGATAAACTTCTCTTTCATTTGTAGCACAGAATGTGATTTTAGTGTGACGCCTTTTCTCCTTGGTGTTCCAACTAGGTGCACACTCAGCTGCCTCGTCCGTCGGGGTGTTAAGGTATGGGATTTATTAGACCTTCCAGAACTTTGGAGGTGGAAGCACAGAGGAGTGGATGTCCTCTTTTGATGGCCGCATCACACTTCGTTCCCCGCATTGATGGGCCTCTGCCTTGCCTTCCCTGGCTCTGAAGAAGTCAGTCTGTCCTGCAGGGATTGTATGGAGTGTTGCCACAGAACATTATTCATGATGAAATCTGATAGCCAAGGCTAGACATGCTGCTGAACACAAAACGTCAAGACAAACCAAAAAAACTTTTTTTCTCCACCTGCTTCCCCTAATTAGGTACTTAGTTGGAACTTGGACACACTTTCCTGCTGGCACATTTTTATTGAGTGTTAGCAGGTGGTTGTGCAAACAATGGACACAGCATCTTACTCTCTTTCTAGGAGACTCTACAAGTGAGTTTCTCAAGCTGTACAGTCTGGTGGATGGAGCAGAATGTTGGGCAGATGTCCCTCTTGTGCTTAGAAGACTGATTTTGAAGCTGTTCCCACAGGTTGTCTATGCTCCTGCCACCCTCCTCGAGTGGCTGAGAGGCTGGCTGGGATCTGAGGAGAGCAGGCTCACCTGGGGGGATGTTCCATCTGGGCCCAAAGAACTCAGCTGCTCTTCAGGTAGCCAGACATGACAAAGCAGTGACTTAGATTGTCTGGGGCTGGCTCACTGGGATAGAGTGATTACCTTTTCTGTCTGGGCACTTAGGACTTCAGAAATGTCAACAATTTCACTTTATTTATCAAATGTTTTTTTTTTTTTTAAAGATTTTATTTATTTATTTGAGAGAGAGAATGAGAGAGAGAGAGAGCATGAGAGGGGGAGGGCCAGAGGGAGAAGTAGACTCCCCGCTGAGCAGGGAACCCGATGTGGGACTCGATCCCGGGACTCCAGGATCATGACCTGAGCTGAAGGCAGTCGCTTAACCAACTGAGCCACCCAGGCGCCCCTATTTATCAAATGTTTTTGAGGATTGCTTCCCCTCTTTCTACAGATAGAGAAATGGATAACAGAACTGGAAGGGGTGTGTCTGTGATCAGGGACAAAAGCCTAAGCGTGACTGAATCTTCCCACCACAATCATTTCAGGTCCCAAATGTCTCTGTTTTTGGTACAGATGGTTGATTTACCCTTAACAGGAGATGCAGGGTGTTAGTCACTCAGGCTATTATAACAAAGTACTGCAGACTGGTGGCTTGGAAAATAGAAATTTATTTCCTCATAGTTCTGGAGGCTGAAGTCCAAGATCAAGGTGTCAGCAGAGTTGGCTCCTTCTGAGGCCTCTCTCCTTGCCTTGTAGATGGCTGTCTTCTCTCTGTGTCCTCAAGCGGTCATCCCTTTGTTTGTCTGTGCCCTAATCCCCTCTTCTTAGAAGGACACCAGTCATTTTGGATTAGGGCCCACCTGAATGACTTCATGTTAATTAAATAACTCTTTAAAGACTCTATCTCCAAATATAGTCACTTTATGAGGTACTGGGAGTTAGGGCTTCAACATAGGAATTTTGAGGGGACACAGTTCAGCCCATAACAAGAGCCTAATGGATTCAGGGCAGAGCTAGATACTAAACACATCCAGGTGTTTCTGCAAAAGTTTGAATAATTTGGTTTGACTACCCTGTTGTCACATGCAGACATTTGATAGAAAAGTTAAAAAAAAAACAACAGACTTTTGTGACATGAGTGGGCCGACTATTCCTTTCCTTGGCCACAAGACATGGAACACTGACAGCCAACTGAAATTGGAAGGCAAGGAACTGTTTCTTCCTGAGAGCCTCTGGAGGGAGTACAGCTCTGAAAACAATTTGATTTCAGCCCAGTAAAACTGATTTCAGACTTACGGCCTCCAAAACTGTGAAAGAATGAATTTCTGTTGTTTTAAGACACAAAGTTTGTGGTTATTTGCCACAGTAGCCATAGGAAACTAATATACTGCATAACAAACAACCGTAAAACTTAGTAATTAGAACAATATCAGGGAGTGACATCAGGAAAGTAGTAGAGTAAGCAACTCCAAGCACTCATTCCCCCACAGAAACATCAAAAGAGAAGAAACTGTCAGAACCAACTCAGAACTCTGAAAAATAGCCTAAAGTTTAGAGCAACCAAGCAAATGTTGAACCAAGAAAAAGGCAACTTGAAAATAGTGGGAGAGCTTTGTGGCATTTTTACTTGCCCTTGTCCCACTCCTTCCCAGTATAGCAGTGACCTTGGAGATGACAACTTACATTCCTGATGTGGGACTCTTGTCCCTGATTCCAGGGGGAGCAGAGCAGACTTTACTTGAAAATTATTACGTGAGTCTATTCTAACCTGTCTGGGGTTACCTAAAGGACTGACATCAAGTGCTTGTCTTTCTTTTGGCTAACTCAGGACAGAGGCTGGAAAAATGGCAGGCATTGCTTGAAACCATTGCAGGATGAACTAACAAACTGCAAACACCTGGGACAAAAGTTACTGGTTGAGAGATACAACAGGCTGTCTAATGCCCAGGAGCAATAGTTGGGGGAGATCTGTGGGAAATTCAAAAGCGCCTTTGTATATAGAGAAATTTAGAAAATCACTTGTTTGTTCAGGGCAAGATACATACTCAGAAGAGAACAGAGAAGACTCTAAACTTTCATCTCTGGCTGATCCTGAGGAGGCTGAAGGAATGCCCCAGTACTGCAGAGACTGGGAGAGGAATTTGTTTGTTTTTGGTGTCTCTCTGTGTGTTTCTTCTTTTTTGCTTTCCCCCCCGGTGCTTTCTTCTCTGTTTTTTTCTTTTTCTCCCAGCACTTGAGGAAATCTCTGTCTAAACACTGGCTGAACACAAGTTATAAGAACAGAGACTCCTCAAGGAATACAGTCTTTGCAAAAATACTTTGGAAAAGTACCTAAACAGATGGACTACTGCCGCCTTCAAAAATGATGAAAACAATAACAAAAACAACAGAAAAGCCAGCAAACTGGGGGATTTAGAGAATCTGATTTCCAGAGTCACCACATTATAATATTTAAATGTCCAGTTTTCAACAAAGTATCACAAGGCACACAAAGAAACAGAAACACATGACCCATTGAATGAGGGAAAACAAGTGGACAGAAACCATCCCTGAAGAAACCCAGACATCAGATTTATTAGATAAAGACTTTAGAACAACTGTCTTAATGATGTCCAAAGAGTTAAAGGAAACATGGATGTAGAACTAAAGGAAATCAGAAAAACAATGTATGAACAAAATGAGAATATCAGTAATGAAATAGAAATTGTAACAAGTAATCAAATTCTGGAGCTGAAAAGTATAACTACAATAAAATATTCACTAGAATGGGTGGCTCAACAGTAGATCTGAGCAGGCAGAAAAACAATCAGCAAACTTAAGATATGACAATTGAAATAATTTAGTCTGAAGAGAAGAAAGAAAAAAGAATGAAGAGAATTGAAGATAGCCTTAGAGGCCACTGGGACATTATCAAGCAGACCATCATATACCTATGGGGGTTCCAGAAGGAGAAGAGAGAGAGCAGCAGGAGAACATTTGAAGAAATAGACTGAACATGTCCTAAATTTGGTGAAAGACATGAATCTACAAATTCAAGAGCTCAATGAACTACAAGTAAGGTAAACTCAAGGAGACCCACAGGGAAACACAATCAAACTGTCAAAAGTCAAAGACAAAGAGAGACTCTTGAAAGCAGCAAGAGAGAAGCAACTCATCACATACACACAAGGGATCCTCAATAAGACTGACAGCTATTTTCTCATCAAAAACCATGGAGACCAGAAGGCAGAAGGAAGATATATTTGAAGTGTGGGAAGAAAAAAAATTGTTGATCAAGAATTCTATACCCAGCAAAACTGTCCTTCAAAAATGAGGGAAATAGTAAGAAATTTCCAGATAACAAAAGCTAAAGGGGTTCATTGCCATTAGACATGCTCTACAAGAAATGCTAGTAGGTGTCCTTCAGGTTGAGATGAAAGGACATTAGAGAGTAACTTGAAGTCATATGAGGAAATAATTCAGTAATGGTAAATAGATGGGCAAACATAAAAGCCAGTATTATTCTATTTTTGGTTTATAACTCTACTTTTTTATTTTCTATATGATTGAAAAGACACATGCATAAAATTTATAATTTATAAATTATAAATCTACGTTCTTGAGTGCACAGGGTAAAAAGATGTAATTTGTGACAGCAGTAACAAAGGAGCTGTAAAGGAGCAAAGTTTTTATATTCTATTGAAGTTAAATTGGTATTAATTCAAATCATATTGTCATAACTTTAGAATGGCAAATGTAGTCCCCATGGCAACCACAAAGGAAATGTCAATAAAATATACACAAAAGGAATCAAAACAGTTCAGTACAAAAAAAAAATTGATTAAACACAAAAGAAGGCAGTAAGGAGGCAATGATGTCCAAAAAAGACATATAGAAAATGAATAACAAAATGACAGAACTAAGTCTTTCTTTATCAGTAATTACTTTAAATCTACATGGATTAAACCTTGTAATCAAAAGGTAGAGACTCGTAGAATGGATTTAAAAAATTATCTAACTATATACTATTTGCAAGAGACTCACTTTAGACCCAAAGACACAAATAGGTTGAGGTGAAAGGATGGAAAAAGATATTCCATGCAAATAGTAACCAAAAGAGATCTGGGGTATTTATACTGTTAGACAAAATAGACTTTAAGTAAAAAACTCTTATGAGACAAAAGAGGCATTATATATTGATAAAAGCATCAATTCATCAGGAAATGCAATAATTTTAAACATATATGCACCAAACAACAGAGCCCCAAAATATATGAAACAAATTACAGAATGAAAAAACATATGAAACAAATGACAGAATAGAAGGGAGATGTGGTTCTCCATGATAGTTGGAGCCTTCAATACACCACTTTTAATAATGCAAGAACATCTAGACAGACAATCAATAAGGATATAGAGGCTTGACTAACACTATAAACCTACTAGACCTACAGACGTACATTGAACACCCCACCCAACAGCAGAATACATTTTTTTTCTCTGGAACATTCTCCAAGAAAGACTACATGTTAGGCCACAAAAGAAATCTCAATAAATTTAAAAGATTGTAATCATACAAAGTATCATCTCTAACCACAACGCAATGAAGCTAGAAGTGAAAACCGAAGGACAATGTACAAAATATGTAGAAACTAGGCAGCACACTCTTAGAGAAATAATGGGTAAAAAAGAAATCTCAAAAGAAATGAGAAACATTTAGAGATGAATGAAAAGGAAAACCCAACATCTCAGAACTTATGGGATGCAACTAAGGCAGTGCTCAGAGGAAATTTTATAGCTATAAATACCTATTTTATTTTATGTTAATTTATGTTTTTGGAGAGGGAGAGAGAGTGGGGAGAGGGGCAGAGGGAGAGGGAGAGAGAGAATCTTGATCTCATGATCCTGAGATCATGACCTGAGCCAAAATCAAGCTTAAACGACTGAGCCACCCAGGTGCCCCTGTAAATACCTATTTTTAAAATAGGAGAAAGATCTCAAAATCAGTAACTTTACACACTGATGAACCAGAAACAAAAAGCAAACTAAACCCGAAGCTAGCAGGAGTAAATAAAGATTAGAACAAAGATAAATAAAATAGAAAATAGAAAACCAATAGAGAGAATCAATAAAACAAAAATTTAGTTCTTTGAAAATATCAACAAAATTGTGGCAGAAAAAAAGAAGATAGAAATAACTAAAATTATAAATGAAAATGAGAACATTACTACCAAACATATGAAATAAAAATAAATATGAGAGAATACTATGAACGATTGTATGCCAACAAATAGGATAGCCTGGATAAAATGGTCCAATTCTTAGAAAAGCACAAATTACCCACGCTGAGTCAAGAGATGGAATTAGTAACCAAAAACCTCCCAACAGAGAAAGGTCCAGGACCAGATGGCTTTACTGGTTAATTCTACCAACCATTTCAGGGAATTTAACACTAATCCTTCTCTAACTGCTATGAAGAACAGAACACTTTCTAATTCATTCTGTGAGGCCAGCATTATCCTGATACCAAAGCCAGATGAAGACATCACGGGAAAGAAAATTACAGATCAATATCACTTATAAATATAGATGTAAACATCCTCAACAATGCTGAGGTATAGATGTGAATCAAAACCACACCTACTAGGATGGCTACTATAAAAAAAAATGGACAATGGCAAGTGTTGGTGAGGATGTGGAGAAATTGGAGCTCTCATACATCACTGTAGGAATGTAAAAATGGTGCAGTGCTATGGAAAACAGCCTGGTAGTTCCTCAAGAAACTAAACATAGAATTACCTCATGACCAAGAAATTCTACTCCTAAGTATGTTCCTAAAGGAATGGAAAGCAGGGAGGAAAACAGATATTTGTATGCTAATGTTCATGCAGCATCACTCACATTAGCCAAGCGGTAGCAACAAACCCAAATGTCCATCAGTTGATGAATGGATAAACAAACTGTGACACATACATACAATGGAATATCACTCAGCCATATGTACAGTTCCTGTTTGAGATGATAAAAAGTTTCAGAAATGGTAAGTGGTGATGGTTGCACAACATTGGGAATGTACTTAATGCCACTGAATTATATACTCAAAAATGGTTAAAATGGCAAATTTTGCATTATACATATTTTACCGCAATTAAAAAAAATTAATGCAATGTACCCAAACCCATTGAATTGTATCCTTTAAATGGGTGAATTGTATGGTAAGTGAATTATACTCGATAAAGCTGTTTAAGAAAAACAATGACAATATTTATTTTGCTTTGAGTCCGCATTTTGGGGAGGGCTGAGTGGGTGCAGCTCATCTCTACTCCAGGCATCAACTGGAAGGCTGGGGCTTGGAATCACCTGCACCGTGGGTCACTCGTTGTGGCTGGTGGTTGATGCTGACTGTCTGCTGGTACATGGCTGGGGCTGGGACACCTGTAGCCCATGGCTGCTTGGCTTCCTCATAGTATGGTGATGACATCCTGAGAGAGAGCTGGGCAAGAATGGTTACTTATTGTGGACTGACTTTGGAGGTCAGGCAGTATTACCATTTGCTGCATTTACTCATCAGAAGTAAGTCACTAAGGGTGATGTGACCCATACTTGAGGGCAGGGTAATTATCCATCTATCAATGGGAGGAGTGGCTAAAGAATTTGTGGGCATCTTTTGAAGCCACCACAGACTGCATTTTATTCCTGTGTGTTTTTACATTCTTTCCACATGCAAAATGTACTCATCCACTCTCAAAACCCTTCAACAGTGTCACATGCTATGGCACCAGGTTCCAGCTTGATGTCCAGGAGCTCCATGTCTAACTCAGGTGCTACCGCAGGTGGGGCTCCTCGGGTGGGATTCTCTGAGCACAGCTTCTAGGGTACAGTTTCTCTCGATGATCGATTGGAACACCAGTGCACTGAAGATACAGCTTGTCAACCGCCATGACCCCAACATATGATGGTGGGACAGGTGTAGGATCACTGCTATAGATACTTGTTCAGAAAGGGGGGGACGTGGGAGGCCATGGGTCCACGGCAATTTTGAAATGCAGATGGGCTCCTGTCACCAGTTCCTTGGTTAGGGTTTATCCCTACTGCCTGGAAGTGATTTTTCACGGCACTCAGCTCTGATCTGTGGGCTCCTGGTTCTATACTCTCAGTCATCCTTCCTTGTCCATAAGCAGCAGCCTGAGTTTGGAGCCAAGTAGTTTCTCAGCCTACTTTCCACCCCTACATGTTTGGGAGTCTGAATGCCTTTTTTTCATCTTGTACTGTCCTTGTTCTTTCCAACTTGACATAATTCTTTTAAAAACGTTTTGGGTTTCATATGAATCAATTTATAATCTACTCCATCACACAGAAGCTATGCCCACAGATCTCTGCAAGAATAGCTTCTTTTTCCCACTCCCTGTACGGCTCGCAGGGGATGAGGGGTGGGGAACGATGCTCCTAAGATTCTTAACAGGGCTGTTTGACTATTTGCAAGGGTCTGTGATCTTCCTGATTTCTTAGAAAGGGTTTTACGGTTTATATCCTTGGCCTCATCTTTGACCATATTTTCCAGGCAGCACTCTGTGTTTGATCTTTGCCTGGAAGCCAGCCATTTCTTAACCTTAGCACTGTTGGTCATCTGAAGAGGCTGGAGATAAGGAACAGTGTTAATTTCAAGCCCAGCAAGTTCTGGCTTCTCTATAGAAAGTCATTTCCTTAGCTTCTTTCTCTCTTCTTACATTGTACTGTGGCTAGTAAGGAGAACCTGGGTGGTTTCTTCAGCCCCCTACCTGGGAATGAATCTCCCTAACCAGACCACCCAGCTCAGTAGGTACTCTTTGTATTTGCCATGTCACCTCTGGTGGGAGTTTTCCCAAACTTTCCTCCTTTGTTCCAGCTTCTGATAACATTTTCCTCTCTCTCCTATAAATCCTCAGCGGCAGCCTCCTCAGGATCAGTCATGCTTCTCCTGTGTCTTTAGGGCCCTTCCAGTTTCCATGGACCGCCCAGTCCCAAATCTGTGGGCCCATGTTTTGGGCTTTCTTATGGGAGAACCTTACTATGGCTCCCAAATCTGTTCCTGCTATCTATTGCTGCGTCACAAATGACCCCCCAATCTTAAAGTTTTTTTTTTAAGATTTGTTTATTTATTTGACAGAGAGAGAGAGAGAGCACAAGCAAGGGGAGTAGGAGAGGGAGAAGCAAGCTCCCCCCTGAGCAGGTAGCCCGATGTGGGGCTCGATCCCAGGACCCTGAGATCATGACCTGAGCCAAAGGCAGATGCCTAACTGACTGAGCCACCCAGGCGCCCCAAATGACCCCCCAATCTTAGGGGCTTATCAAAATGACAACATTTATTGTGCTAAATAAATCTAAAATTGTGGGAAATCTTAGCAGAGATAGCTCTTCTTTGCTCCATTGGGCCTTAGCTGGGGCTGCTCAGAGAACGAGGGAGGCCTGTGATCATCTGAAGGCCCGCTCTTGTGTTGGGCAGTTGATGCTGCCTGTCAGCTGGGATTGTGGCTGAAATGCCCATTTGGGGCCTTTCCTTGGGGCTGCTTGGCTTCCTTACAGCATGATGGTGATGGGGGTGGGAGGGGGGAGAGAGACGGAGGGAGGTAGAGGAAAATCTCTTGTCTTTCATGACTTCATCTAAAAAATTATGTAGTGTTCATTCCACCACATTCTACATTTGAAGCGAGTCACCAGAGGTCGCCCATCTTCAAGCAGAGAAGAAATAGGCCACTTTTTTGATGGAGGAATGTTTTAAAAACAATCACACCACGTTATTCCACATGGCAATTCAAGACTTTTATCCTCACAGTACCGTGACTCCGTGACTCCAGTATGCAAGCTTTCAGGGTGGGCTTGGGGCAGGTGCCATCTCCTGGGACTAGCTGCTGCAGCTGAAGGGGTGAGGCAGTTTCCTGAGCCAAGCGTGGGTACCTGTCTGCCTCAGTGATGAGGTGGGTATGTCTGCTATGAGGAGATGAGGAGACTGGTGGTGAGCAGATAAAAATGGTAGCCTAGTTCACTTGCTGCTTCGCGAGACACACACACACAAAGTCATTAAGAATGGTCGAGAACAACATACGAATTTCAAAATGAGGGATGTTAAAAATATGCCAGAAGATTCACACGGAAACACGCTGCATGGAGTTTATTCATTTAGTCAGGAAACACTTATTGAATGCCTGCTATTTCCCAGCACTCTGCTGGACGATGGGAAGCCGTGGTGAATTAATACAGTCTTTCCCCTTCCAAAACTGGCTCTCACATATTAGTTGGAGGTTGCCTCTTATTTAGAGATTTTTCCAGGGACTTTTGTCCTAATCCTCCCTAGGGAGCAAAGTAACCTTTGATTTGTCTCTGACTGTGGCAGCATCTGGCGGGGCTTGGTGTGTTCAATTAGGAAAAGTTCAATCAATCAATTGGTTTTTATGGGGCTGAATGGCCCATGTCCTGTCACGGAATTGACTGATTGATGAATTCAACTGGCAGGATTAACCCTTCTATTTCTACACAAAGTGACAGTTAGAAATAATTAGCTCTTACTCAACCTGGGATAGTCAGTACTTAAAAACACCTTCACGAGCTGTGAAAGATTTAACAAGTGTTTATTTACATACTTAGTGTTAATTTCCTGTATGTTTTTAGTAGAGATGGAGTTTACATACAACGAGCTGTGAAATGTTTAATAATAACCCCTTCTGTACCTCTGGGTGAGGTCAGCTCAGCAGAAAGAGTGGAGAGTCCCAGGACTGGGTGAGGGGACTCCGTATCAGTGTGGCGGGGCCCTTTTGTCCTGTAATCTGTCCTTGAACACCAGTTTGCTCCTGGATACACTAGGAACAAGGATACTTATCCCTCTGTGTGGGTGGGAGGTTCAAGGTGATAATGGCGTAGGTGAGGAGCTTGGTGCACAGGTTTGAAAATGCGGTGCGAAGTGTGGCTTCTTCTGAACAATTTCTGCCAGGAGTTAGCATCAGTACCTTGCAAAGAAATAAGATAGAATGATTTGGCTTCTTATTTTCTATTTGGCAATAAGAAGCTTATTTGCACATAGCCTGATTTCTTTCCAGCTGCAAAAAATTCGGAAATGAGGTAAAGCAATACATATTAAAACATGCAAATTATAATGAGGCATTTAAGGCTTGACTACTCTTCACGTCTTCCTGAGGCAAACTATTTTTCTTCTCGGCAGTGAATTTCGTGACCTTGAATCTCGTTCTCTGACTCATTCTCTGTTGCATGACATTGGATGACATTGAGAAAATGAGATTGAAACTCTGCTTGGGCTTTGAGAAAATTGGGTATCCTGGTCTTGAGGGTGGATGGAAAAAAATGGAAGAGGAGGAAATTGAGACAAATGGAGGGCTAAAGACAAGAGTGAAGAGGAAGAATTGAAGAGAGATTGATTCCGTGCTCCGGCCATTTCTCTGTGGGTCTCTGCTGCTTTGTGTACCTTCATGGGCAGAGAGGGTTAAGTTTCAGTTTCCAGACAACTATTTAATCCATCCATTTAGAATGGTCGTTTACAAACATGGTGTCCATTTCCTCTGCATTAATGGCAATGTTATGGTGCCCCTGCCCCTACTCGGGGCTCTTTTTCCTGGTGATTTGTCATTGGACAGCTAATCAGTTTTTATAAACTGCCCAGGCACTTAATTAAATCTTGCATCCTGTCTAATAAGAAATTGACAGCGAATATACTCCCAACACCTTCTGGATGACAGAGAGTCACACCAGAAGAGAAGCTTGAGTGGCTGTTCCCTCCAGATTTAACAAGCTCTGCGGTCTGTCTGTTGCTCCTGCTTCCGAATCCACAAGGGCTGAAAGCATGCTGTGAATATATCAGCTGCTCTGGAGGCCCTGCCTTTTAGAGATGAATTGTGACCCACTTGTTAAAAAAAGTTACATAGGGAAATTTGAATTAAGTTTCCTATTAGGACTTGGAAACAAAAATCTTTGTTTACCTTGCAAAGTCTTCAGTTGGAAGGAGGCAGACACTCTGGAGAACCAAAGGGCATCCCATGGGTTCTGAGTAGAAAGCTCTAGCAGCGATTGTTCACCCTGACTTTGGCACTGGTGGCCGTGGGTTGTGACGAGGATCCTTGACACAGTTTTGAACCAGCTCTCTCTGCTGCCCCTGCCGCCCCGAGCCATTAGTTGTGAGATCGTGCATTGGCCTTTGGGTCTTGTTTCAACGAGGAAAGACAAGACCAAGTAGGACAAAGTGGCAAAGCACGTATTCAGTGTGGGGACTGAGTGCCGTTGTAACATAAAGTTCTGTGTGTTCTGGGAGCACATTCATCCCACAATTCTGCCACCTCCGTGCTTTGTTTGCCTGCTCGTTCTAGCCTGAGAATGGTTTTCAGGGTACCTTTGTTTCCTTAAAGTCAGATCTCTCCATTAATAAGGGAAAGGACTTGCATTTGTGACCTAAATTCTCCCCCCGCCCATACTATTGTGTAGAACCTAAGATCCAGGCCTTCCTCTAGAAATTCTTGATGTCTGGCACAGCGAGCTGCTCTTGCTCTGACTCCTGCTGCAATGGACGGCGCCAAGCAAGAAAAGCTGGGAGTCGTGCTGGACGCTCCCCCCTCCCGGACTTTAAGCCACTGCATCTTTTAGATCTCATCCCCTAAGTATCTCTTCCTCCCGTCTGGTTTTTGCCTGGACTAACACGCTCGTCTCTTTAAGGGTCCCTGCTTCCATTCTTCCCCTGCTCCTATCTATCCGTCACCTTACAGCCAGTCTTCTTTCTGACATGCGTATAGGATCATGTTCCCATTTTACTTCTCTCTGTGATGGACATTTTTAGCATAACTGGTAAACTTAGCCTGCGGTAACTCCGTCTCACCGTGGCCCTTGCCTAGCTTACTAATTTCTTTTCTTGCCGCTCCTTTCCCATTGCCAGTTACTTTCTAGCGCTTCAGTAGTTCCTGAAGGCGGCGTGTCTGCTCCGAATCGGTTTACACCTTTGCCTGCGCTCACTCCCGCCTTCTCCTTCTTAGATCCTGTTAGACCGTTGAGTCTTGGTTTCAGTGTCCCTTCTTTTGGCTTCTCTGCACATTTCCCTAGCCCCATCCATGCTATGTTCTAATACAGCTGTTGGATGTCTTCTTGGCTGGACTGTAAGCTGTCTGGGGGAGAGAAAAAGACCTTGTCTAATTTTAACTTTTTTTTTATCTCCAGCACCTAGCATAGTGCCTGGTCAAAGTCGACTCTTAAGAAATGGTTGTTGAAGGAACAAAGGAATGTTCAAAATATATCTTAACTACAAATGATAATTGTCATTGTTATCTTGTTATTAATAGTCGATAACTCTACTGATTATTAATAGAGTCATAAAATGTTAGTGCCATTCAGGTCAACATAGTTAAGAACCTGACAACAAAATTAGGTTCTGCCATTTACTAGCTATATAAGCTTGGACAAATCATATAATCTTTCCAAGCTTCCATTTCTCCCACCTGTAAAACGGGATAGCAGAGTTGTTTTGAGATTTAATGAGATGGTGTATGCTAAGTATCTGGGTTATATATAATGCTGAATGTGATTGCTCCAATTACAATCACCAGTAAACTGTTTAAATATTGTGAGTCTATATAGTGTTTGAGACCTGCTGTCTTTGTGTTTTTCTGTTCCTATTTGTTGGTAAACAAGTTATTGTCAAAGCAGTGGCTGGATACCTTGGAGTGCCTAGCTTAATACTTTTAGAGAGCAGAGAGAAACCGGAAAGCCCACAGCAGAGGGACTTTTCAAATATTTCACAGGAGACAAACAAAGTTATTTTCCGTCATGGCGATGGACTGGGTGGAATGACCTTTATCAGTCGATGACAGCGATGTAGCAGAAGGGACAGTTTTCCACTTGACCTTTCTACAATGTGCCGGCTTGTCTCCTAACACAAAGTAAGTTACAATTGACAGACCTGATAGAACACTAACCTGACGGAAGCTTATTGTTTGGCAGGAGATAGACGCTCCTGCCACCCCCCCCCGTTTGCTTTAGAACCTGGTGACTTTCATGTCCCCACGGGTGGCTTAGGAATGAGCACTCCCGAAGTCACTGCCGGAACATTTAGTGTAATTAGTCCCTCTGGGAATTTGTTTTTCAATGAGATTTGATCGTAATGAATTTTTATTGCCACAGACTTGATTACCCTGCATGGGCCAGGCTATGGTCTTTCGCCTTTTCTGTCTTTGTTAGCTCTCTTTCTCTCTTCTTGGCCAAAACAGTACAGGATGTTTTCTGCACATCTTTCTCCTATTGCTTCACGATTGCCTTTCCATAAACTTTACTACTTCCCTTTTGTTTTCTGCTGTGGGGTATTTTCCCTTGAGGTTTTTCTCTGTGAGGGCTAAAATGTGAATTTTGTGAGTTTGCTCCTTTCCCTAGGTAGTCGTGGGGGCAGAAGTGGTCTTGGGGAAGCAGGGAGACAATGTGTTGCCGTTCAGCCTTGCAGGTTTGGTGGAGGAAATCGGTTCTGAGGATCAGTTGACCTGGGTTTTAGCCTTAGTTCTGACACTAAGTGCATGGATAATCACAGGTAATTTACTTCTCCTCTTTAGGAAGTCAGGGGGAAGGATTCCATTTTTATTTGGAGTAGATGGAAACTGTTAGTCCTTATCATGAAAATTACAAGTAGAAAATGGGCATGCCGTTCTGGAACTTCTCCCAGAGCCAGATCTGCTGTGATGTGACAGATTCCATCTTCATCTACTAAATGGGTACAATAACATCTGCCCTATTCACCTTGCTGGGCTCATGTGAGAAACAAAGGAAATGTTAAATAGGAAAAGTGTCCTGATTGAAAGAACTCTGCCAACATACTGGCTAGGCCTACCTCTGGCTGGGGAGCTATGGATAATGCTTTCTGCTTTTTAGGCTTTTCCATACTACACATGAAAAAAGAAAAAAGATAAAAAAATAATAGGAAAAATTAGAAGGAAATATACAAAAAAAAAAAGCTTTGGAAAGTCAGAAATCTCATAAAGCCCTCAGTACCACAGCTGAGGATTTGGCCTCATGTTCTGAATCAGTAAATCTCACTGAGATTAACATTTTATGCATATCTTTGGAATCAGAAATTCACTTGCATCTTGGAAATCGGAGTCTGTCCCTATCAAACCAGTGGATGAAAATACAAATGTTTTATTTTTCTTGAAGACCTTATACAATGAAATGTTCACTTACGTCAGACGAACTTGGGACAGCAATGGACAGTGGGCAGCTTGTGTTTGGCTGTATTACAGCTCTTCAACAGTTTTGCATCTGTGTATTTTTTCAGAATGCTGGCAGACTGGTTTTCAAACTGTGTTCTGAGGGGTCACAGGGATCCTTAGGGGAGCTGGAAGGGAGTTCCATCCCAAGTATCAGAGTGCCTTGGCTTTTATCGGTTGTTAGTACTTCAAAATCTTCAAAAGCGTTCAAGCAAAACAAAAACAACAAAAAACAAGTACTTGAAAAGTATTGCCTCAGAAAATTAAAAATAGAGCTATCCTATGACCCAGCAATTACACTCCTGGGTATTTACCTCAAAGACACAGATGTAGTGAAAAGAAGGGCCATATGCACCCCAGTGTTCATAGCAGCAATGTCCGCAATAACCAAACTGTGGAAAGAGCCGAGATGCCCTTCAACAGATGAATGGATAAAGAAGATGTGGTCCATATATACAAGGGAATATTACTCAGCCATCAGAAAGGATGAATACCCAACTTTTACATCAACATGGATGGGACTGGAGGAGATTATGCTAAGTGAAATAAGTCAAGCAGAGAAAGCCAATTATCATATGGTTTCACTTATTTGTGGAACATAAGGAATAGCATGGAGGACATTAGGAGAAGGAAGGGAAAAATTAAGGGGGGGGGAAAGGGGGGGGGAGACGAACCATGAAAGACTATGGACTCTGAGAAACAAACTGAGGGTTTTAGAGGGGAGGGGGGTGGGGGAAATAGGTTAGCCCGGTGATGGGTATTAAGGAGGGTACGTACTGCATGGAGCACTGGGTGTTATACGAAAACAATGAATCATGGATCACTACATTAAAAACTAATGATGTATTGTATGGTGACTAACATAACATAATAAAATAAAATAAAAAAAAAGAATAGGAAAACATTTTAAACTGTACAATTTCCAGGAAATAAAAACACATATTAGAGGAGAGAAAAAAAAAGTATTGCCATAAGACTTAAAAATGAGACCTCAGAGACTCTGGAACTATATGGAGAGGGAGGAAGATTCTGGAGATACTGACTGGAAGCTTGACTTTTGGGTGTCCAAAACCACACAGTATGCTAGAAAGGCACAGCCTAGAAGGACGATAGCATTTGCCTCTAATCAGGTCCCACATAGGGAGGGCAGGATTGTCCAGCATGCTTGGCTCTGAAACAGATCCTTCCAGTTATCCCCACTGGAGCAAGCACTTCTGATTTGTCCTGTGAGCGTGGTTTTCCAGCATGAATAGCAGTGTACTTCCAACACTGTTAGTCCCAGTCAGGGATGTTACTCTGTGTCCATTCCACTTAGAGGTATTCATTTTCTTCTTGGCAGCTGGAACCAATTGCTTTGGACCTGCCACGGAAACCTCAACATCCTGAACTCCTATTAACGAAACTCCCTAAATTTAAATAAAACAAAACAAATAGTTACCAACACAGAGTCAGCTAATATGTCTTTAGACATAATGAAAAGAAACAGAGGATTCAGGTGGAAGATATGCTAATTTAAGATAAGGGTGGCATCTTGCTCCTTTCTCTCTCTCTCTCTCTTTTTCTTTCAGGATAACAGTTGTTTGGATGCTGGCCATGGGCTGGAGAAAAGTCAATTGGGCATTTCTGCCCACCCTAGAGCCTGTCTCATTAATGTCCTCATCCTCTCTCATGGCACGAAAAAACACTATTGTTCAACATCTGTGTTTGAACAGTTAGATTTTTGTTGGGGAAAAAACCCCACCCAAAAGCGAGTGGAAAAATATGCTAAGACTAATGTCAGTCATGGGAATGCAACCCTAGGGGCCTTTTGGACCATAACTAAGCACCAATTCCCCCTTGGTGACCGTATGTACTAATTGCAGGTACAACATCTGGGCAAGAAGTCACCTGGCCTGCAAACTCGGGTCCATAACATGATGACAGGCTTTGTCCTTCCCTTCCACAGTTGTTGCCCTGACGTCAGATCACTGGCCCTGGACTTAACTGTTTTTATGGAACTTCTTTCTGGTCCAGCCGAAGTGAGAGACATTGCTTCTGTGTACTCTCACGCTTCCAGCGAAGGTCACGTTTCTTTTTAACATGTCTATTACATCAGACTGCTCTGAGACTTGGCCCAGAGCAGACATTAAAAAAAAAAAAAAAAAAAGTCCCATTCTGGCTTGTAACTTTATAATGGACAGTCGGCTCTGGTGATTTTTGTCCCATCAATCGGGTTATTTTATACCCTCAGTCATTGTTCAGTGGTATTCTCAAACCCAGGCTTCCTCCCTCCCCTCATCTCCTCCCCCGACAGAGAGACCTCTGCATGGTCTCTACAGAAAACCAACTGTGGCCAGTTCAATGGCAGTTGGCCATTTTGTTTGCAAGAGCAAAGCTATGCTGGACACTTGGCGCTCAGAGACTCTGGGGCTCGGGCAGGGGGAGGCGGGGGCTGCATCTGCTGACCCGAGGAATTTCAAGTGCCTAGTGGCAAGTTTGTCTACGCAGTGCTGACTTCTCGACAATGAATTCTCTAAATCAGTAGCTTTCACAGTTTTGACAGTGACCCGCACTAAGAAATAAACCATGATCCTATACGTACGTGGCAAAAAAATGCACCCCCTCTGCTTTGGTATTCATTCTATTCTAGCTCATGAATAATGAATGCTGGTCCCCAACCTTTAAATCGACATTAACATCCACTCATGAGTTGGACCAGCATTTTGAAAAATACTGCTCTGGTCCTTCAGATGAGTTTGAGTGCTCGGTGGGCACACACTCTGAGTGGGACTGGGGTGGTGCTGTTACTCTGGGCTGTCTCCTAGAATGTCTGGGGTGCCTGAATGCCTGCTGGACTCCCTGGGAGACCTAGAAATCCCTGGCTCTTCAGGAAATGGCAGGGCTCCAGGGGAGACTTTTGCTTCTTCCTGACCCCTGCTCCTTGCTTTCACCCTGAAGACTTCTTACCATGTTTGAAGGTGACCCCAGAGTGGCCCGTGGGATCTAGAACTCTGCAAATGTTCAACTCTGAACAAGTTACAGTTTACCCTTCTTTCAGACATCCCATCTTGAAGTTGGGTTCCTTGAGGCCCTTGACCTTGGGGGGACAAGCAGCTTGTGATTACTCCTGCCCTGTAGAGGAGGAGAGGGCACGGGTCCCTACGGAGCCTTGAGTTCTGTGTTTCCGCCAAAGGCAATCTGTTCTCACGACTTCTTGGCTTTAGTCTTCAGTGTATAGACTTAGGGGCAGCCTTTCTGGAATTCCATCTCCCAAGTCTGTGGTGGGATAGCTGGCTCCAGAGTCTGGCCTTAAAGATGAGGCGCCACCTATCTTTTGTTCTTAACTGTGGCCGATCTCCAGCGTGAGTTTGACGTTGGTCTGAACAATTCCACCTCTCCCCGGGAAGGAAAGGTTCTCGATGATAATCATCTTACACTCACTCTGAGTCTTGCTCTTGCGTGGTTGGTGTGGTCACTGAGGTGACTCTGAATGCCAATTGCCTAGCATAGCTTTGCTCTTACAAACAAAATGGCCTGCGGCCACTGAACCAGGTACCACTTGGTTTTCTGTACAGAATTTGGTCCCCATCCATTAGTGTTCTTCCTTGTCCACTTCACCATGATTCTCATTGCCTCTGGGGTCATTGTGTGTTTCTAGAAGCAGTGAGTCATGTCCCTAATGGCCAATTTTGGCTCCAGGCCCTCCGCCCATGTTGCTGTGGGTCTCGCTCCTGAGTGACCTCAGACAGGGCTACAGCCGTGCAGAAACAGGGATGAGGAGTCACCCAGGGCTGTGCCAAGCATGATGAAGTCCACTGTGATCAGGCTCCATGGAGAGGCCACAGTCACGGGGAACTGGGGCTTTCTCTCGATTATTGACTCCGGTAATGCTCACATTTTTACATCCACAGAACACATCCTAGGGTAATGGTGGTATTTTCCTAGTGTGCTGGAAAAAGCCAAATTGGCACTGCCTGAGCTGGCTAAGGGCTCCTGTACCCAAACTACTGAGGGGGTGGCACTGGCCTGTTGGGGCTGGTGTCTTTGAGGGGGTGAGGTTGGTTCTGTGAGTACTGGGAAAACTGCACACTGGAGCTACTGGAATGGAATGCGGTAGCCTAGCTTTGCTGGCACGTCGCAGACAGGAGCAGGAAGGAGACCGCAGGGAGCAGATGGGAAGGAGCAAGCGCCTTCCTCCTCCAGCCTGCAGCCTCTCTCTAGCGGCCTTTATTGGCAGAGCCGGGCAGGTGCCAGTGGCAAAGGTGGAAGTGGGGCTGGTCTGCAGAGGTCCCGCCCAGCACAGAGCAGACGATAAAAGATGGGAGCTGAGTGGCAGTGAGACAGTGGCTTAATAACTGACACATCCCTCCAATGACATCTTGCTTTTCCACGTTATGAGCCGATTGAGAGATAACAGAAGAGGGTAAAGCAGATGGAGATCTGACTATCAGCTCTAAACTGATACTGCAGAATGTTAAGATTTAGGTTTATGGCAACAATGGGCCTCCGAATAGCACACCTCAGACGAAGAATTACCCACCCAGCCGCAGGCAGTCATAAACTGTGGCCTCCTTTTTGCTGGGGGTCTCCTCTTGTGAACCTGAGTTATTGGAGGAGCAGAGCAGAATGAGTGCTTTGTAGGGTCACCTGGCCTCCAACAAAAAAAGGAGGGAGGGAGGGGTTGAGCTATGTCTGCTCAGTCGTGCTCCCAAACTCACCAGCCAGGAAACTTACTCCATCTCCCCGGTCAGGTGTAAGGGACCGGGCAGCACAGCAAATCCTCCTCATGGATACCCAAGAGTAGGGAGGACTCCCTACATAATGTAGAAGGTGATATCCCCAAAGCAGTCCACACAGCAGGGGACCAGTTCTTGTAGGTTGATGGCATCACTCTAAAATGCATTTTGGCCAAAACAATTCTATAGGTAGCAATACAGTGGATGAGCGCATACACAAGACTATCATGGAAAACTCAGAAACTCTTCATCATGCCTAAGTCTTAAAGCTTTTGTTCGTTTGTCTCTTTTCTTCATGGATACCTGTGCTCCTCCCTGTAATTTTATATTCTCTACCTCCAGGTATTTCTGTCGCTGACAGTGTTGCTAATGCTTACGATGGAATTTAGTGTATCGGTGGATCATGGTGTTCCTCAAAAGGCTTTGTGACTTGTGGTGGTTCAGAACCACTTGTATCTGGGAAGCTAAAGGTAGCCTATGCTGGATGTGGATGGAGGACTGGGCGGGAGACGGGAAGAGGGACAGGATGCTGCTGTGCATTTTACAGTCTGAGAAAGGAAGCACGGAGCAAGACTGGCTAGAAACTCCTCTGAATCTATCAGTCCTCCAGGTGTGGGCCACATCGAATGCGTGCTGAATTTTTTTTTTTTTTAAAGATTTTTTATTTATTTATTTGAGAGAGAGAATGAGATAGAGAGAGAGAGCATGAGAGGGGGGAGGGTCAGAGGGAATAGCAGACTCCCCTCTGAGCAGGGAGCCTGATGCGGAACTTGATCCCGGGACTCCAGGATCATGACCTGAGCCGAAGGCAGTCGCTTAACCAACTGAGCCACCCAGGCACCCATGAGTGCTGAATTTTAAAGAGATGCCATTTGACTTAAGTTTGAATAAACAAGGTAGGGCTGTCACAGCAATTTCCTTGAATTACGTTTATTTTTGTCACAAGTCTGCCATTTGTAGTTTTCAAAACAGTTCACAGGCATTGTTTTCTTTCATAATAATTTGGTGGCACAAATTGGACTAGGATTCTCATAGGTAGGATGAGAAAACGGAGTCTGAAGTGAGAGAAATAATCTCAAGGTTACAAAGTTGGTCCCACTGAATCCAGGACTAAAATCTGGATCTCCCGATCCTTAAGCAAATAAATCGTTTTAAAATGTTGATTTTCTTCCTATAATAGAGGCTCTTATACATAGAAAGAAGAATTACAACACTTGCCTTTATGTTGATTATGTGATTATCCTACACATTTTTAGATATTTATCTTTAGGATAACATCTTAAGCAATCTATGATGTTTATCTTTAAGATTCTAGTTTTAATGATTATAAAGCCAAGATTTATTTTGACAGCTTGCATATAGCACTCTTCACTCATTCCATAAATACGGATTAAGTGCCTTACTGCATTAGGTCCTGGGGAGACAGCCATCAACAAGACAACATCGTCTTCTGCCTTCAGGAGCCTCGAACACAGTCTTCCTGCTGTGGGATGGCACTTGTCACCCATCCCCATCTGGGTCCAGGAGTTAGACTTTTCCACCAAGTGGAGGTGAGGGTCACTGAGCTGTCAGCTACTCTTATTTTTTTAGATTGGGGGTTTTGGAGCTCTGTCTTTGGAGTTACACTTAACCATCGAAGATCCCAGTGGCCGGGGACCATGATTTCCTGCCATCTGGAACCACATGGGGAATTCAGTTGGTTCTGTAGAGGACCTGAGGTGTTTTTTGCATCAGTTTCTGTTACTATTCCATTCCTGCTCTGGGAAGATGTTCCCACTAACTGCAGTTTTATTTCTAATACCTGCATCGTATCTAAGGACTCTGAGAATATACTTTTAAAACTAGTCCTGCCTTCTAATTCCTTTTTTTTTAGCTTCTTGCTGTTTTTAGAGGCATTGCCTGAGACCAGTGCATATGCAGCTTCACAGCATGCTACAAGCATTGCTCTTTCTTAGTCATTCTTATCTTTGGCTGCCGTTTAGTGATTTCTATTAACATCGCCTTTGAATGGAAGATCACTGTTTTATTTGTATTGTGGTTCTTCTGCCCAAAGAAAGCAGCTGAATTCTACTTTGTTCCAAGGAACTAATATTCTAGTGCACTTTATTCCTTCTGATTGGAATTTCATCCTAATTGGAATGGCTCAGGCTATTTATATAATATTATTATATAATATTATTATTATATAATTACATAATATTATTTAATCTTCTTAGTTTTTTTAATTTATTTTTTATTTTTTTATTTTTTTAAAAGATTTTATTTATTCATTTGACAGAGAGAGAGAGAGAGGCAGGCAGAGGGAGAAGGAGAAGCAGACTCCCCGCTGAGCAGGGAGCCAGATGCGGGACTCCATCCCAGGACTCTAGGATCATGACCTGAGCCGAAGGCAGTTGCTTAACCGACTGAGCCACCCAGGCGTCCCCTTAATTTTTTTTAGAATATGCCATTTTACCTAGATCCCTTTATGCCACTCAAAGAATTTAAGCTGTTTGTGTTGCCATGTTGTCAGAGATCAATGTAGTACGATCCTCTTGGCGCTGAGCATTACCACACTGGTGTGTTCTCTTTGTCCATTGCAGAAAGGGTACACACATCAGTGTGGCTTGGGTTATATTTTTAAAAATAATGATGATAGCAGGTGCTCAACAGTGAACTCCTAATGTCCTGAATTCCATTAGAGATAAATGTGTTAAAAGATGTTCTACAAAAAAACAATTAAGCCTTAAAAGATTGCAGGTTGTGGTGATTACCATTCCAAGACAAGAGAGCCTGCGGTTTTTGAGCACTGACAAACAAATGTGTCCAGCTCATCTTTTATGAAAACACTAGCGGAGCAAATTACTCATGAAAAGTCTATTCATAGGAACTAATTGAATGCCATGTCCAGTTTAATAGTGAAAACTGAGTGCAACCAAAACCAGGAGAGAGAAATAATGAATAGGCAGTTGAAATCTTCCATTTGTATGACTTCTAAAAATAGCCTCCGTGCCAGTAGTACGTTGTCATGTCTGAGAGGCACATCAGTCTATTAAATGGTCCAAGGCCTTTTAACATAACATGGAGAAAGAGAAAGGAGCCCTTGAAGGAGAAACTCAAGTGACCATTTGGATTTTCAGTGGTGTTATTTTACAAGGTTACGGTTGATGTGGAAAAGGCCCAAGAATGATTGGCCAGATCTTTAAGTTGTATTATAGCTTGCCAGAAATTTTCTTTGCCTTTGTTGGCATAGTCAGTCTGCTATAAGAGAATTATTCTTTTTATTTCTCTCTTAACTAGACTATATCTAATAAACTTCAGTATTCAGTGTACAGGGTTGGTTCAGTTAACAGCCATGCATCTGATTGCTAAGTGAGTTAGTAATTGCCTAAGTGATTAACCCATTTTGGTAATGACTGATCATATATCTAAATTCAATTCAAGTAAAGAACATGGCATAAAAAATTGTTCCACACAGGAGGATCTGCCATTACATTTTATTTATTTATTTAAAAGGTTTTATTTATTTATTTGTCAGAGAGCGAGAGAGCACAAGCAAGGGGAGTGGCAGGCAGAGGGAGAGGGAGAAGCAGGCTCCCCGCTGAGCAGGGAGCCCAATGCGGGACTTGATCCCAGGAACCCGGGATCATGACCCGAGCCAAAGGCAGACGCTTAACCAACTGAGCCACCCAGGCGTCCCATGCCATTACATTTTAAGTAAGAGTTTCTCTTTCAGAGTTTACACGTTTTGATGTGGCTGAAAAAAAAAAAAATCACATACAAGTGTCTGACTTCATAATTCATGCCAGTTGACTCCAGGTAGGAACCCTACTTGCTTTAGCCTCAATGTATTAGCTGATGATTGCCTTTTATTTCTAAAAGTGGATTTTTTTTTTTTTACTAATTATTAAAGCAATACATGATCATTGTAAAAACATTTAGCAAGTTCAGAAATACAAATAAAAGGAGAAAAATCATCTTTCTTCTCATGGCAAGCTATGGCCACAGTTATTGTTTTGGTGTATATCCTTTCTGACATTTTTCCTTGTGCTGCTGAGTGGCTTTTCCTTTCTGTCCTTTCTTTTGGGTTCTCTGCATTGCAGCTATTTGGAAATGATCCCAAGAATGTTCTTCCTTCTTGGGTAAATGCTTTCAACTCCTATCTCCTAATAAGCTGCTGGAAAGTTGGATGGATCTCTCTTCCTAATAGAATCAGTAGAGATGATGGGAGGAGTTATTGCTGTTGGTGGAGGAGGAGGAGGAGGTGGTGGGACTAATGTTGCAAGTGGTAGAGCGGATGGTGGGGCATGTTCTATGGCACTTAAAAAGAAGTAGACAACTGACAATTGCCAGTGGAGAGTCAGCCACCCCAGATTGGGAACAATGAACATGGACCACATGTATACATTGATCTGGTTTCCCACAGTACCTATGGAAGCATACTTTAGAGAATGTGTTCCCAGTTCTAAAAATATGAAGCCTTTATAAAAAGTAACCAAAATTCAGTTGGTCAGTTATTTCCCTAGGACATTTGGTGATGGAGGAAAGAAACATTTTCTATGATTTTAGTTTTAGGAGTTGAGGCAGAGAGTATTTTGGAGTGATCCGTAACTAGCCATCCTTTCAGAAACTCATGATCCTGAGGAATTTTGTATGTTTTCTGATGTGTGTGAATACTGCAATTTAAGCCTTGTTTTCAAGCCTGTTGACAGTGAGTGTGTGCACACTCATACACACTCACTTATACACACACTCAGCTTGCTGATCATATGACATACCCCAGACCTGGAACTTTCATTACTTTTGTTATATCAATCACGCACACTTTATTTTGCTTGGTAAATTCTTGCTGGGGAAGAATAGATGCTTCAAAACAAATATTTGACTGAAATATTTCAGAGCAAATCAACAAGTATGTATTAAGAACAAGGTGACAGGCTAAGTGCTGAGTAGGTAAGTATCCTCAGTTAAATTATTGCTTGTCTTCCAAAATTTTTCTATCTCCCCCAAATGTTTGCTTTTCCTTTTATCCCACAGCCAACGTGATTTCTCAGTCTTCTTTCCTCACATTGGTTGGCTTAAAATACAACATTTCTAGAAATCCTCTTTGGTGTATACCGAAAAGATCAATGACCCAGGGAAACCAAGCTTACCTTAAGCAGTTTAGCATTAAGAATTTGAGAAACCAAATCTCTATTTTTATGCAGAAATCAAAGGGTAGAATAAGGAAGCCGTAGGCTACTTAAAAAATATAGCACTTTTCTAAATAATAAATACCTCAAGATCTTACAGCTGATTTTGTAAGAAAAGAAATTGAAAGAAAGTCACCCACATGGGTGCCTGGGTGGCTCAGTCTTTAAGCGTCTGCCTTTGGCTCAGGTCATGATCCCAGGGTCCTGGGATCAAGCTCCGCATCGGGCTTCCTGCTTGGCAGGAAGCCTGTTTCTCCCTCTCCCACTCCCCCTGCTTGTGTTCCCTCTCTCGCTATGTCTCTCTCTGTCAGATAAATAAATAAATCCTTAAAAAAAAAAAAAGAAAGTCACCCACAGTCACACTGACTGATGGGCAAGACTCTTAGTCCCGCCCAACTTTTTTTTTAAACATATTGGTAATAGTAAAAGTACAGATCATATCTACATATAATTTTGTATCTTGTTTTTCTCTTGTAATGTGAAAGTATTTCCCCATAGTTTTTCTAACTGATTTTTGACTTGCTACATACCATTCCCTGAGTCGATAGGCACTTGTTTATTTAACCATGTCCCTTAAATTGGATCTGAGGCTCCTTTCTTCTTTTGCCAGTGTGTTCGTTTGTTTTAGCTACTGACAACTTCCTGTGAGAAAGAGGAGGATGAAGCGGCCAATGAGTTGACAAAATCGTTTGCAGCCGTATCATGCATTCGGGTGTGTATTTCAGGATATGGTGTACACTATAGGATGTGATCTGGCCCAAAGGACACAATGGTTAAGAACACAGGTTTTGGAGTCAGCAGATGTTGGCTTTATTTCTGGATCTACAGAGCTATGTGATTAATCTAGAAAAATTTCATGACCTTTCCACGAGCCTCAGTCTTTTGATCTGCTAAGTGGGAACAACCCTGTCTCCTTCATGACATTATAGCGAGGATGAAATGGTTGGTGCTTGGTACATAGCTGTGCTCGTAAGATGGTTGCTGTTCTTCTGTGTCTCCACTATTCCTCATCTAAGTAGAAACAGTCACTTATTTACTCAGCATTTACCCAGTACCTGTTGTGTGCCTAGCACTGAACTCCAGATATTGGCAAGGCAGAGATGAATGAGGCTCAGGTCCTGCTCTGTGGGTCCCCTGGTCTCCAGGAACCCAGACAGTTGACTAGGCAGACAAGACCCCTGTGTGACTAGGGAAGCTCTAGGAGCAGGTACTGCTTCAAGGATGGCTCCTGGGAAATATAAAAGAAAAAGCCCGGAGTTTGGCACACACAAGATCGAAGTTCAGATTCTGATTTTGCTGCTCACTTATTCTGAGGCCTTGGGCACCTTACTTCCATTCTCTGCAATTTAGTTTCTGCATTTGTATTCCTGCTCTACAAGTTGGTTTGAGGCACAGAAATAATGTATACATAGTGCGCGGCATGCAACGGATGCGTGAAGGTGATTATGCTTGACATCTTCAGGGCCCCAACAGTGGCTGATTTTTATGATCATGAATCCGACCAAGTCCAGCGTCGTGAAATGTCAAAGACTGGCTCGGTTGTGCTCAGGTTAGTCTGAAATATGTTTTATTACAGTCGAATCCTTTGTAAGCTGGTCATCTGCACGGGATGTGTATGGTAATGTGGAAATATTAGAATATTCGACTCTCAATGAATAGCATTTCTTGGCCATTATGTAAAAGCCAAAGAAAAATGACTTACGAAGACACTGATTGCTTTTTTGCTTTGAAGAGCCTCAGAATGCAGAATGTCCGCACAGCCAAGAATATGGCTCACACCATATATCCTGTCATCCCTCAGACGGAGCAGGGCAGCAGAAATTGAATCTGTTTAGCAGGATGTCTTTACGTGTGAAGATTTCTTGCTGCTCTGTGAATGCTTATTTGCTTATTTATTCATAGATGGAGAAAGTACTTTTCTTTCATTCTGTTTCCAAATTATAGCCCCAAAGTAACAGGCATTTAGTACTGATATGCTAAGAAAGACAGATGAACACTGACCCTCAATTAAAAATTAATAAATATGTTGTAGTGGCATCAAAAAATGCATTTACTTGGTCCAAAATGGAATGAGATGATGCTTAGCATTTTTACTGCAGAGGTCCTACAAGTAAGGCACGTTAGATCCATAAATTGAATACATTGTATCAATTAGGACCTATTATTTAATGTATCATTTTGCTTAGCACTTGATAATGTCTTCTGTGGTTAACTTTGAGTTTGTTTGTTTTTACTATTCAGCTGTATTTACAGGATGCCACCAAAATTTTTATTATTGCTGTGCTATCAGTCAGGTGGTCACTGGACCGCATTTATTCAGCACCTGCTGTGTGCAGCACTCTCTACAATTCTGGCTTTAAATCCTGAGCTACAAACCGAAATCAGATGAACAATGTCTACAGAAAGCTTGCAGAGGTTTAAAAGTAAGAAAAAACCAGGAAAGTGAGTTATGTTTCCTCAACCAGTGGGCCAGATAGAATGATAGGAGAGATTTTCTTAAACACACAGCAGGATTCATATAAATAAAGGGATGTAATAGTCACAAATACAACATTTAATAATGCTGTGGTTATCTATTTATCTATCTATACATATTTTAATAAAGATTGATTTTTAAATAATAATTTAAAAAGAAATATTTAAAAAATTGAAAAATTATTATTAAAAATACAAATTTAAAAATAATAAAAAAATAATAAAAAAATAATAAAAGACCTGTTTGTAGTTTTCACCCCTGTCCCCAGTCACTGAGTTCCTTAAGAACCAGGAGTGTGTCTTGTTCATCTTTGTAGCCCTACAGCCTAGCAATATTGAGTTATCACAAGTGTTTGTTAATTGCACCACACTACCTTTGTGCAAGGTAGACCTGAGCACATGAGCTGGGGAGGGGCAGAAGTAGAGGAAGAGAGGGAATCTTAAGAGGACTCCCTGCTGAGTGTGGAGCCTGATGCAGGGCTCGATCTCACGACCCTGAGACCATGACCCAAGCCAAACCAGGAGTCAGATACCAAACCGACTGAGCCACCCAGGCACCCCTATATTTTTAAAATAATAATTTAAAAAGAAATATTTAAAAAATTGAAAAATTATTATTAAAAATACAAATTTAAAAATAATAAAATAATTTTCCACTTACAGAAAAGTTGTGAGTCTGGTACAAAGAAGTCCAATATCTCCCTCGCTCTGATTCCCCAACTGGATACTACATAGTCATTGTCACTCTCCTCTTTCTAACCGCTGAGAGTAAGCTGCAGACGTGATGCCTATCAGCCCTACATACCCGCTTGGCTATTTCCCCAAACAAGGACAACCATAGGCCACTGACGGGCAACACTAACACACTGCTCTTATCCTGTCTACAGACCCCATGCGCATTTCACCAACGATGCTACCATTGTTCCTTTCTTCTTTCTGGTTCAGGAAAGGTTCACACATTGCATGCAGTTATGCCTCTTTAGTCTCCTCCTATTTGGAATGATTCTCAACACTCAAGTCTTTTCTGTCCTTGGAAGTTGTAAGGAGTGCAGACCTTCCATTTTGTCAGATGACCTTCAACCTGGGTCCACTGATGTCTCCTCATGATGAGCTTCAGGTCATGCAGCCCTGACAAGAATGTCATGGAAATGAAACTGTGTACCTCTTGGTGTATCTTGCTCGGTGTCACACAAGGTAGACCTGTCATGCTACCACTGCTGAAGGTAGCCTTGACCATCTGGTTGTGTTGGTGCTTTCCCAGTCTCTCCACCACAAAATTACCATTTGTCCTTTGGAAATTGATTAGTATCTTCTGGGGAGATATTCTAAGATTACACTGCACCTCACCAAACCTCCATTCCTTTTTTTTTTCTTCAAATTTTTATTTAAATTCTAGTCAGTTGGTTTCAGTAGAATTTAGTGATGCACACTTACATACAACACCCAGTGCTCATCACAAGTGCCTTCTTTAATCCCCATAATCCATTTAACCCGTCCCCTACCACCTCCCTCCATTCTTTTTAATTAGTTGGCATTTTATTAGCATGGATGTATGGGTTCCTATTCTATTCAGTGGGTTATACTTCATTAAAAGTATTACTTATTTGATTTTCAAATGATCCCAGATTGCGCCTATGGGAGCTCCTTATATTTTATAGACTCTTGTATTCTATGGACATGTCTCCATCAGTCCTTGAGCACGTCCTCATTTTCTGTACAAGATATTCAGAGTCTGGCCCTCAGGCCTACAATCAGCTGCTTCTCCAAAGGGCTCTGATTCCTTTCACAGAGGATGGTGTTTGGAAATCAGATCTGTGCGCTTGGTGTTTGGAAATCAGGATCTGTGTGCTCAGTATGCTTGTTGCTACTGGGGATCATTGCTTCTAGGCTTTCTTGGTGGGTAAAGACAGAAAATATATGTAACTGCAAACACACACACACATCTATAACTCTTTCCATCTCTATCTGTGAGTATCTGTATTAAAAACCATTAGATCATACGAGTACTTCCAATTCCAATACAACGTACCTAGTGCTTTCTGCCCTTAACTCCTTTCCATCATTGTAAGTATATTCTCCAGTGCTAAGAACCTGGCTCTCTCCATCCTCCATATATTTACTTACTTGTTTCATCAGTTTATTTATTTCTTAGTGTAACCTATGTCCTGTGCTCCTGGTGGTCTCCCCCCCGCTCCCCCTTTCCCTTCAGTGTCCCTTGTCCTCAGGTACTGCTGGGCACCCTACCAAGCATACCACTGCCTGCCTCTTTGTGGCTTCCCGAGGCCCCTTGGCCCCCTGCACCCTGGGTGCTGGTGGGCACACCACCTTTGTGCTCCTTTATGGCCCCCTTCTACCAGTGGGGCAGGTTCCTGCCACCTTTTCTGCACAGGAAGATAAGAAAAGACCTGTTTGTAGTTTTCACCCCTGTCCCCAGTCACTGAGTTCCTTAAGAACCAGGAGTGTGTCTTGTTCATCTTTGTAGCCCTACAGCCTAGCAATATTGAGTTATCACAAGTGTTTGTTAATTGAGTGAATACATGAAATAATAAATAAGCATGGCATTTAGGAGGTGAAAAATACTATTTTCAAACATTTCCAAACACTCCTTTCCCCCAGAGGAAACATTTTTCCACACCACCCATATTAATGGAGAAAGTGGGCCACTCTGGCTGAAGCTTCTCCCTTCTCCCTTTGAGGCGTGCATGGACTGAATGTTTGTGCCCCCCCAAATCCATATGTTGAAGCCTAATCCCAATGGGATGGTGTTAGGAGGTGGCCACGTGATTAGGTCATGAGAGTGGAGCTGCCATGAGCGGGATTCATGCCCTTATAAGAAGAGGCCAGCTCACCCTCTATGTGTCCCATGAGGACCTAGCAAGAAGTTGGCCATCTGCCACCTGAAGGCGGGCTCTCCCCAGAACGCGGCCATGCTGGCTCTGTGATCTCAGCCTTCCAGCCCCCATACTGTGAGAAATAAATGTTTATCGGGTAAGCGCCCAGCCTATGGTACTCTGTTCCAGCAGCCTGAGCCGACCAAGACGTGCTCGGCATGGTTTCGGGGACACAGCCAGTGTCTCTGCATTCCTTGGTCCATTCACTCATTCGTTGGCTTGTACACGGCTGAGCGCCAGACAGGGTG
Organism: Phoca vitulina; assembly: GCF_004348235.1. NCBI lineage: Eukaryota > Metazoa > Chordata > Mammalia > Carnivora > Phocidae > Phoca > Phoca vitulina. The sequence goes on from NW_022589746.1 coordinate 2,687,258, forward strand.
CTCTGCTGGCCCCTGGAGGAACGTGGGTTTTTAGGCAGGGAGGTGACTGGTCCTGCAGAAGTGAGGGTGATGTGGCCTGGCTGGAAGCAGTGGAAATGGGGAAGGAGGCAGGAGTGTGGCAGACGCCAGCAGGATGTGGAGGCACGGGAGGCGATGGGTCCAAGAACCCAAAGCTGTAGGCCTGGCCGGCGGGGACCTGCTCAGGGCCTGAGGCAGGTAGAGTAAAATCTTGCAAGGTAGTTGGTGGATTTCATTTTAGACGTGATGAGTTTTTCATCCTTTTTTTTTTTTTTTTTTTAAGATTTTATTTATTTGACAGAGAGAGACACAGCGAAAGAGGGAACACAAGCAGGGGGAGTGGGAGAGGGAGAAGCAGGCTCCCCGCTGAGCAGGGAGCCCGATGCGGGGCTCGATCCCAGGACCCTGGGATCATGACCTGAGCCGAAGGCAGACGCTTAACGACTGAGCCACCTGGGTGCCCCGAGTTTTTCATCTTTATGCTTATTTAGTGGCTGATGAAAACGATGTAAAGTGGCTCAAGAAAACTCACCCAAAAAGAAATACCATGAGGGGACGTAACTTGAGTTTAGCCGGACACTTTTTGGTGTGTGCTCACTCTGAGCCAGGCAGCGGCCCCATGTGGTTTGCACAGTGACAAGCATGGTGACACGGTCCTTCTCTCATGGACATGGGAGGCCCTGCATGAGGGGAGGCAAGTGTGAGGCTCTCATGCGGGTAGAAGTCTGGGTGTGCTGAGGCGGCATGGAGACCAGGGAGCCCTCCTGAGGGTGCTGAGATCTGAGTGGGGAACAGGGCTTGCCCGGGCCGCTGTGGGAAAGGGTGTTTCTGGCAGAAGGAACAGCAGATTTCCCAGCTCAGCTCACAGTCACCTCGTCCTGGTTGTTTGGGCCACAAACACTGGGTCACTCGGACTTCTGTCTTCTTCCATTCCTGGTGTCCCATCTGTGGCTTATCCTGTTAAACAAGAGTCCGTTGTGTCACTCCACTGCTCAAAACCCTCCAGGGGCTCCTTTCTCCCTCCAGGTCAACAGACGGTCCTTAGTGATGATCAAGCCTACCCCAGCCCCCTCTCCCCTTTGCTTGCTGCCTCAGGGCCTTTGCCCTGGCTGGGAGCTCCCTCTGCCTGCAATATCGAATTAGTGAATAGGGGTAGACTTTGGGGGAACCAGTAAAATGCACCCTCATGCTGGGCAGAGGTGATGCCAGCATGTGAGGTGGAACCCCAGGTAGCTGATAGCCATTTGAGAAGCTGGGGTAGGAAGCCATTTAGAGATTGGGGACAATAAGCTCTTGAATGCGTGGTGACTGTCCTGGTGCACCTTTCCAGTCATAAAATGGGAATAACTTTTGATGTCACCCTTTCGAAGGTGAATGGCAATGCAGAGCACAGCGAGTCACAAATATTTACTGGGATAATTTATATTTGCCTTTGAAACTCATTGTGAGTGTGGTGTTTGGCAGCCAATTTACCATTTCCGGGGTTTGGTTTGGCTTGATGGACTTGCAGTGTCCGAGGGCTTTTCACCGGGCAGTGGGAGAATCCGGCTGGGGGCAGAGGGAGGCCAGGCTGGTGTCTAGCGGCCTTGCCAACGTTCCAAGGCCACGACTTCATGGTACTGCTGACAATAGCCAACCCTTTGGACACGTGCTAGGTGTGGGCCCGGCACTAAATGCTTTGCCTTAGATGATCTCATTTAATCCTCAGGAAACCTTGGGACGTAGATATTATTATTAGCCCTGAATCCACAGATTAGCAAACTGAAATGTAGGAAGGTTAAGTAGCTGGAAGGTCAGCTAGGAACGGCAGGGCAGAGCTGTAGACGCGAGCTTTGTCCTCATCCCTGCATAATAGTGTTTCGACACAGCTTCACCACCACGTTACGACAGCACGAAGATGTTATTCTAAAGCACGTAACATAAGAAACTTACTGCTTTTCACGGCAGTTTTGATTTTATATAGCACAGATTAAATAAATAACCAAGTAATAAAATTAATTGATTAATTAAAATTAAAAAAAATAATTAAAATGAAATAAAATAAAAATTTTTTATTTTATTTTATTTTATTTTTTTTTAAAGATTTTATTTATTTATTTGAGAGAGAGAGAATGAGAGACAGAGAGCATGAGAGGGAGGAGGGTCAGAGGGAGAAGCAGACTCCCTGCCGAGCAGGGAGCCCGATGCGGGACTCGATCCCGGGACTCCAGGATCATGACCTGAGCCGAAGGCAGTTGCTTAACCAACTGAGCCACCCAGGCGCCCAAAATAAAAATTTTTAAAAAAATGTTTGAAGCCCGGTGTTAGGGAATAGGTGTGTTTTGGCATTATTCTGGAAGAACTGCCAGGCCAGACTGCACTGTGTGTTGTAGGTATGGTGTCTGGATTAGCACCAGCCGTCGCTTTGAAGAAGGTGGCTCAGATTGAGAGCCCTTGGCCGTTACCTGTGACTTGGTCTTGAAGTCAGTAAATAGCCTTTCTGGTGCCGTTAGAATGAATCCTTGGCAAATTCTCTGGGCAATTCCTGGCTGTTGGTCCCAATGAATATGGCAAGTTAATGGAGAGGATGTTTGCTGCCCACCACACCTGAGGCCTGCCTTTCCTCCACCCAGGTGCGTGTCTTGGGAGGGGGCCAGCAGGAGACCAGTGTCGTGTCGAGGGGTGTGCTGTGATTAGCGTTGACCTCTGCTGGTATACAAAAAAAAATTTTGTCCAAAGCGTTTTAAAAATAACAAGCTTCTTGGGGCGCCTGGTGGCTCAGGCGGTTAAGCATCTGACTCTTGATTTTGGCTCAGGGCATGATCTTGGGGTCCTGAGATCGAGCCCTGTGTCCGGCTCTGCATTCAGCAGGGAGTCTGCTTGAGATTCTCTCTCTTTCTCTCTCCCTCTGCTCTCCCCCTTCTCTCATGTGCCCTCTCTCCCTCTCAAATAAATAAATAAATCTTAAAAAAAACACAAGCTTGTTGGAAACAGTGTTTTAATTTAAAATTGGGTCTTATATATATATTTTTTATACCATTTTTTTTTTATTATGTTATGTTAGTCACCATGGTTTACTTGGAAAATGGCCTGTAGGGCAGGGAAACATACAAACATTTTCTAACCACGGCGCACACAGAGGATGACATTTGCATTGCATGCCAGGGTAAGCAGTAGGTGCTCATGGCCAGGGTGGCTGCCTGGGGCCCTGGGTGGCCCCAGGGCCCATCTACTATCCAAGGGTGGAGCCCATCGAAGTTTCTGCCCCCTCGCCTGGCACAGACCAGCAGGAGGGAAGATCTGATGGTTGGTATTTTTAAACCCAGTCCTTATATTTCTGCAAAAATGGCTTTATGGGAGACTTCCCCATTCTTTAGGTGTTTGGTTATGAAGGTAAGTTCTTATTTGAGGGGATTCTAATTTCCAAAGTTTACTTTTTTAGAGAAAAATTGTTTTACAGTGATTCTGTATTTGTACCTTGTCCTAGGGAAACTTAAGGTCATTAAAAAAATAATAAGACCCCTACTTTATAACAGAGGTGGATATATGGTCATCTGTAACATAGAATTGGAACATCGCTTTTATGACTTTAATGATTATAACTGGTTCTATCATGATGGGCAGTTTCTAAGGAAATGTCCTTAAAGTCCAAGCTTGGGCACTTGAGATGAAGGTGCTGGCCATGAATGCAGGGGCTGTTGCGTTAGGTCATTAAGATGGACGCTGGCTGGGGGTGGGGCTCTGGGATGCTGGGTTCCCTATTTTGAGTTTCACGGTCCTTGACTCCTCCCTCTCACGTTTTGGGTTTCCAGCTGAGGCGCTGGGACACAGATTGGAAGAACTGGAGAAAGAGAAGAGCAGCCTGCACTTCCAGCTTCCTTCCAGGCAGCCGGCCCTCTGCGGCCTCCTGGGCCACCTGCACGCACAGGCCCAAGCTGCCATGTGCCTCAGGGCCGCTCAGCCGTGAGTACTTGGGATCGCCCCCACCTTCCTCTCCTGGCTCCCACATGGTGAAGAGCGGGGAGTGGCTTAGCTAGGGAGACCCTCAGCTGCTTTTTCCTGGGAAGCACCCTTTGGTTGGTTGGGCAGGTGGGGTGGGGGGTTCCTTCCAGAGTGAGCGACTGGTGTAGGTCATGCTCCCGTAAGAAGCCATTTCTGCTCATTGACAGGGAGAGACCCTCCCCAAGGGTCTGGGTGCTAAGCTTCCCCTGGGAAGCCAACCCTCTCCGGTGGTGGGGTGGATTTGCTCTTGTCAGGAGCCGCTTGGTAAGCCTGTAAGATCCACAGGTGGTCCTCTCTACTGAAGGCTGAAAACACATCCTCCTCCTGACCTGCACTTCCAGCTGATCAACTTTTGCTATTTCTGCTACCCAGGGGTCCCCCGGGATTGGTGGTATGTAGGGTGCAACTGCTCTTTCTAATGCAGTGGCTCTCAATCCTGGCTGCATGTTTGAATCACCTGGAGCGTTTTTAAATGTCCAGCTTCCGGCCACACCGACCAAGTCAGGCTCTCTGGGGGTGGATCCCAGGCGCTGGCATGTCTGAAAAGTCTGAGGACCACTGCTGCCATCCACCTGCTTGTTGCCTCTCTTCCAGATAAAGGCTTGCAAGGGAACATGTTTGTGACACATGCTATCAGCCTAATCACAGTTCAGGCCTGCTTCTACTTAGGTATAAACATGGCTACAGCAATTATATTTTATTTCCAACTTCCAGTGAGCCCCAATAATCACAAGATTGATCGTCTGGCTCATTTCTATTAAGTGTACATGGCATCGTTCATTCAGTCTATCTTGGTGCCTCCCTACAGCCTGTCTTAACAATGATGCCAATTATTTTCTCATATTCTCGCCCTGCAGTTTGCTGGTGGCACATAGCCGAGTGCCTGGCCCCTGGCATGGGCTTCCTTATAAATATTTGTTGAGTGAATTTTACTGGGCTTCTTAAAGAGCAGTTGGATTGCACCTCCCTGTTTCTATTCATTTTTTCATCTGACATTGAGGTATCACCTCATTTCCTCTCCCTTTCTCGCATGGGGTCCTTCCCAATGTGACTTTCTACTGGATTCTTTCTTTCTTTTGTTCTTTGAGGTTCTTTCTTGTCCTTCCCTCCTGTCTTGGGTCATTGTTAGCATCTGCCAATGTATTGTGTGTCTATTTATTTAACAACATTTGTGTAACGGTTACCAAGTGCTTTAGAAATTAACTACTTCTTTTCATTTTTATTGTGAGAAAGTATACGTACCATACAAGTTACCATTTCAACCATTTTTAAGCGTACAGGTCAGAAACATAAGTTCATCCACATCGTTGTGCCACGGTCACCACCGTCCGTCTATAGAACTCTTGTCATCTTCTCAAACTGAGACCCTGTCCTTACTAAACACGAGCTCTCCACTCCCCAACCTGCCCCCAGCCCTAGGCCACCACCTTTCTACTTTCTCTCTGAATTTGACTTTTCTAGGGATCTCATGTAAGTGGAATCACACAATATTTGTCCTTATTTCACTGAACATAATGTCCTCAAGTTTCATTCATGTCATGCCATGGGTCAGAATTTTCTTCCTTTGGAAGGCTGAGTACTATTTCATTTCATTACTATTTCATCGTGAGGATGGACCACATTTTGCTTATCTAGTCTTCCTGCAATGGACTTTTAATCCTCAAGACAATTCTAGGAGGTAGAACTATTTTATATCTGTATCTATATGGAGATCAACAGCATTGTCATCTGTATTTATATTTGTACTTGGCCCAGGAAAGGTTAAGGGGCTCATGCAGAACCCCCAGCAGATGGGTGCTGAGCCCGGACACAGGGCTGGTGGTCTGGCGTGGGTCCTGACTTGGAACTAGCTCGCTGAGCTGCCTAAGCCTGAGCTGGCAAAGGCTTTTCAATGATTGTCTCTTTAGCCTGCATGTGATTTGAATGGAGATCGACGCTTTAGTTATGATCTTGGCTGAGTTTCTTATGGAACACGATGAACACGGTATCACCCATTCTCACTCAGTTAGGTTACACCATCTGACATTCTTTCTCTCTGTGACTTATAAAGATGGCAGTTTCATAGAGTTCAATTTAATATGTTCCCCATAAAAGTGTAGGCCTTTATTAACCATTTATTAAGCTAATATAAGCTGTCGGCTTACCTTGTTAACTGTTATCCCCTATCCTTTTCCTCAAGGGGTTACCTGCACACTGTGCTTTTAGTTCTCATTCGCTTTTGGGTTGAATGGGATCTGACCTCTATGATCTGATTTCTGACCTGATTTTTATCTGTCATCTGATTTCTATCTCTCTCACTGCTTGCAGTCAGCAATGATTTTCTGTTAGATTTAAAGGGCATTTTTCAATTCTTATTTTTCTCTGTATCATTGCATGGCCTGGAATTTTTAATCAATCAAATTCGTTCCTAAGACTCTCTCCCCCCCTAGGCTTTCATGACTCACCCTTTCCTGGTCTTCTTGCTACCTTGCTGGCCGTTCTTCTCAACCGCGTGTGAGCTCCTTTTCCTCTCCCCATCTCCTTGATATTGATATGGATGTTCCTCTGTCTTCTGTTCTACCCTATCCTGTCTTCTCACTTTATATATTCTCTTTCTGGGTAATCTCAAATACACGCATGTTTCGGGTACCATTAACATACTGATTTTCCTCAAATTTATGTCCCTAGCCCTGATCCCTATCCAGAGTTCCAGTCTACCATTCGGCTTTTATTGAACATCTCCCTGACTTTGACTGAGTTTACTATCTCTTTATCGTTATTTTATCCTAAAAATTTGCTATATTTTTATCCTTGCCTTTACTAAATTTATCTTAAAACTATTTATTAGATTTACTGTCCTTCTCCCCAGTCAACCCCTTCTCCTATATCCCTGATCTCAGTGACTTTGTCATTGACCCAGTCATCCAGGTAGGAACTCTGAGACATACGTGGCCCCTCCTTTTGCTTTGCTTCCAATTTCATTGTTGATCCTACTGTCTAAACTTATCTCATTCCCACTCACTTTGCTCACTCATGTCACTCAGAGTTTCTTTCTTTTTTTTTTTTTTTTTTTTTTTTTTAGAGAGAGTGTGGCACAGGCACAAGTGTTGGGGAAGGGGCAGAGGGAGAGAGAATCTTAAGCAGGCTCCATGCTCAGCATGGAGCCCAACGTGGGGCTCGATCTTACAACCCTGGGATCATGACCTGAGCTGAAATCACAAGTCAGATGCTCAGCCAACTGAGCCACCCAGGTGCCCCTCAGAGTTTCTAAACCTGGATTATTGCAGTGGTCTCCTTGCTGGTGTTCCTGATTCCAGTATTATTCCCTGTCACTCACCCTCCACAGTGCCACAGATGGAAATATTGTGTCATGTCCAGTGGCTCTCAGCATCTTCAGGATAAGATCCGTGCTGATTACTCAGCATGACATTCAAAGCTTTTCCAGTCCAGCTTCTGCCCTGCTTCTCAGTAGCCCAGAATTTGACTAGCCGTCACCAAAACCTGCAGTCCACACACACTGAAGCATTAGAAGTCACCTACATGCTGTGAATGTTTCTGAATTCTATGATCTTGTACGTGCTCCACTGTGACCACCTCTTGCTCATTCTTCAAGACTCAGCTCAGCTACCATCCTTGTGAAGCCTTGTCCTGAGGTCACACCATCTCCCCCTCGAATTACTGGAGCACCTTCAATTACCTCACCCCTGCCTTGGGTCTTAAATAAATAAACGTGTGTCCTTGATTATCGGTCTATTCTTCAGACTGTGAGCTCAAGGACAAGACTGTGTTTGTATTTATCTTTTTATTCCTTCCTGGAGACCAGAACAGTGGCTGATCCCAAATAGGTATTCCATAAATATTCATTGAATGAATGAATATGATCATACATGGATGTATCTATATATAGGTTCACAAAGATATATATGAATATCTATTGAGAGAGAGAGAGAAAGAGAATCTTCACTCTAATGTGGTTCAGTTGCCCTAGAGAAAATGCTCCTGCAGCCTTTTTTCTGACACCTCCAGCAAGAACTTTTATAGTATCTTGATAGAACCATGGCTTATAGGTCAGGAGGCCCAAGTTCTGGTCCCATCTTTTCTACTAACGAGCTCTATATGACCTGGCATAGGTTCCTAATTTCTTCACACTTCACTTTCTTCATCAGAAAATGAGAGGGTTGAATTAGATAGCTATTTTCCAAACCTCAGTGATTTATGTATAATTGTGGCTTTTCTTTGCCAAATCTACCTGTCCTATTATTAATGCAATTAGAAAATAATGACTCAAAATCAACTTCTTAAATTTTTTCTAATGCATATGAACAGAATTATATAGTTAGTAATAATCTTTAGAAAGTTGTCTTTCAATGTGCCAACTGCCCATCTAGCCTGTCATCAACAGAATCATCTGGACTCATGGGTTCCCCCTAAACCAGGGACTGTGGCTGCAGTTCTCTTAGCGGCCACCAGGGGACCACGGTGCGGGGCTAAAGCTCCCACAGTCCGGAGCCAGGACAGAGCTGGGACAAAAAAAAAGTTTCTCACAGGCCAGGGGCTCTTCTCTGAGTCAAGGAGGAAATAGGATACTTTCCAATGAATGGTACTTTTCCTGTAGAAATGAAATAGTTGTATTGACATGGGAAATTTTCAGTACTAATGAATAACACAAATATGTGCCTTTTGGGGATCCCTATTTCTTTGAGAATCTGATGAGAGCTATAGATTCCTTCCATCACCAACCACGTATATACAACCATGTAAAGGACTGCATGTGGTTTCAAGAGACTCACGGGCCTTCTGAGGCTCATCCATTCACTCTGCGGGGGGGGTCTTTGGCTTTTTTTGGGGGGGTGGGTCTTTGGATCTCAGGTTAAGAAAATTTGGTTTAGAATAAGATTTAAGGAAATGCAAACATCCAAGTACAGTCAGGTCCGGTACTTCATTTTTATTTTTATTTTTTTAATATTTTTTATTTTTTTAAATTTTTTTATTGTTATGTTAATCCCCATACATTACATCATTAGTTTTAGATATAGTGTTCCATGATTCATTGTTTGTGCATAACACCCAGTGCTCCATGCAGAACGTGCCCTCCTCAATACCCATCACCAGGCTAACCCATCCTCCCACCCCCCTCCCCTCTAGAACCCTCAGTTTGTTTTTCAGAGTCCATCGTCTCTCATGGTTCTTCTCCCCCTCTGATTTCCCCCCCTTCATTCTTCCCCTCCTGCTACATTCTTCTTCTTCTTTTTTTCTTTCTTAACATATATTGCATTATTTGTTTCAGAGGTACAGATCTGAGATTCAACAGTCTTGCCCAATTCACAGTGCTTACCAGAACACATACCCTCCCCAGTGTCCATCACCCAGTCACCCCATCCCTCCCACCCCACCCCCCACTCCAGCAACCCTCAGTTTGTTTCCTGAGATTAAGAATTCCTCATATCAGTGAGGTCATATGATACATGTCTTTCTCTGTTTGACTTATTTCGCTCAGCATAATACCCTCCAGTTCCATCCATGTCGTTGCAAATGGCAAGATCTCATTCCTTTTGATGGCTGCATAATATTCCATTGTATATATATACCACTTCTTCTCTATCCATTCATCTGTTGATGGACATCTTGGCTCTTTCCACAGTTTGGCTATTGTGGACATGGCTGCTATAAACATCGGGGTGCACGTACCCTTTCGGGTCCCTACTTTTGTATCTTTGGGGTAAATACCCAGTAGTGCAATTGCTGGATCATATGGTAGCTCTATTTTCAACTTTTTGAGGAACCTCCATACTGTTTTCCAGAGTGGCTGCACCAGCTTGCATTCCCACCAACAGTGTAGGAGGGTTCCCCTTTCTCCGCATCCCCGCCAACATCTGTCATTTCCTGACTTGTTAATTTTAGCCATTCTGACTGGTGTGAGGTGGTATCTCATTGAGGTTTTGATTTGGATTTCCCTGATGCCGAGCGATATTGAACACTTTTTCATGTGTCTGTTGGCCGTTTGGATGTCTTCTTTGGAAAAATGTCTGTTCATGTCTTCTGCCCATTTCTTGATTGGATTCTTTGTTCTTTTGGTGTTGAGTTTGATGAGTTCTTTATAGATTTTGGATACTAGCCTTTTATCTGATATGTCATTTGCAAATATCTTCTCCCATTCTGTCAGTTGTCTTTTGGTTTTGTTGACTGTTTCCTTTGCTTTGCAAAAGCTTTTTATCTTGATGAAGTCCCAATAGTTCATTTTTGCCCTTGCTTCCCTTGCCTTTAGCGATGTTTCTAGGAAGAAGTTGCTGCGGCTGAGGTCGAAGAGGTTGCTGCCTGTGTTCTCCTTTAGGATTTTGATGGACTCCTGTCTCACATTGAGGTCTTTCAACCATTTTGAGTCTATTTTTGTGTGTGGTGTAAGGAAATGGTCCAGTTTCATTCTTCTGCATGTGGCTGTCCAATTTTCCCAACACCATTTGTTGAAGAGACTGTCTTTTTTCCATTGGACATTCTTTCCTGCTTTGTCAAAGATGAGTTGACCATAGAGTTGAGGGTCCATTTCTGGGCTCTCTATTCTGTTCCATTGATCTATGTGTCTGTTTTTGTGCCAGTACCATACTGTCTTGATGATGACAGCTTTGTAGTAGAGCTGGAAGTCCGGAATTGTGATGCCGCCAGCTTTGCTTTTCTTTTTCAACATTCCTCTGGCTATGCAGGGTTTTTTCTGGTTCCATACAAATTTTAGGATGATTTGTTCCATTTCTTTGAAGAAAGTGGATGGTATTTTGATGGGGATTGCATTGAATGTGTAGATTGCTCTAGGTAGGATTGACATCTTCACAATATTTGTTCTTCCAATCCATGAGCATGGAACGTTTTTCCATTTCTTTGTGTCTTCCTCAATTTCTTTCATGAGTATTTTATAGTTTTCTGAGTACAGATCCTTTGCCTCTTTGGTTAGATTTATTCCTAGGTATCTTATGGTTTTGGGTGCAATTGTAAATGGGATCAACTCCTTAATTTCTCTTTCTTCTGACTTGTTGTTGGTGTATAGGAATGCCACTGACTTCTGTGCATTGATTTTATATCTTGCCACTTGACTGAATTCCTGTATGAGTTCTAGCAGTTTTGGGGTGGAGTCTTTGGGATTTTCCACATAAAGTATCATATCATCTGCAAAGAGTGAGAGTTTGACTTCTTCTTTGCCAATTTGGATGCCTTTGATTTCTTTTTGTTGTCTGATTGCTGTGGCTAGGACTTCCAATACTATGTTGAATAACAGTGGTGATAGTGGACATCCCTGCCGCGTTCCTGACCTTAGGGGGAAAGCTCTCAGTTTTTCCCCATTGAGAATGATATTCGCTGTAGGTTTTTCATAGATGGCTTTTATGATATTGAGGTATGTACCCTCTATCCCTATACTCTGAAGAGTTTTGATCAAGAAAGGATGCTGTACTTTGTCAAATGCTTTTTCTGCATCTATTGAGAGGATCATGTGATTCTTGTTTTTTCTTTTGTTAATGTATTGTATCACGTTGATTGATTTGCGGATGTTGAACCAACCTTGCAGCCCAGGGATAAATCCCACTTGGTCGTGGTGAATAATCCTTTTAATGTACTGTTGGATCCTATTGGCTAGTATTTTGGTGAGAATTTTTGCATCCATGTTCATCAGGGATATTGGTCTGTAATTCTCCTTTTTGATGGGGTCTTTGTCTGGTTTTGGGATCAAGGTAATGCTGGCCTCATAAAATGAGTTTGGAAGTTTTCCTTCCATTTCTATTTTTTGGAACAGTTTCAGAAGGATAGGTATTAATTCTTCTTGAAATGTTTGGTAGAATTCCCCTGGGAAGCCATCTGGCCCTGGGCTTTTGTGTTTTGGGAGATTTTTGATGACTGCTTCTATTTCCTTAGTGGTTATAGGTCTGTTCATGTTTTCTATTTCTTCCTGGTTCAGTTTTGGTAGTTGATACATCTCTAGGAATGCATCCATTTCTTCCAGGTTATCTAATTTGCTGGCATAGAGTTGCTCATAATATGTTTTTATAATTGTTTGTATTTCTTTGGTGTTGGTTGTGATTTCTCCTCTTTCATTCATGATTTTGTTGATTTGGGTCATTTCTCTTTTCTTTTTGATAAGTCTGGCCAGGGGCTTATCAATCTTGTTAATTCTTTCAAAGAACCAGCTCCTAGTTTCGTTGATCTGTTCTACTGTTCTTTTGGTTTCTATTTCATTGATTTCTGCTCTGATCTTTATTATTTCTCTTCTCCTGCTGGGTTTAGGCTTTATTTGCTGTTCTTTCTCCAGCTCCTTTAGGTGTAGGGTTAGGTTGTGTACTTGAGACCTTTCTTGTTTCTTGAGAAAGGCTTGTATTGCTATATACTTTCCTCTTAGGACTGCCTTTGCTGTATCCCAAAGATTTTGAAAAGTTGTGTTTTCATTTTCATTGGTTTCCATGAATTTTTTTAATTCTTCTTTAATTTCCTGGTTGACCCATTCATTCTTCAGTAGGATGCTCTTTAGCCTCCACGTATTTGAGTTCTTTCCGACTTTCCTCTTGTGATTGAGTTCTAGTTTCAAAGCATTGTGGTCTGAAAATATGCAGGGGATGATCCCAATCTTTTGGTGGTACTTCATTTTTAATTTTTACTGTCACTTTGTTCTTAATAATCGGTGCCATTCAACTTTTTAAAAACCACTGTGTAATTCTCTGAGTCTCATCGCTTCTCGGCCTTTTGGCTAAGATCGAGCGTAGTTCTCAGAGTCTTGTGTAGACTACCACCCTGAATCACACTGAGTTTGTTCAGGTCCTTCCTGCAGCCCAGAGAGTTTCAGCTGCTTCCTTCATGAACTAACCAGGCTTTTCTAATGGCAGGCACCAGCCCTCATGTGGTGTGACACCCTCTCCTGGTTGTGGGTCCCCAGGGGCCGCTCAGGGTAGATAAGATACTGGTTCAGGATCAGTAAGATAACTGGCTCATGGGGTGTTTCTCCATCAGTGGAGGTACAAACACACCATGGTGTTTGTCCAGTCTCTGTTGCGCTCTGTTGAGTACATCTTCCCAATTTTTTTTTATGATATCCTGGGCAGGTAAGACAAATGTCTGAGCCATTTTCAGTTATTGATGGTCATCCAGCCCGGTCCAGTTTGAAACTTCAATTATATATCAGTTTCCAATCTCTCCCTGTCCAGTGTCTGTAACGTTCTTCTTGTTGGTCATCACTGCCTCCCTGGCTAATAGGCTGGGATGGTCTGTGCATATGGGCGTTGGCATGCTCATTGTCTATGGCACTCACGTGTGGGTTCTCCAGATGACACTGCAGGCCCTCCCCACTGCCCAGATCCTGATGAGGCGTGCAACCACCCCTTTTCAGATCTTACTCAGCCTCTTTCTGTAGGCCCCTTGCACCATGGGCACAATTTTTGGGAAGATAACTTTTGCGATGTCTACTTGATTTATGGGAAGTTCACATATCTTTGCCACACTGAATGGTGGGTGCTCAGGCTGCCCCATTACAGACCCTCCCTGCCTTGCCATGGCTCTCCAGTTTCTTCATCCCTGCTGAGGGGCTAGTGATCCATCAGAAAGTCTGTTGTGTAAGCATATGTTGCAACAGACACTTGATGCCCCGTGTCCCAATCCCTTGGCCTCCCTCCGATTTCCACGCCAGTTGTGGACAGTTCTGTCCGCCTCAGGCACCCAACAGGTGTATATGCCATGGGGCTTTCTCCGAAGCTTGTGAGAACAGGAAGTGGGTAACGCACCTGAAGGCAACCGTCAAGCACTGGGCGGGAGTTGTTGGATAAATGTGCCAGCCTACGCAGCATCTAGGGGGTACTTTCCACATGTTTTTTCCAGATAGTTCCTGGTAGGATTAAGCCCCAGTTGCCCCTGTGGTGATCAGCTCAATAATGTGCCCTTTATTGACTTTTCCTGCTTCTCACTCCCTCACTCAGAAAATAGCCCAAACTCAGATCCTTGTTTCAGACTTTGTAGTAAGAGGACCCAAATTTAGAAAGATGCCCATGTTGGAGAATCAGATGTCAGTCTTCCTGCTTGTAAGGCGCTCCCAATCTTTATGAGTGGGTCTACTGGATTTTCTTGTTTTTGTTTGGTTTGAGTGGGAGTGTTTACTTCCTCTTTGCCCCCATGTGGGGCTGGCGGAAGGGGAAGGAGAAGCATCTCTCATGAAAACTCCATGTCCTACATGGCCAATGGGTGTGTGTGTTGAGTGGTGGTTGACTGGTAGCATTGCTCATGCAGCCCCCAGGGTAGGGCACCCGACCCCACTGTTAGAGTTTAGAATGGAGAGCTTTAGCTTTAGCTTCTTATTCCGGAGCAATTGGAAAACTACACTTCAATATCCTGCTACAGCAATGATCAGAAGGGAGCAGAGGGGCATCTATTCCTGCTGTATCTTTCCTTCAGTCGAAAGAGTTATTTTTTTCTTTCTCCTAAGAGAGAGGTTTGGCCGACTATCACACATATGACTGATAATTTTCTCATTAGTATCTTGCATTTCTCTGACTGTATATCCCATGTATTTTCCCACTGGACCTTCACCAATATGTACTTTAAAATTGGTCATACTTACAACTTAAATTGTGTGTGTGTGTGGGAGGCCATGTGCAAAATGTCCTTTATCAAAGACTCTTGCCCAACGGATAACTGAAAACACAAGTAGACAAAATACAACAATGTTTAAAAACAAAGATAGACAATGGTTTTCCAGTGGGGCTTATCAAGGCAGAGCTCTGGTTGGCCTGTCCAAATATTTCCTGCTCACTTACTGCCTTTCAGGTGGGAACAGAGGAGATCAATGTTTGTAGTTGGTGCTGCTTCTGGACCGAGTCATTTTTCCTCTGACCAGCCCTTCCTCTGTTCCCTTTGAACCATGTCATCCTTTATTGTCATTTAATTGTCATGTCGGGACCTTCCCACTATGGAATTCAGGGACAACCAGCTCTAAGTTCACAGCCTGGAATGGAGATGCACTGCATAAGATGAGAAAGTAACTGTTACAGACACATTTTACCAGAGGTAGAACACAAGATGCCTACGTTATGGTAGGGTGTAACAATGGTCATTATTACCAAAACACAGCAGGGTATGTTTCTGAACGTGAATCCGGGCTCAAGGTCAGGAGCCAGATGTTACTAGCATGGCACGTGCCACACTCCCAGGAGACCCACTGCTGACCCCTTGTCATCACCTCAAGATGGGAACAGAGGAGAGAAGTAGGTGGGGTGAGCCCCAGTGGACTCCTCAGAAGTTGTTTTAGAGCTAGTGGATTATAAGTGACATCTTCCAAATAAAGGTCTCCCATGCCATCCTCTTTGCTCAAATTCAACTGAAGTCTGTCCTGAAGCTGGATGTGTCGGGCATCGCTATTTATAACGGACATTATAACCCAAGTAAATATATACATGTGTGTATATATACATACATATATACATATACATATATATATATAAATATATATAAATGTTTATGGGGTGCCTGGGTGGCTCAGTCGGTTAAGCATCTGCCTTCGGCTCAGGTCATGATCCCAGGTCCTGGGATCGAGCCCCACATCGGGCTCAGCAGGAAGCCTGCTTCTCCCTCTCCCAGTCCCCCTGCTTGTGCTCCCCCTCTCGCTGTGTCTCTCTGTCAAATAAATAAATAAAATCTTTCAAAAATATATATAAATGTTTATAACTGACATCAAAACTCAAGGAAATATTCTCATGCCTCTCTAGCGGGGCAGTCATTTCTCTGAGTGGGATAAGACTGTATGAAACCATGCTGCTTAGTTTCCTAGGGAACATGACCTCTAGTCCAATCTCCTTACTCTTCAGACCCAAATCAGAGATACAGACAAAGGCAGAACTGTAAAGTTATCTGAATTATGCCCGGCATTTTTACAGTATTTGTACTATCACAGTGGCCTTGATCATTTATGACACTTTCTTGGATGAGGGAGCTATTTCTAGACTTAAACCACACTTCAGTGATTCTGTGACGGGCCCAAACCACTTCTTTCTCACCATCTTCCCAAAGGGAGGGGGGAGGGAGACACTTGAGTCCTAGGACATAAACTGGTTAGAATGGTCGTCCATGGGGAGCAGCAACGAGCAAAGGTTTTCAGAAGGGGCTGTCCTTGGCTCTTGTTGCCAGAGATAGTCACTGGAACTGAAGTTTTCCCAACTGTAATAATGAGCGAGCGCATTGGCCTTGATAAATGCTGTTTTTTTTTTCCTTGACTAAAATTCTTTGCTTCCAGAAGGGGCACAAGATGGCACTTTTTCTGGCACCATGAAGACTGGCATTCCTGTCCGGGAAAGGGAGCTTCTGTGTTGTACACACGACTGTAGGAAACACAAAAGCACAAGTTTTTTGCTGTGAGCCGTTCTGGCCCGGGAGGGCCCGGCAGCTGCATTGTCTGGCCTCCCCTCTGCCCTGTTGCATTCGCACTCCACGTGCTTCTGAAGGCCACCCTCAGAGCAGAAGGAGGAGGCCCTGGGGACCTGGGTGCCACTAGGGAGGAGGTTCATCTCAGGCACACACTCATTAGCCACCTGCCTCTGGAAACGGTGATTCCCAGACGGCGTTTCATTCTTTTCTCAGTATTACTGAACTACGTGCTCACAGAAGTCACATGTGGGGTCACTGGGATGAGAAGTGTTCTCGCTGCTTTGAGCATAGGATCTTATTTTACCAACGGGGTTTTCCCCTCTTTCCATGGTTGGGGGGGAAAGACCAATGTAGAAAGGCCAGGATATTTCCAGCACTGGGCAGCCCCAGATGGGGGCCTGCATGAAACCGGGAGGCGGAGGGCAGGGTGTTCGAGACCCCAAGTCCCTGTTGGCACCCAGGGCTGTTCTAACATTCCAACCCTCGTGTTTTTAATTCTGGCCCCTGAGGGATTTGCTCGTTTTACATACTGATTAGTTTATTGCAGCAATGCTAATTTGTACTGACATTAGGGATTACACACTGAGAATTATTAAATATAAAGGGAACAACATGTCAGAAGGAAGAGGGAGCATGACTCAGAGGACTGAACATCTGAACGACGGAAACCTGTCCCCTGCTTCATTACTGAGCCGCAGTGTGTCCTGGGGCCGCCACTCAGCCATTTATGGACGGCTTCCTACACCCGGAGTCAAAGTGTGCGAGACGGAGAGAGGAGTTTTGGTTAACCACAGGGGCTTTTCTTATGGCTTAAGTAATGAATGTGATTAACAATAATATGGAGAATTCCCAGTCCCCACCTGTGGCTCCTCTGTGGCTAATTTTCAATTCTATGTTGATTTCCTTCAGTAACTCCCCACCCGACCCAGATGGTATCTATTTAGGAAATTCAGGAAACTCTTAATATTTGCATAAGCAGAGCAAATTGGGAAATAAATTAGTGCAAAGAAATGATCCAGTGCAACAGAAAGCTGAATGCAAACGACTTCTGGATTTTCTAGGCCACGGACTCATTAAATCACTCAACAAATATTTGCTAAGCCCCTACTCAGTGCGGAGCTCAGTCTCTCCTTTAGAGGGAGTGGTTGTGTGACAAGCCGAGACTACGGAGCCCAGAGTGGGAAGCACGTCCCATCCCCACGGACGGCAATAGCTGATGATGGTTTTGTTCCAGAGACTTACCTTCTGATACGTGTGAAGATCCTCAGAGACATTTCCTCTTTAATCTTTAATAGGACAGTGTGTCCGCTGGACATGCCCACGGAGCTCATGTTCCCGATGCAAACACGGAGGCACGAGGGACGGCAAATAGCGAGCCCCCTGAGGTCAGAGGGGCTCTGCCTCCTCCCTCATACTTAGTGCGAGGGTGGGGCCTGCACACAGTAGGTGCGCAGTGCTCATTTGTCGGAAAAGCTGATGATGACCCCCATAATCAGCCATACAGGGAAGGCATCAGCATCCTCATCACCATCCTCATTTTAAAAACGAGGAAGGTTAGGTTCAGAGAGCTTTGATAAACCCAAGGACACGTGGCTAGAAAAAGGCAGGACTCAGGCTCAAACCATGGTCACCTCCCTCCCCGAGCTGAGCCCTCTCTGTCATTCTCCGCCTGCCCTGCTCAATCGCAAGCAAGGGGCCTTAATCCGTGGCTGTGGGTGGCACG
The DNA here is from genome assembly GCF_004348235.1 of Phoca vitulina. NCBI lineage: Eukaryota > Metazoa > Chordata > Mammalia > Carnivora > Phocidae > Phoca > Phoca vitulina. The sequence goes on from NW_022589746.1 coordinate 2,705,337, forward strand.
GGACTAGAAGCCAGGAGGAAACAGACGTTTATAATCTGGCCAAGAGCCCGAATGGCAGAGGGTGTCCAGGAAAGGGCGGGGAAGTGGGGATCAGCAGGATGCATCCCTGACCCCTCAACTCTGCTGCTGGTTCTCTTGGTGACCGGGAGCAAGTCACTGAATCTCCCCACCACTGCTTCCTCAGTGACAAAACTCATAATAATACGTTCCTCTTAGGTTTGCAATGAGAAGTGAGTGTGCTAAAAATGATTGTGTCTGGTGTACAGAAAATTCTCCATTCATACTAGTTTATTATCATCAGCTTAAGCATTTTTATTACAACTACTACTGGGATTTGCCTTTACGCACCTGAATCAGAGAGTAACAGGTCTTAAATTTCTAAATTGCATGGTCTGTTACAATTTAGAAATTTAAGACCTGTTAAGTGTAAGTAAGTGGTTTTCGAGATTATTCAGAGAATTTGAATCTGTGTCAGACCCAGGAATACGAGCAAGCTTCCCTTTTCTGTAGCGGCTGTTTTCCAACTTAGAAGAGCTGAGGTGACATATTTTCTACCATTGTTTCTAAAAATAGTAGGGCTGCTTCGTTGCCGTGCTTGGTTGGCTCGCTCATTTGTAAATGCCATGTTAAGATTTAGGAAGTGGGAGACTCACTTCCACTTTGGAACTCCTATAATAATTGGTTTGAGCCTTGGGTTGAGTGTTTGTCCATTGCCTTGTATTATCCTTGTGTTGTGCTCGTCTCCCCTGCTTTGTGCAGGAACCAAATCTTGTATACTGCTGGGTCCCTAGCACCAGGCAGGATGCATGGCGCATAGTGGTTAGGCTTAATAGTGTTTTCTTTTTCTAAATGAATCAATGAAATGGGGTCAGAGTGAAAGGAGATGAAGAGAGCACAAACACATGTTAGGATCAGTTACTCATTTTCTTTCTTTCTTCCTTGCCTTGCCTTGCCTTGCCTTTCTGAATGTAGCTGACACACAATGTTACGTTAGTTTCAGGTGTATAGCTTAGTGATTTGGCAAGTTTATACATTATGCTCTGTTCACCACAGTGTAGCTCCCATCTGTCCTGTTACATGGTTATCATTGACTATGTTCTTTATGCTGTGCCTTTTATTCCATGACTTACTTATTCCATAACTGGAGGCCTGTTCCTCCCTCTCTCCTTCACCCATTTTGCCCAACACCCCATCCCTTCCCCTCTGGCAACCATCAGTTCATTCTCTGTATTTATAGGTCTGATTCTGTTTTTTGTTTATTTATTCATTGGGTATTTACCCAGAGAAAACGAGAACACTAACTCGAAAAGATATATGCACCCCTATGTTTATTGTGGCATTATTTATAATAGCAAGCAACCTAAGTGTCCATACATAGACAAATGGATAAGAAAAATGTGGCACGCACGTGCACACACACACACTCACACACACATGCTGGAATATTAGGCAGCCATGAAAAAAAATGACATTGTGCTATTTGGGACAGTAGATGGACATGGAGGGTATTATGCTAAGTGAGATAAGTTAGACTGAGAAAGACAGATACCATATAATTCCACTCATACATGGAATCTAAAAAAAATGAGTTGCCCATTTTCTTTTCTGAGAAACGTGGAGGTAGTGAGACCCTATGTGAATGTATGAATAAGAACATGCAACTTCATGCTCCTGCCTGATGAGCCCTGAAGTCCATACACGTGGCAGCCCAGTTCCAGTTGTCTGCAAGGAGATTCTGTGAGGGGGGGAGGGGACAGGTCAGAAGCTATAGACACCTGCTTTGCCCTTGATCATTAATGTGGGAAATGTGACTTGTTTCAAACACAGACATGTCTGTTTTGTCCAAGGGCTACAACAGTTTGGCCATGTGAAACTATTTAAGTCAATAGTATAGCTACTTAATGTATGTGGTAAAAGCATTTCCATTATAGTATTAGAAATAACATATGCTCGCTATAGAAAACTTAGAAAATCAAAGATTGGCCAAAAGAAGTAATAATAATAATAATAATAATAATAATAATAAAGAAGTAATTCTACCACCCAGAGGTAAGAGCTGATAACATTTTGATATTTTCCTATTTTTTTATATACCTTTTTTTTACAATGGTTGTTTCATATTATACCTATTACCATAATAGCTGGTTGAGAAAACGGCAATAGAGATCATTTTCCAGTGGTTACATCTTTGGAGACGTGGTTTTAGTGTCTCCATAGCCTTCCTCTGTGTGGCTGTGCCATGGTTTACTGCTCTGGTCCTCATTTCGGGCCACAGTTCTATGTTTTCAGTTTGGGGCTACTAAGAGAAATGTGGTATTTTTGTAGCTAACCTTTGTGCAGATCTGTGATTATTGATACATGATGAATTCTTAGAAGTGGGAATATAGGATCCAACATTGTATTATATTTTATGCTGCATTCTTATTCCCTTCTCTTACCAAGCAGTGATGGTTCCTGAAAACCTTTGCCAGTTAGGTGAAAAATGCTATTTTGTGTTTGAATTTGCATTGAAAAGTATTTTTGAAAACCTCAATGAGATACCACCTCACACAAGTCAGAATGGCTAAAATTAACAAGTCAGGAAACGACAGATGTTGGCGGGGATGCGGAGAAAGGGGAACCCTCCTACACTGTTGGTGGGAATGCAAGCTGGTGCAACCACTCTGGAAAACAGTATGGAGGTTCCTCAAAAAGTTGAAAATAGAGCTACCCTACGATCCAGCAATTGCACTACTGGGTATTTACCCCAAAGATACAAATGTAGGGATCCGAAGGGGTATGTGCACCCTGATGTTTATAGCAGCAATGTCCACAATAGCCAAACTGTGGAAAGAGCCAAGATGTCCACGGACAGATGAATGGATAAAGAAGAGTGGTGTATATATACAATGGAATATTATGCAGCCATCAAAAGGAATGAGATCTTGCCATTTGCAACGACGTGGATGGAACTGGAGGGTGTTATGCTGAGCGAAATAAGTCAATCAGAGAAAGACATGTATCATATGACCTCACTGATATGAGGAATTCTTAATCTCAGGAAACAAACTGAGGGTTGCTGGAGTGGTAGGGGGTGGGAGGGATGGGGTGGCTGGGTGATAGACATTGGGGAGGGTATGTGCTTTGGTGAGTGCTGTGAATTGTGCAAGACTGTTGAATCACAGATCTGTACCTCTGAAACAAATAATGCAATATATGTTAAGAAAAAAAAAAAAAGAAGAAGAAGATAACAGGAGGGGAAGAATGAAGGAGGGGAAATCGGAGGGGGAGATGAACCATGAGAGACGATGGACTCTGAAAAACAAACTGAGGGTTCTAGAGGGGAGGGGGGTGGGAGGATGGGTTAGCCTGGTGATGGATATTAAAGAGGGCACGTTCTGCATGGAGCACTGGGTGTTATGCACAAACAATGAATCATGGAACACTACATCAAAAACTAATGATGTAATGTATGGTGATTAACATAACAATAAAAAAAGAAAAAAAAAAGTATTTTTGATGGGAAACATTTTCCTTAACTCTTTGTAAGTCCTTTGGTTGAATTTCTTTTTTTAAAAAAGATTTATTTATTTATTTGAGAGAGAGAAATAGTGCAAGCAGGGGGAGGGAGAAGCAGACTCCCCGCCAAGCAGGGAGCCTGATGCGGGGCTTGATCTCTGGACCCTGGGATCGTGACCTGAGCCGAAACCAAGAGTTGGCCTCCGGCCGCTTAACCGACTGAGCCACCCAGGCACCCTTGTTTGAATTTCTGATAGATGTTTTCATCGGTATCTTCTTGGTTTGATAGAACTCTTGAAATTAGCAATATATTTCCTTTTTATGACACATGGGTGGCAATATTTTCCCTAACTTGTTGTTTGCCTTTTAATTTCAATTGGTGTTTTCCTAGACATAGCTCCCTTAAATGGTTGACATGGGTTTTTGCTTAGGGTATATATATTTTTTCTGTCCAACTGCATTGAGTTAGAAATGGAATACTTTAAGGACGAATTTGTCATTCTTTAAGGGTAAATGTCTGCAAGACCCCTGCAAAGCCTCAAGCCTCTGCTGCATTTCCCCAGCATTGCTTTGACCAAATGTGCCATCTCCTGCAAGAATAAGACAGAGCCAGATTTTAAGTGGTTTTTGACAGTCTTTTAGCAAACGTTTTCTCAGAAGCTCTGACCCAAGCTTCTGTGAATCAGTCATACCTCTTTTTAATACCTCTTTTTAATCTCCACAGCCAAGATCAGCCCCTGGCTTTTGGTTCTGTCTGGATGATCAAGGCAGTGCTGTCCAATAAAATACAATGCAAACCACAGACACGATTTCCAGTAGCCACACTAAATAGAAGGAAGAAGAAACAGGTGAAATTAATTTTACAAATATAGTTAATGCAACCCAATACATCGAAAATATTATCATTCCAACACGTAATGAACATAAAAAATATTGAGATATTTTGCACTCTTTATTTTCTTACGAAGTCTTTAAAATCTGGTGTGTATTTTACACTTCCAGCGCATGTATAGCACATGTGGCTGGGGGCCATGGGACTGGACCATGCAGGCCTAAAAATAGCATTCTGGCTCTGGGTAAAAGCAAAAGCCTCAACAGATCATAATTAAAACAGAAACTTACATTAGGGACCTCATCCCTACGACCCGCCTAAGGATGAGAACGGCTGGTGGCCACTTTGTGAAATTTCTTTCTTTTAACATTTTTTAAAAAAGATTTTAAAAATTTATTTGTGTGTGTGTGAGAGAGAGAGAGAGAGAGAGAGGGAGAGAGCGAGCAGGAGCGGGGGGAGGGGTAGAGGGAGAAGCAGACTCCCCGCTGAGCAGGGAGCCCCATGTGGGGCTCGATCCTGGGACTCCAAAGGCCACCCCGGCGCCCCTCTCTTAACATTTTTGTAGCTCTGAGGATTTCACTCTCTCCACATCTGTACCCGTATGGGTGTTTTACTTTAAGGGCCTGCGGTGATGACCCCCACGCCCCACCCAGAATGGAGCCGAAGCTGATGGAACCCACTGCTCAGGACACCCTGCATGTGTCCATCACCAGACGAGACTGGCTTCTTCAAGAGAAGCAACAGTTGCAGGTAAGCAGGTGAAGAATCTTCAGGAACCTAGGCCAGCATTTTTCTTACCCATGGAAGCCGAATGCGGCAGGGCGGGCCTTTGCTCGGTTTGAGTGTAGCAATTAGAGCTTTGGCCATCCACCCGTGAAGTACAAAAGGGGGAGATGGGTGGAGTGGGCCGGAGGGCTTGTAGGAATCTCATTACACGCAGGGGTTGAAAGCTCCGCGGTGTTTGTGCCTGTTTTCGATATTCCTCATTACCTTTTGAATATGCTTTCCTTGTCTGCCAGGCCAATTTGTCACCTCTTATCATTTTGACCTTTACGAGGTTCTTTTGAAAGGCAGGAAGTAATCTGTGCTGCGAAAATCCTTTATGGAAAATTGCATCGAGTTGAAGTGTAAGGAGCAGTTGTTAGGGTTAGGGTTAGGGAAAAACTGGTAGACATCGCACAAAGGGAGCTCCAGGTTGGGCCAGAGCAGTATGTGAAAGTTGACCGGGAACCATCTAGAGGCTAGAAGTCCAGGTGCAGCACCGAGTTAAAGGCAGGAGGCCATCATCAGGTGCTCTGGAAGTTGAGGGCCCCCCATCCCCCCTTAGAGGCAGCGAACCTTGAAGCTGGGTCCACACTGGCTGGAGCCTGGAGGCCTTGAGGCAGGAATGGGGAGCAGCAAGGAAGCATCGATTGAAGGCAACGTGATTTCCGGAAAGAGCATAGGTCTTTAACACCCGAGTGCAAATCTTGGTTTAGGTTCTAAACAATGGAATGCATTTAGACTGGTTTATGGGGCTTGGACGAGTTACTGGACTGCCCTCCCATCCCAACTCCCCCCTGTGCAGAGTATTCTTATTATCTGAGTTTGCTCACCCAAGTCCCCACAGTAGCAAGGTGGCAAAGGGAGGCAAAAATCATCACAATTTGAAAATATTCTCCAGTAAACTGAACACTTATATATTCAGTGAGTATCATCATAAAAGTTTGTCATGTGACATACGGGGTTCGGGAGTGAACGGTCAAGAAAGAATTCTTGAGATGTCTTCGGGGCAAAATGGTGGTTTTAATAAGCCTGGGGACAGAACCTGTCGTCAGAAAGAACTGCACTGGGTTTGAGGAATGACTGATTATATACTCTTAAGTTGGGAGGGGGTTAGGGGTTGTGTAAGTCTCTAAGATGAATTTGGAAGCAAGGTTTCCAAGACCTTGAGGGGTTATTTACTACTGTCTAGTAAACTCTTAGTCATGAGACCCTTCAGATGTATATCAGTGGGCCATATGTTTGGAAGATGATTGCTAACATATATCTTGGGTAGAGAGATAAAGGAAGTTTCCAAAGGGATTTTTATATGTTAAAGACTTGCAGGATCCTGGAAGTCAGGCTAATGTCAAGCTAGGGTTGCCTTTTGCCTCTAGCAAAGTATTCACATTGAGGCAGTTGAGTTCCTGGAGGAAGGTCACCCTGCCTTTCTCAAGTACTTGTCAGTGGGTTGCAAAGGAAATTTGATTATTTTTTCTACATTTCTTTTGCTTTTGTTCTCCACATCAGTTTGGGTAGTTAAAAATGGGCAATGTGGTTTTTGGTTTTGAACAGTATTTACCAGTTAAAGGTCTGCATAATTCCTTATGTTGTCAGAGTGTACAGAAAACAATTTGAGCCTGGGATACTCAGTGTGTGAGGGAATGTTCTTGGCAGAGCTCTGGGGGAAGGGGGATATCTGTACATGCAGCAGGTATTTGAGGGCCCCCTATGTGCCAGATACTGTTTGAAGTGCTTAGGATTTCTGTGAAGTTGATGTTCTAGTAGGGGTGGGCATGGGGAGCTAGATAAGAAATATCAAACATAATTAATACCTAAATTATCTCCTTACTATGTTGTAGGGTGCTAGGAGCTATACGGCATAGGCTAAGATCAACTCATTGTGCAGTGACATTGAAGCAGAGGTAACAGCCACGTGAAGGCCCGAAGTGGGGATGTGCCTCACGTATTCAAAGGGCATCCAGCAGGCCAGGGTAGGGGAGAAGGTCAGGGAGAAAAGGGGTCTTGGAAGGCCTTGCATACCTTAGTGGACACTTGGGCTTGTCTCTGACTGGGAGTGTGGAGCCATTGGAAGGTTTTAAGCAGTGAAGTGACATAATCTGACCACATTTTGAAGAATCACTTTGACTTCTGTGTTAAGAATAGCGTGTAGGGCCATTGTGGAAAAGCATGGTGGGTCTTCACAACATTAAAAATAGAATTACCATGCAATCAAGCAATTCCACTTCTGGGTATATGCCCAAAGGAATTGAAATCAGGGCCTCAGAGAGATGTTACAAGCAGTATTATTCACAATAGCCAAAAGGTGGACATGACCCAAGTGTCCACCTCTAGATGAATGGATAAACCAAATGTGGCCCATCCACACAATGGAGTATTATACAAACTTAAGAAGGAAGAAATTCTGACACATGGTACAACTTGGATGAACCTCGAGGACATCATGCTGAGTGAAATAAGCCAGTCACAGAGGGGTAAATACGATGATTCCATTTACATGAAGTTCCTAGACATTCCTAGAGACCAAAAGTGGAATGGCAGTTGCCAGGGGTTGGGGGAAGGAGGGGTAATGAGGAGCTGGAGTTTAATGGGGACAGAGTTTTGGTTTATAAGATGAAGAGGTCTTGGACGGATGGTGGTGATGGTTGCACAGCAGTGTGGATGTGCTCAGTGCCATGGAACTGGCATTAAAAATGGTTACGATGGTGACTTTTATGTTACATGTATTTACCACAGTTAAAAAGAAAGAAAGAAAAGAAGAGCGTATGGGCAGAGGTGGAGGTGGGAAGTTCGTTGAGAAACAGTGCCAATGATATTGTAATGTTGGACCAATGGGAGACATTATCTTCTTGGAGTGTCTCAGGGGTGGATCTTCAGCACCTCCTCAGTCTCTACCCCCCACCCCCCTACTGGAAGTGGGGTGAGGAGATAGAAGTTGTAGGTGATCTGTACCTTGGGTTTGAGAGACCACAGATAAGAGATGGGGAGACACCCAGGATTAGAGCTCTGCTCTTATCAGCCAGAAACCAGTGCCCAGGATGCGGGAGTGTGGCTGGTGATGGGAAGAGTCTCATTTGAAATTCAGAATGCTACAGGCACTGAGATGAGTATCTGTTCCAACACCATTCACACAATGGGTGTTCAATAACCTGCTGCTTGGTTTATTCTCTGACCTCAAGATTGGATGATACTCTATAGATTCTTTGGATTTTGGTTTGCTGTATTAGTGGAAATGGAATTTATTTAATATTTTTATGAACTTTAGACTGCATGGCCACTATCTGCAGCATCCCATTGCTCTTTCAATCTTGTAGACTTAGGAAACTGTGATTTTTCATCTTCCTCTACACACTACATTTTCACGTTTGGGGACAGACCAACCGAGGACTGTTCGCTTTTCTCTTCCGGCCTGTGACCTGTGTTACCTGCTTAGCTCATACCTCAAGCACGTGATGTTTGCTGCTCTATATTCTAGCTCTTCCGCTTGAAATGAAGTAAGTCATTCGTATATTTGCTTGGCCCTTCCAAGTCAAATTCCTGGCTCATCCCCCCATAGTTATTTAATACTTGGGAGGGAATGTTTTTCCTTATGCCAACTAATCAGAAGTGTAAAGCTGGCATGGTTTTTCCACTTCAGCAAACCTCCAAAAATCTGCCTGCCTCAGAAGGGAACTTCACGGCGTTCATGCACATGGCTGACTCCCATTTAAAGGGCTCATTATCAGCCGAGCAGTTTGCTATGAGTAGGGTTAATTTAAAAAAACCTGGTTTCTCCATTCTCTACAGAAAGAAATCGAAGCTCTCCAAGCAAGAATGTCTGTGCTGGAAGCAAAAGATCAGCAGCTGAGAAGGGAAATAGAAGAGCAAGAGCAACTCCTCCCATGGCAGGGCTGCGACCTGACCGCCCTGGTGGGCGGGCTGTCCCTGGGCGAACTGGAGCTGCAGGAAGTCAGCAAGGCCTTGCGTGACACGCTGGCCTTAGCCAACCAGATTCCACTCTGTGCAGAACCACCTGAAACCATAAGGAGGTATTGATTTCCTAACTGATTTGGGATTGCTCACCTCTTTGACTGGTTTATGGGACTGATGTTACCTGCTGTCCACAAATATTTTCCAAGCAGGGCTCTAGTTTTTCAATGGAAGCACTATCGTTATTTTGAGCGGGAAAATTCTTCCTTGTGTGGGGCAGTCCTGCGTATTGGGAGATATTTTACATCCCACCAGCCTACCCAATGCCAGGATTCCTCTCCATTCTACTATGAACCTCCCCACCCCCATTTCCAGATACTCCCAGGGGTACCTTCTTTTTTTAATTTTTTTTAATTTTTTATTGTTACGTTAATCACTATACATTACATCATTAGTTTTTGATGTAGTGTTCCATGATTCATTGTTTGTGCATAACACCCAGTGCTCCATGCAGAACGTGCCCTCTTTAATACCCATCACCAGGCTAACCCATCCTCCCACTCCCCTCCCCCCTAGAACCCTCAGTTTGTTTCTGAGTCCATAGTCTCTCATGGTTAGTCTCCCCCTCCGATTTCCCCCTCTTCATTCTTCTCCTGCTATCTTCTTCTTCTTCTTTTTTTTTTCTTAACATATATTGCATTATTTGTTTCAGAGGTACAGATCTGTGATTCAACAGTCTTGCACAATTCACAGCGCTCACCATAGCACATACCCTCCCAGTGTCTATCACCCAGCCACCCCATCCCTCCCACCCCACCCCCCACTCTAGCAACCCTCAGTTTGTTTCCTGAGATTAAGAATTCCTCATATCAGTGAGGTCATATGATACATGTCTTTCTCTGATTGACTTATTTCGCTCAGCATAACACCCTCCAGTTCCATCCACATCATTGCAAATGGCAAGATCTCATTCCTTTTGATGGCTGCATAATATTCCATTGTATATATACACCACTCTTCTTTATCCATTCATCTGTCGATGGACATCTTGGCTCTTTCCACAGTTTGGCTATTGTGGACGTTGCTGTTATAAACATCGGGGTGCACGTACCCCAGGGGCACCTTCTATCCCTCTACAATCTGTTGCAGCTCCATTGGTTAGCGATTCTGATGCCAACCCTTGCTGAGGACGATCATCTGGAGAGAGGTGAACTATAACTCTCGCTGGTGGAGGGGGTGAGCCATTAAGTGGGGGGTACTCAGTCAGTGACACTGTTTCCATCAGGAAGAAAGAATGATTATTAATAATAGCTAGCATTTATTGAGTGCTTACTCTTTGCCAGGCACTGCACTAAGCTTTATGAGTTGCTTCTCTTATTATATTTGTTTTATAGATGAGGAAAAGAAAGTTCGTAATTTGCCCAGAGTCCCAATAAGAGGCAAAATTGATACTTAAACGCCTGTTTGTTACTTCTCAGCCTAGTTGCTTATCTACTTACTATGCAGTGAGAATCTTCCCTGTGCTCTGTATTATGGAATATCCACAAGGTGCTCTTCTGTGTCTTACTCTCCAGGAGATCATGGTCTTACTTTGGTGAAAGACAGAAGTCACACGTACGCATGTTAGCTAACAAACTGAGTAGTGCCCGGATGAACACACAGATGGGTAGTAAGGACTATGGTTAGAACTGCGGGAGGGATTCCTGTTCTGCTCAGTTAGTTATTATGCTGAAGACAATAATCCATAAAATTTACGACCTGTAGTGGTTGCAAATGTGGGCTCTGCCATCCAATTTTCTGGGGGTGAAGCCTCACTCAACCACGTAACAGCTGGGAACCACTTATTATTTGGGGGAGGGGATGTGATAATGGGGCCGTTATGTGGATCAATGGTTAATACATATAAAGCTCTCATAACCGTGCGTGGATGGTAGTAAGCACTTCATTCTGCTTACTGCTTGTCATTTTTATCATGGGATTCCAGTCTCCTGAAGGCCTTCAAATTGCCTGTGCTGATGTGTCTTAGACTATTTAGTGAATAATGTCCTCTCTTAGCCACAGAGCACACCCTATCCAACCAAGGGAAGCAAGCCACGGGTGCTGTGCTAGGGAGGTGCTTAGGACTTCCTCCTATCCCCCTCCAGCCCTAATATTTCCCTTCAGAAATCTAACCCCATGGCTCATGCCCATGGGAGAAGGACAAGAGATTTGGACTGTTGCCAAATCTCAGCCAGAGGAAACTGCCCGTTGAATATGACTTGTGCTCTCCTGCGGCCCCTTATTCCTTGTCTCTCTCCCACTCCTGCTTCCTGTGTTCTTCTGTGGAAGTAGTTCTAGAGCTGAGTGTGTACACACGCGCACACACATATACACATATGGACGTAGAGGTGCATCCGAAATGTATCGTATACTTTGTCATATGTCATTATACATGTGCACATATAACATGCATTGTCTTTTTCTGTATGCATTTTGTGTAATATATAAGATGAAACATACATGTGAATTTATTACAAATACATATATTTACATCTGAGGCTTAAAATGATCCCTTTTTCGTCCTACCATCCAGATGTGTCCTACTTATTTTTCCTTCTGCTTTTCACCACACAGAGGTTTGTTATATGCCTCTCATCTCTCACACAAGGTGATGGCTCTTTGCGGGGAAAAAGCTAGGGCATGCTTAACTTAGAATCCACTGCAGTGTTTAACAAAGCCTCTGGGTTTTGAGTTGAATTCCTGGGCAGTATCCCTGCAGGTGTGCTCTGTATTCTATAGAGATGCCAGGTTGTGGAGTGAGCACTTCCTCACACACCAGCTCGGGGCAGCAGGTGGGCTGGTCTCCTTGTTCGCATTTTACAGATGAGGAAACAAAAACTCAGGAGGTTTTCCTGGTGAAGCAGCTACTAAGAGGCCTTCTCATATATATCCATAGCTGCCTTTGGGTCTGAACTAATAAAAGGTCGTTTCTTTCCAGAGATCCCAGGAAGTTGTTTCTCTTAGTCTAAAACAAGGATCTCCACGGTGTGGTAGGCCGATAGAGCAGGGCCCGTGAACTTGGATCCTATCATTTCCAGTCTGTTATTCTGCCCAAATTCTCAGCCTGGGATGTTTATCATGAGCAGAGCACTGCCAGCACTGAGGGGAATTTTGTGTTGCTGGGAGAGTGACCACCCTGGGACATCTCCTAATCTGGGTGACCCCGCAACAGGTGACCCTTGGCATCTGATTTATTTACTTAGTGAGGCAGGCGGGCACCTCCCTGCCTTAGGGCAGTTTGGGGCATGTAGGTGCAGGTTTCGACAGATCAGCTTCCTTTCGTCCACACTAGGGAGGTGAGGCTTCATGCTGTTCCTGACCATAAATATTAACTGGAAAAATCATTGTTATTATGTGGGCTTTCCATTTAAGAAGGAAGACACACCTTTTCCAAGCTGACGGGCTGCAGCATGGACTCCCAGAAATAGAGTGCTTGAAAGGAGTCAAATGTGGAGTCCTATGGCTCGATAGATCAGAGATTGCTTGGGCTAGTGTTTTTAACTAACTGTACACGATCTTGTTAACTTAGTTGTTTCCTATGGGATACTGGTTTTCTTTTAGAAGGTGTTGACTTGGGGGCGTATCTTGCAGGTGCCCCAGCCAGAAGACTGGATCTTATAGGCACTCAGTAGCTTTGTTGACAAACGTCTTTGTTGTTTACGAGAATAGTTTCCTTAGGCTGGATAGAGAGATCCTGACAAACTGTGAAACAGGCAAATCTTGAAGTCTTTTGAAGAGAGGTTGTAGAGACTGGTATTGTTACAAATATGTGGAGAAACAGACCACTCAACATCACAGTTATTATTATCATCACCCATAAAGATTCTTCATAGAGGCCAGCTATAAACTCAGGGTGTTGTCTGGGAGAAGCTGTTTCTGATTTACCCAACTTGGTAATGTTCAAGTTCAAAGGGAAGGATATGCCTCTTTCCCTGGATAAACTATACAGCTTAAAAAGGAATTCCTAATAGCACTTGGCATTTCTGAGCAGAACACTGGTGGAGACTGTCTGTGCTTACACGGTGCTGTCATTTCTGACCATAGCTCATTGGGAATCTATCTGGTAGGTGTTAGAGAGGGGCTGGAGGTGGAAGGTTGTACGCTGGGGATGAGAGAGCCAATGGCTTTCTATTTGGACATTATAATAGAAACCAAAGCAGCAGTTTGAATTTTCTGATGTCTGTGTTTTGGATCAATTATCTTAGCAGGATGGAATGAAGAGCTGCCTGCTCAGAGATCTCATAGCTGCCTCTTGATAGAGCCAACAGAAATGGTTGTTTTCCAATGACCAAGGGACCATTTTTAAGCCCCTGGGGAATCAGGAACTCCACAGTGTGGAAGCTGACAGATCAGGGATGTAGAAAGGACAGGGGCCACTGGAAAGATATGTTCATTTGAATTTCCTTTATCTCTGGGATTCCAACCCTTCAGCCTTATAGCAAACCCCTTGTTTCCTCTTGCAAATTTTCCTTTAATGGGAGAGGTCTGGATGGATGGTTTTTTTCCAGTGAGCTTGATTCTCCCTCCACATTAACCCATCCTTCTCATTCCATCCCATACTGACTCCACTCTGATAATCAGTAATGGGATTGGGTGTAGGGGTGGGGAGAAGGATGGGACACAGAGAGGAAGGATGTGACAGGTTCCGGGGTTTTCCTTGGGCCACATCCCTGCATGTGGGGTGTGAGTTTCCATCTACTTACTTGGCATAAATTGAGGAGGGTGGTGACTTGCAGCTCATCTCTGTCCGGTGCCGTTAGCTCAGCTCCCCCGGCCTCTGTTGGTATGTGTGTGTGCCTTGCACACCAGGGAAGAGCCAGGCTGTGACCCCGTCCAGCAGCATGTGGCCAGCTGTGAAGTGAGATAGGAATAATCCCAGTCCTAACAACAGAGCTGAGGGCTGTGGACAGGTACTTCCTAACACTCTTTAGATGCCTGTGACTGGCTCGTATTAGCCTGTGGTTGGGCTCTTCATTCCTTAGCTCCTGGAATCTTTCATGCTTAATGTGAAATGTGCTCTGGCAGCTCGCGGATGAATTGTTTCTTGTTGTGCATTTGGAAGAAACGTGTCACATCGCTTTACAAACCATCGGCGCAAACCGTGAAGCCGACTCAAGCCCTGCTTACAGGGAGGCTGGCTGGACCGTGGTGGGTGCGTGCGGGACCTCGGTCAGTGTGACTGAGCAGCATGGGGCAGCAGGTGGCCCCCCTGCCAGGGCTGCTCCCTCCTCCCTGCTCGTACCGCTCGGGGCTCCCCAGTGAGGGCGATGGACTGTTTGGGAGCCCCGGCATGCCCGTCACAGGTGTCTTCAGTCCACAGGGAGCAGCCCAGGCCGATATCAGGGCTCCTTTCAAGATGGAGTTGAAATAATGAAATTCAGCAGTTCACAATTGACTGGAGCAAAATCAAGATCCATATCTTATGAGAGTGAGGAGGCACAGTGAACACAGCAGGGCCCGGATCGGGAAACAGGCCTCCATGTCCGGGAGGAGCATGCGGGATCCTCAGCGTGTGTGTGGAGAGGCAGTTGTATGTTCCTGTGTGTGGGCTGATTGCACGAGGTGGCCCAAAGTGGGGTGACGCAGACACTTTAGGACACCCCTCCGGTCTCCCAGCCTTTCTCCATTTGTGTGATTGTGTTCTTTCATCTTTCCTTCTAGTCTTTGTTTTTCTTCCTTCTCTGCCTTTGTCTTTGACCTGGTAGGTCTGTCAGGAGCAGTGGCTTTATGGGACTAATCTAGCAGAAATCACCTGGCGGAGCGGCTCTGTGCTTGCTGGAACCACTGTTCAGGAGATTCTGACTTTTCTGCATACGCCTTGCCTTTCCCAGGAATCGCAGAGGCAGACAGTATTTGCCCAGAAAGTCAATGTGTTGAGATGGTGGCATGTGAGCAAAGCAAGACTGATGTGTCCTCGCCTAACCTCGTGTTAGGCAGTGCTCTTTGTTAGGCATGTCCTTGGTGTTTGGGACCGCTCTGCAGGTGCACCTCCCAAATCTCACATTTATCATGGCTTGCTTTCTTACTGAGATTTGTATTCATAACCACATATTAATTTTAACATTGCCATTATTTACCAAATGCTAATTTTTGATCACCATAACCCTATAAGGTATCCTGGACAGTATATTGGTTTTATGTCCATTTTGCAGATGAGGCTGCTGAGGGCCCCAAGTCACACAGCAGCAGTGTTCTGACATCTTCGGCTGATCTTTGACATGGGGGTCGGGGGGAGAGATATGGTTAATGCTGACAGCCCAGGAGAGACCAGGGCTTCGAACCCAGTGCCCAGGCAGGCAATGGAAAGAAGTCCAGCTAGTCAGGGCATGGGTCTGTGGGTCCAAGCAAAAGGGAATGGGTGTCATTCCAGGCCAGCAACGGTTGTCTCAGTGCCCCACAGATCACCTGGGGTCACCTGAGAGGGATCAGAGCAAATAGGTCTCTACACACAGGCAGCCAGGTGCTTCGGGTCGGAGAGGTCTGCTGGCAGTTCTGAAGAAAGGATGTAGGAGGAAGGGGAGATGGCAAGGAAGCCAGGCCTTGTGCTATGGGAACTGGAAGTCTGGTTTATAAAATGAAGGTTTGAACCAGATGATGTTGAAGGTTCCTTCTGGATCTAGAACACTTCGCACTTTCAGATTTTGTGAAATCAGTTTTAAAAGACAGTGCTTGAAAACATGGTCATTCTGTTCCTGATAGCCCTCAGGTGAGTTCCCCGGCCAAGTTCCCTGGGCAGACCGTGACCAGCCTCGGGGCATGGTGCTCAAGTTCTGTCTTTTCTCAGCAAGACAATGCTAATGACTCGCGTGTCACTAGACGCCGGCCAGAACTGAAGCCCACAAGGTAGCTACTGTTCAGAGTTTGGAATGCAGCTCACTGCTGTATCCTCCTGTTTCCTTTGGAAGATCATCATTATAGGCAACGATAAAAGTATCCCAACCACAGCTTGGAGGAGAAGGAAGGGATTTGAAACCACCACCCCTCTGGGTGGGTACAGTTGCCACTCACCTCAAGAAGACAGGCTTCTGTGTTGAGTGTATTTGAGAAGATCAGGGGAGGAATCTCCTCTTCCTTCCAGATTAAAAAAAAAAAATGTCATTTTGTACTACATTGAATTTACTATGATTTTCTACAAGTTCTCTGTGCTTTGTTTCCTTCAAGGAGTTTCCAACCTGGGTCTGTGATTATTTAGGTAGGTTCTTCTTGGGAGGCTTGTAATTTGTAGACTGATCCATTCCTTTTTTATAATTTAGGGATCAGATGAACTGTTTTCAACTAGAGCCCCAGGGATTCTTCAAGATGGGAGATAATCATCTTAAACTGATTGCAGCCAGTTCTCCTAATATTGCGATTGCAAGTGATCTCTCAGCATATGTGGATGCATGTGGCCTATTTTCAAAGTTCTTCCTCTGGTCAATTTCAATTTTTTATTTTCCATAATTATCACCTTGAGAACTGTTCTGGACCTAACTTCTTCATCATTTGGGTGTCTTCTACAATCTTCTATTCCTTTTCACCAAATTCTCTTGTTCCTGACGGATCCCAAGAATGTCTCCCTGTTTGTAGGTTATATGTTACTGTTACCTGCTCTAACTCTTTGATGTTAATTTAACGCCACTAGACTGTTCTTCAGACCTTGAGCCAGAGGTTGAAAGCTCTTCCAGTGAAAGGCAATTCAGTTCCGCTCAGACATAACCTTTTCAAGTGACTGCAAGGAATATCCCCAGGTTGGAATTGCAAGCTCACTGCTTGGTGGGAATTTAGTTAGTTAAGAGCACTTCTGTCCCAAGCTGGTAAAAGGTGATTATTAATCCATCCTGTGCTGATTCCTAGGCTGCTGGGATGACCTGGACCAGAACCTTTAGGTTTCTACATAGATGCTTGCAGGGGCGGCCCTGTGCCCTATACATTGGGGACATTTTTCTTAAGATGTTCATCTTGGCTGCCATATCATTACTACTTTGTGCATCCTTTTGGGCAAATTTCTTCAGCTTCCTCTTTGAGTTGTATTGATGTTAGTGTTTGATTTTTTATTCAGTTACTTGTGTAGGCAACTAGATTTTTTCCTGCTGTTCATTCATTTTGTTCAGCTTTGGTCTATTTTTGCAGTCTTTATCCAGTAAAATGTGTAAATCTTCAGTTTACTCACTGAAACATTTTAGGAAATGAAATATATAATATTTTCCAGTTTCAGGAATCCAACTGAACTGTTGCTTTGTCAGCAGGTTTTGAAAGAGCCTGAGAGAAATGTAAGGTTTAAACTGTTTGTGCAGACTTTTGCTGTGCATATGCTTATTCTTAGCCAGACAGTAAATAATTAAAGATGACTCAGAAAACATCATAAACCCAAAGCAGCAAGTATAACCTTTTAGGCGAACTTCATAGGTATAGAAAGCATACATGTTTATAAATTTAGGAAACCACATACATTTAAAAATATTAGTATTAAGAGGAAATACAAGCAGTTCAGGGTAGTTCTTTAAAAAATTCTGGGGCAATGGGACATGACTTATTATTAAATAGTCAGAATTAAGGGACGGTGATTGACATGGAAATCTGAAGTTGCCTTTGGATCACTTACCCGAGTAAACCCAGAGGCAGCCTCATTTTCCCCTTGGATCAAATTGTAGTGTTTTAAGGATTAGACTCACAGGAGTTTGGTGGAGAAAAGCTCTATAGCCCAGAATTGAAATCTTTTTGAATGTTTAAATACATTTGGGTTATGATAATATTGAAAATGTGGAGCCCACTTGGTTACCAGTCTTCAAAAAAAAAGAGGCCAGGAATTTATTTTCTCATTGTGTGTGACTAGGTATCACTGAATAACTTGAGAGGAAGGGGTGGAGAGCAGAGTACTTATGATCTGAACGTAAGGCTATTGATATTTTTGACTCTTACTCTCATTTCCTCTTCATCAGACAGCTTAAGATCCCTTACAGACAAATGCCTGCAAGTCAAAATGCTTCTGGCATATGAATTACAGTTACAGTTTGTAGAAGATGGTTTGAGAAGCACTGAAAGATCTGCTTGAGTTAACACTTGGAGTATTTGGGCAAGCCAAATACCAAGTTAATCAGTTGAAAATAAAGCTGTGATTTTTAATGGAACTGGCCTCAGAGGTAAGCTGCGACTACATGATGTCAGGCAGTCTCCCAGTGGGGGTGGGAACTGGCAAGACCAGGCGGGGCGGTGGCGTGCGTGTGCATGCACGGGCGCTCTGTCTTACCCATATCAGCAAATTTGGAAGACCGCACATCCGGTACATTCAGTACTAGCACTCGTTTCCTCTGCTCCACACTTCCACATTAGCGCCCCGACCACAGGAAGTCTTTCCTAGGAAGCCGGAACTCCTCGTGCACTCTCACTCGTTCTCTTTCCGCTCTCCCCTTTGGGAGTACTTACACAAGCTACATAGATGGATTTTATTAAGAAGAATTTATAGTCGTACAAAATGGATCAAAGGGCTGAAAGTCTGAGTATTTCTCTGGCCTATTTTTCTTGATTTCTTTTATTTAATCTCTTTTGCTTGGGGCAGAGAGGGAAACATCACCTATATTTACCCTAGTTAAAAACCCATGTGCTTGATTTCTGTCAGATTACTCAAAACTACTTTCTTACTCTGATGTAGTCATGGTTATTTGTATGAATGCTTTATTAAAAACCTTTCAATACTTCACTGTGCCCAAGATCCAGGATGAATGTGAGTGTCGGTCACATGAGCAGACTCTGTGTCATGTTCCTGTCCCACCACCGAGCAGGACAGAGATTATGTGCCGGGCCAGAGGTGGTGAGGATGGTCATGGGGTGCCAGAGCTCTGGGCTCTTGGTACAGATCTCTCCCCACTGCACTATTCAGGCTTCCCCAAGAGGAAATGTCTCAGGTAACCAGCCTGATAGCTTTTACAGCCGTATAGAATGGCTTGCTCCTGATGAGTATATGTGCCCTATCTTGCCTTCTCGAGATCATCTGAAATCTGGAGGAATTCTTGGCATTTTTGTTGTCTGTGCCCCGTGCGTGTCCTACCGGTGACATGTGACATTATCATCTGTGAGGCAAGAAGGGTCCATAGAAGGAAAAAGGCCAAGTAGATAAAATCCTGCATTTCCTAAAGCTGTTTTTGCTGCCATCTTCTTAACCACTTGCCCCTGACAGAAGGTTAGAGGACCGAGCAGTAATTGGCAAGGGTGTTAATGTCAACGGATTCCTGTATTTTTTTTTTTTTTTTAATTCAAGACCCAAGTAATGCCAGGGTGGCTGTCATTTTGCCCTTTATGTCATTTCTATCTTGCTTCAGTAACAATCTCTCATTCTTAAACTTATTTTTACTAAACAAGACACGGGATGAAACTACAAATGGGGAGAGAGACAGAGGGGCAGGGAGAAGACTGTTTGGAGATGAGATTGATATTCCTCCTCCTTTCCCAGAGATTTTTGCTGAAATAGGACTTCAGCATCAGGCCACGTATACACAGGCAGGAGATGGACAGGCACCTGCCAATAGACAGCAGACCTTCTGCACAACTCTGTTCTGAGGACTGAAAAATTGTGCCTTGCTTAGAAAAATGAGAGATGTCTGGCCTCTATTTCCGCCTCTGTCACCAACATCATCTGGCACTTTATATAACCTATATGTCTTTTGGCCACTCTAGCTCTCTGCAGGTAAAATAATATTGGTAAGAGAATCTTGAATGGCAGAATAGTGAAAGAACTTTGGATGGTAGGATTGAAAGTTTCTTAGAAATAACTTGGCTCAACTGCCTCACTTTGTGGGTAAGGAAATAGAGCTCCAGAGAGAAGTGACTTGCTCAAAGTCTTGCAGAGAGTTGGGGGGGTTGTGGATGGAATTCTCAGAGTCATTAATATTGTATTTGGCAAAGGTCAGATGAGAGTAGGGACACAGTTTGTTCTTCAAAGGCTCGTCTTTGGGGCACGTGTGTGGCTGGCGTCCTGGGTGTGGTCTAACGTGCTGGGCCAGGGCTGGTGCCAAGGGTGGTGGTGGCAGAAGGAAGCATAAAGAACAAAGGAAGGCCACATGAAGTGAGAGGTAGTTTCTCTAGGACACGAACACAAAGGAGTCAGTTCAGGCCCACCTGACATCTGTGCCTCAGAAGAGGACCAATGGGATGCTTGCTTGACCTTGTCTTCCCCCCCTGGCATCTGTCCTTCCTGCCCTGGGATTCTGATGGGCTTTACATGTGGACACCTGGCCTGCATGTCCAAGAGATATCCACATCTTCAAAGTAGCCACTGCTCAACCGGTGCTTGGGCCTACAGGTATGTCCACTGTGGTGTGTTCCACCCTCGAGAGGAATACTTGGAGAAGAGTCCTGGCAGGCAGCAGTCTCATGGCTCTTAGGGAAGGCCTGGCCTAGATCTGGATGGGCATGTATCTCTGGTCTCGTGGATGCTTCATTTCAAGAGTATAGAGGATCAGGTCAGGGCCCTCTGATGCATGGATCTATGGGAAGTATTGAAAGTATTACTAAAAGAAGGTACAGATTTAAGTTTCTTATAAGGCTTTTGAGGTATGCTTCCCTAAGTCTGGAGAAATAGGGAGTGAACAGTGGTTGGTTGCTATTTGATTGGGGTGTGGGGTTTTTTAAACGAATAGATACCTAATGCAGCGATAGGTTATTGAGGAAGATTAGCAAGATACTCTAAGCACTGTCACTCTGAATTTTACAGAGTGACCCTCTGGCCTAGGCAGTTTGGCAGCAGAGAGGACTCATTTGCACTGGCTAGAGACAGGCTCCAGGCTGAGACCTGTGGGTGCCCTGTACACAGTCCTGGTCCTTACTTCTGACCTTCTAGCTCTCCACACGTCTCCCTCCTCATGCCAGTCTGCATTAGTTTGTTAGGACTGCCATAACAAAGTACTGCAGGTGGGTGGCCTAAACATAGACATTTATTGTGTTTAAGTGTCTAAGATCAAGGTATGGGCAGGGCTTGTCCTTCTGAAGACCTTGAGGGAAGGATCTGTTCCAAGTCTCTCTCCTTGGCTTATAGGTGACTTTCTTCCCCCTGTGTCTCTTCCCACTGTCTTCCTTCTCTGTGTGTTTCTGAATCCAAATTTCTCCTTTTTATAAGGATACCAGTTATATTGGAGTAGGGCCCACCCTAACAGGCTCTTCTCAACTAACTACATTTGCAATGACCCTTTTTGCAAATCAGGTCACATTCTGAAATGCAGGGTGCAGGGTGGTTAGGACTCTAAGATGTGAATTTTGGGGGAATAAAATTCAGCCTATACATAGTCTATGAAGAGAAACCATCCAAAAGACATAAGTCAAAGAGAGCCAGAGTTCTAAGACATGGGATTTAGGAAGAGGAGTGAAGATCTTACTGAGTAGACTCTAGGTTTTTAATCTCTTCTTCCTCATATAAAGTTCCACCTACAGCAGGTCCCTCTTATCCACAGGGATATGTTCCAAGACCCCCAGTGGATGCCTGAGACCATGGGTAGTACCGAGTCCTATGTATACTGTGTTTTTTCCTATACATACATACTTATGATAAAGTTTAAGTTATAAATTAGGCACAATAAGAGATAAACAACAATAACTAATAATAAAATAGATCAATTATAACAATGTATTATGATAAAAATTACATGAATGTGGTCTCTTTCTCAAAAAATCTTATAGTACTATACTCATGCATCTTGCGATGATGAGAAATGATAAGCCCACATGATGAGATGAAGTGAGGTGAATGACGTAGGCACATGACATAGTGTTAGGCAACTATTGACCTTCTGACAATAGCTTGGAACATCATCTCCTTCCAGACTGGTTGATTGCAGGTAACTGAAACCACTGAAAGTGAATCATAAATAAGGCAGAGACTACTGTGTTCCTTAGGAAGAAGACAAGATGGTGAGCAGCACTCACTAAGCAAATATTAATAAGTACCCATTATGTGCCAGGAACTTTTCCATGAAAGATCATTGCCCCTGACAGCTTTCTGTCTACTGGGGGTGGGGGGGTGGGGAGAGGCAGAAAGAAACAATAAATATAATAAGGAAGTAGATCACATAGTAGGTTAGTAGGAAGTGAATGCTATGGGGGAAGAACAGGAGAGGATGTGAATTTGCAGTTTTAAATGGAGTCGTCAGGCTGGGCTCCCTGAGAGGGTAAGATTAGAGCAAGAACTTGAAGGGGGGTGGGGGGCTGGCCCGGCACATGTCTCGGGGTCAGAGGGAGCATCCAGGCTCAGAGGGCCTGTGTCCCTCAAGGCAGATTGGGGGCGCTGTCAGGAGGCCTCTAAGGCAGGGCAGAGCCAGTGAAGGAGGGCCTTGTGGGAGAGGCGGTCAGAGACGTGATGGAAGGTGGGCCGCACTGGTCCTTGGCTTTCCCTGGGTGTCCTGGAGCCAAATCTGAGCCGAGCAGTGGTGAGG
Source organism: Phoca vitulina (assembly GCF_004348235.1). Classification (NCBI taxonomy): domain Eukaryota; kingdom Metazoa; phylum Chordata; class Mammalia; order Carnivora; family Phocidae; genus Phoca; species Phoca vitulina. The sequence goes on from NW_022589746.1 coordinate 2,727,774, forward strand.
ACAAAGCAGGGGGCCAGCTCACAGGCCTTTGTAGCATTTCAGAGGACAGTGTCCGTGGGCCAGAGTGGTTCTCTGGTTGGCCTGTTCTCCCTTAGAACTGTTTCTCACCCCAAGTCATCAAACCCGAATTACCTGGCTAATAGTGTCCTGCATACATCTCCTTCTGGCCCTTGACCAGTCTTGGCTTGTGCTATTTAGACTCGTTACCGTGATTGACTTCCATCCCATCTTCCCTTCTCGTTAGTGCTGAAAAGCAATTGGTCCCTCCCCAAGCTGAATTTTTTATTACTGGTGTTTTTGACACCAGTGGTAGCATTCTCATGATACTGCAGGAGTATTTAAGAGAGCTTTTCATCCCCAACCTGAAGCTCGGGCGTTTGTGAGCTCCTATACTGACCCAGTGGTCCCATAATCATTTTTTTTTTTTTTTAATCAAAGACATTCTTATGTAAACTTTTCTTTTTTTTAAAAAAGATTTTATGTATGTATGTATGTATGTATGTATGTATTTAGCATGAGCTGGGGAGGGACAGAGGGAGAGGGAGAGAATCTCAAGCAGAATCTACGCTGAGCACAGAGCCCGACGCGGGGCTTGATCTCAAGACCCTGAGATCATGACCTGAGCCGAAATCAAGAGTCGGATGCTTAACTGATGAAGCCACCCAGGAGTCCCTTTATATAAACTTTTCTTATAGCCGCCCCTCAAATCCTTAGCTCCCACGCTACCAGTAAGAACGTTCGCATTCTACACATATCTGTTGTGGCCTCTCTCACTCTGCCACTTGGGTGAGTTGCAAATGGAACCGTCTGTTAGTCTGGAGCAAACAAAAGAGCTGTCAAGTTGTCTGTTGTCCACCTGCTGCTATGGAGAAGTGACTCTTTTTTTGTTGGACCCCGGAGTACCAGCATGTAGGATCTTAATAACACATATGATTAATTGCATGTTAATTTGAGTTGAAAATTGAAAACCCCCCATGGGTTAGTTTGCTTGGGCGGCATAACAAGGTAGCACAGACTGGGCAGCTTCAGTAACAGAAATCTACTGTCTCACAGTTCTGGAAGCTAGAGGTCTAAGAGCAAGGTGTCGGCAGCTTTAGTCTCTCCCAAGGCCCCTCTTCCTGGCTGTCTTCTCCTTGTGTCCCCATGTGGTCTTCCCTCTGTGTGTGTGTGTGTCTGCATCCGAATTTTCCCTTTCCATGAGGACACCAGGCGTGTTGCATTAAGGTCCACCCTCATGCCCTTGCTTTAATCTGATTGCCTCTGGAAAGACCCTGTCTCTGAATAAGGTCCCACGATGAGGACACCAACATAATGAACCGGGGTGAGAGGGACACAATCAACTCAGAAGTGACCCCTTTGCCCTCGAGTTATTTTGCCACCACGAGCTCCCGGCCCATCTGCCCCTGATGTGCTTTCTCTGCTGCATGTTCTTGTCGACAGTCTTGATTTTTCTAAGGCTTTATTTGTTGAAGGTGCATTTTGGTCATATGATTTAAACACCAGTTTGTGAGTAAGGAATAATGTGCATTTACAAATAATGATAGCGATTGTACGGTAAATTTAACATAATTCTAAAATAGGATTCTAGAAGTCAGGCTGGACAGTGAGAGCATGTTTTGAACAAGGACTTGGCTTCCAGGAGAGGCAGTACCGGTTAATGGTTAGGAGAACAGACGGCCGGACTGCCTGGGTCATCATTTACCCCCTTACCAGCTGGTTAACCCTGGGACAGTTACTTAAATCTCTCGTTGACTGAGCTTTTTTGTCTGAAAGAGTAGATATTATAGTACCAACTGCACAGAGTTGTGAGAATTTAAAATGCTCATGTACATAAGGATTATAGAAGAAGGCCTGGTACACAGTAAGTGCTCAGTAAATGTTTGGCACTACTATTCTTAGGACGGCTGCTTTGCACAAAGATACTCAATTTGAGTAAATTAGGTCTGATGTATTTGCTAAAACATTATTTGTGGAGACAGTGTAGGTGCTTCTAGCATCGGTGTATTTGATCTGAGAAGACAGTTCTCATGTGTCATTGATAATACACAAGCTCGGGACGCCTGGGTGGCTCAGTCGGTTAAGCGTCTGCCTTCGGCTCAGGTCATGATTCCAGGGTCCTGGGATCGAGTCCCGCATCGGGCTCCCTGCTCAGCAGGGAGTTTGCTTCTTCCTCTGTCTCTTGCTCCCCCTGGTTGTGCTTTCTCTCTCTCTCTCTCTGGCAAATAAATTAATAAAATCTTAAAAAAAAAGTACGTTTAAAAAAATACACAAGCTTAAAAGAAACATGGGGATTAGTTTTAATCATTGAAGTGCGTGTAACTCTTTTTTTTTTTTTAAACATTTAACTTATCTAATTCGGTGGTTTTTTTTTTTTTTTTTAAAGATTATTTATTTATTTATTTGACAGACACAGCGAGAGAGGGAACACAAGCAGGGGGAGTGGGAGAGGGAGAAGCAGACTTCCCGCTGAGCAGGGAGCCCGATGCGGGGCTCGATCCCAGGACCCTGGGATCATGACCTGAGCCTAAGGCAGACGCTTAACGACTGAGCCACCCAGGTGCCCCTCTAATTCGGTGGTTTTTAATTTGAATTCTTGCTGCTGGAATCTTGGTTCATGGGCCACAGGGGGATGGTGGGGCACTAAGTGGGTGGGGTCAGTGTGACATTGTTTGTACCCCATGCCAGACACCCACCCTTAACCAGAATGGATCCCCTTGTTACGGATTTTATATATGGATTGCAGTTCTATGTACAATTTGTCTGAAAGAGTTCTGCTACTAAAAATAGCTTGAAAACCACTAGCTTGGTATGTAGATTATTCATATCCTTCTGCCCCCCTGTTGCTTTCATTCTGTGTATACCCCAGGGATGCAACTAATGTTAATATTAGCCTGAGCAAAACATAATTAGGAAGGTAAATCTACTGCAAAAAGTAATACAGCATAAATTAAATAAATTAAATATAAATCAAATCAAATATGAAACAATGCATTCAATTATCTGCATCACTGCTTCCCTGCTCTAACATGGATATTTGAGAGGAGACTCGTTTTCTTTCTGGGTTAGGACCCGAGCCGAGCCAAGACCAATGAATTGTGTCAACCCCTGGAAGGCTGGTTCTTGACCTATTGAGCGTGAGTTAAAGGCACTGCTATTTGGTCAGCTGAATTTTCAGGGTCAGTAAGTGGACCCACCAGCTATCTATCTTCATTGTTAATGCATGAACTAGTGTTTGTGTGTGGCCGCGAACACTTACTTATAAAATACTATTCAATGCTCATCATATAGGATTAATTTTGTGGTGAACTGTTTCCTGAAAAGTTATTAGTTGCACAGACTCCCATCCGCCTGGCAAGGGAAGGTGCATTTCTGCAGAACCACGGGAAGTTTGAAGTGTGGACAACAGACATTAGCAGCATGAAGCTAGAGCTGCTTCTGGAATCAGAGGTAGAATGGGTACCGGCGCATCTTGGACACCCTCTGCTCTTCTCTTCCTAGCATCTCCAGTGGCTGGGTCCGTTCCCTGCTCTCCATGTTAGCATGACACTCAAACTCACCTCCTTTCAAAAGATCCAACCTCCATCCAGCGGGCTGGAATTCTCCAGGCAGGATTCCACATGTGCGTTCCCACTGTTCCCGCCACGCACACTGATGTTTGTCCTATCGTGACTCCTGAATTCAGAAAATCCTGCTGCCATGTGTGCCCTGCTCTTTGTCAGCTGTCATCTGACCTCAGCTCAGTGGGGTGTCCCTCCTCCGCTGAATGTCGGTCTGAAGTGGGGATGACTGGTTTAGAAGGGACCTGCCCCAGCTCTAGGGTATTTGCAATGGAAACGAACTTGCTTGTGCTCAGAAGTCACAGGTTGGTGGAGGTGATGACGTTCCAAACCAGTTCTTAGAGCTGAAGAACCCCAGCAAGGGGCAAACTGGCCGCCTCCCTCGGATACTATGCAACCCGTGCCAGAGAAACTTTTCCTGACCCCTCTCCCCACGCAGACCCCAGGAAACCTGACCTTCCCTGCATTTGCAGCTCACCATTTTGCTAAGTGACCTTCTCTCTTTTAGTACCTATACCTTTTTTTTTCTTTTAATTTTTTTCTTTTGGGCTACTGTTTGGAAGCAGTGAGCTGTTGAGGGCAAGAACCAGGTCTTTATGCTCTGAGTTCCTAACTTACTAGGTGCCCAGGAGATATTGGAAGAATTAATGAGTTTGTGAATGAATGAATGAATGAATGAATGAATGAAAAGACCCAGAGCATATGTTTTCACTGTTTTTCAGCATCAACGTAATGAAAGGATCCCCACCTTCCTTTCCTTTCAGACTTCTGTCCCTCCGTGCCTGCCCTTGGGCCTCGCAGCTGGGCTTCTGCTGAAGGTGCCTGCCTGACTACTCTAAATCACCTCTCATAGTGCTGCCCAATTAATTTTCCAGAAAAACCCTATTTCTTTCCTATTGCTCTCCTGCTCAAAACTAGAATAATTTCCCATTGCCTGTGGGATAAAGCTCAGAACTCCTTAGCCCAGCATTCGGTATTGACTATAGCTTGTCCTTGATATTCCTTTAAGAATTATTTTGATTGTGAATATTCTAAACACACTGAAAAATATATACTCATTTACCCACCACTGAGATTAAACAAATATTAGCATTCCCCTCCCTTATTTTCCTAAATAAACAAGCACACATTGCAGATGTGGACAGACTTCTCCCTTCTGTCCTACCCCTCTCCCCCACTCCCATTAGAAACAATCCTTCCCCTTCTTGTCCATCACAGTTCACCTCTGTGAACGATATGGTCCAGTTGGACTCATCTTTTCCCTGGAGTTTTGTTCTTCCTTCTTTTCCCTTGAGGCCCAGTTCACTTTCCGCCTCTTCCAGGAAGCTCTCCCACTAGTCCCATAGTTTTCTAAATTGCTACCCACCTTACTGTCTCCACTGTGCCCTTGGAGACAGTATCTGCCTGTGATAGGTTTTTTTTTTAAATTAAGGTTTTATTTATTTATTTGAGACAGAGAGAGAGAGAGCACGCATGAACAGGGGGAGGAGCAGAGGGAGAGGGAGGGGGAAAGAATCTCAAGCAGACTCTGCACTGAGTGTGGAGCCCGATGTGGGGCTCCATCCCACGACCCTGAGATCATGACCTGAGCCGAAACCAAGAGTTGGAGGCTTAACCAACTGAGCCACCCAGGTGCCCCTGCCTGTGACAGTTTTTAGGTAGCAGTTTGATCCTAGCACTGGGTTCCTATTCGCAATAGTATTTTTTTCATCTTGCTTTATATCGTAGTTGATTGTCTGTGTGTACTTCCTCTCTTTTAGGTAACAACATTGAGAATAAGATCTGACTCTTAGTTTCATCCATTTGTCATCCATCCATATTTGTTGGATTACACAGTGTACCTGAATAGATAATACTTGATTACTGCCCATGAAATGCTACCCCGTGTAGACCATCCTTCTTGGAAGGTAGTTATAGGAATGTGAATTTTCATCCTTTGCTGCCAAGACATCTGGGTTGTTTCTTTATCCTGTCTATGTGCTATGGAGTTGTTCACTATGGGAAGAACAGATTTAAGCACTAGCCTAAGTAGAGCATCATTAGGGAGGGGAAATCTGCTTCCTAGCAACATGTTATTCCACAGTCAAATGGAACCAATTTGGCATCATCTTTCCCACTGTTCTTCAGCCTTTAGGCTGATGGGAAGTTCACCGTTTCACAGTGTTCCTCTATGTGGTGGTATGGAACTATGATTCCAAGAAGACCAATGTCCTTTTTCTAATTCTTCTAGCCTCCAGGAGCGGATAAAATCCCTCAACTTGTCACTTAAGGAAATCCCTGCTAAGGTAAGTATCTTTATATGACCATTTTCTGAAGTCTCTCAAGTTTTCTTTTGACTTAATGTCATGTCTAGGTCACATGATATTTCAGGCTAGCTCATGGCTCTGGAGGAAGTGTAGACTCTACAGAGCCATTCGACAGGCCAGGCGATGCGCCCGAAGAGCCGGGAATGGGGGCTGCTCTTGTGGTAGGGGTCCTGGCTTGTGGTCCTCCAGAGATTGACTGGTTCGGCCTTTGCCTAACAGGAGCTGCCAGTGTTAGGGAATGGGAAATGAGTGCTTTCGGGTACCATCAAATGCCTTTGCATGAAAAGGCTTTCGGGATGGGAGTAATCTGAAAAATTGTTTCTCTTCCAGGAGGACAGGGTTCAGGGATCCTCACAAACAGGTTTTAGGAAAGTTTGCATAGCAGGTGTTTGTTTTTGCAACTTTTTAAGCTGACTTCAGAATCATTTTGCCTATTTTCTCTGCCATTTATACTTCATACCAGGACCTCGGTTTGTATAGAGATAGCGCAGTCCTGCAGTATTCCCTGGGAGCACCTAGCCAATTCAATTAAATAGTCAATGTCATGGTTAGTTAGGATAACCACAGTTTACAAAACAAAATCCTTCCCTGCAGAGATAGTTATATGTGACCGAGTTACTGACAAACTGAGAAGCAGGATCAATTACTCTGTGAATTACTAAATGTGTGGCGGAGAACTGGGATGAATCGTTGATTATTTGCGTTAGGTCTGGGAGCCAGGGCTGGTTATAAGATGGTCAGAATGGACAAAAGAACAGGTTTCTGAGCAGAGAGCAAAGCAGATGGGAGTCCACTGGCCTGGAAGGAATGTTTTCTTGCCCTCGCCCAGCGCCCAGGAGAGAGATCCAGAAGACCTGCCAATGGGCTTGCATGTCACCACAGCTGGGCTGAGACTGGGGCTGTGTTGTTGGCAAAAGTGTCCACAGTTTTTCTGGAACATTTTTTCAGTTTTTGTGTACATTTTCTGAAAAATACATTAAATGATTTTGCTAAAAAATCACACGGCCGCAGTTTGATAGGCAGTGACATCCGGCTAGAACGTTTGCCTGAAGAAGAGCAAGATGGGATCCGAGGCACTGCTTTATTCAGAGCCGTGCAAGGAGCAGAATCCCCAGGCGGGACTCTGGTAAAGGGCTTTTGTCGTGGGTTCTCACACTGCGCAGTGCTGAGAGACCTTCTTCCCTGCTCAAGGGAGACTGACTCGGTTTACCCATTTTGTCACATGAAGGAGGAGGGGAAGTGCTAGAGGGCGTACCTGAATTTCTGTTCTGTATGTTTCGGTGATGTCGCCGACTAGTATTCATGTTCTATAACTGTCTGGCAGGTTACCTCCAGGCGGAGCCACTGGGGAGGTGAGGAGAGACCAAAGCTTCCTGCATGGGGCAGGGGGTAGGAGTATTCCTTCTCCTGTATTTTCTGGCGTAAATATGTGCCATTTGTCAGGTGCATCCTGATTTCTGCGCAGAATTAACAGGTGGAAGTACTCTAGGGTTTGGGTGTATTGAGTATTGGAACGTGCTGTGTGTAATCTGAATGAGTTCCTCTCCCAGCAATGAGCAGGCAGGCTTGCCTAGTACAGAATACACATGGTGTTGATATAGGAGTGTGTTTTCTAGGACATTTTATATTATGCACATGTACATATTAACATATGCACATGATAGTGGGATTTGTTGATAATCCCCAGCTACTGTTAAAGCTCTTGGATTTGCCCAAATGCCAAAAGTGATTGGCTTTGTTTGCATACCTTCTCTAATACACTTACGAATAACTCCTAATTCCCTTGCTTTTCCATAAGATTAAGGAATTCATATCTAAGATTTTAAAATGTAAATCTAAAAGCTTCATTTGATAATGAGTTCCTCAGGGTCCAATTTTATCTGGAAATAAAAAGGAGGTGCAGATTTTCTGGGGCGTGTTTGTGTGTGGATAGGTGGGTGTGTATGTCTGCACATACACGAATGTGTGTGTGTGTGTGTGTGTGTGTGTGTATGGGGGACATATATTAGTGCACATGGAATTGAAACAAAACTGCATAGTCACACAGAAACAACTTTGCACTCTGGACTCGATTGACTCATGACCTTGAGGTAAAAATTGCAGGTTGGCCCAGTTTTCTTCCTTTAATGTATTAGGTATATATATCTGATATTCATTTGATTCCTCCCCCAAAGAGAAATGGAACCTTCCTTCATTCATTACATTTCTTTGACGTTGATGGTTCCCCAAACCAGGTAATTAAGGGATAAATGAGATGGAAGAAATAGTTGGAAATAAATGGAATATCTGGAGGTTGGTAGATATTAGATTACATCCAGCAGTGCTTCAAAGAATGTACATTGCAATTTAATAAGAAGATTTAGAAAGGCTGTCTTGTATTAATAGTGACAGCTTGAAGGATTGATTTGCTCAACAAAGGAGAAACTGACCCAATTATGATTAACAGAAGCTGTTAACTAAAATCAGGAAGACCGGACATACATTGGATGAGACATAAGAATTATGGCTGGTGTTACGGACTTAGCAGAAATGTTCCTGGACTTCCGATGACATTCTTAGGTGGATGGAAAGGGACATGCCCGCCATCAGGCACTGGGCCAACCCGAGACTAAGTGCTGTGGGGAGCAATCCAGAGCATCTTCTTTTTAACACCCAGTTCTGACTCCTGACAATTCTCACCTGGGGCATGGGGATGCTCATCACTGCTGATGCCGGCTTTGGTGTGGAGGCCACCACACTGTGGCCTTCATCCAGAGAATGAGTTTTGTAAAGAGATTTGGGAAGTTACAGCTGCTTAATGGAAAAGAACATGTTTAAGGCCATGAAAGAAATAGTCTAACATTTTAGGCAGGATGGGTGAGGTCTGCTTTGATTCCAAAAATAATTTTAATTTCAGTCTGAGATAAGCAAAACAATTCAAGTTGATGGTATCTAGCAAGATCTAGGTTCTTCTGGGGAAATTGGATTTTATATTTTCTCTGGGCACTATGAACCCAACTGGGTTAATTTTAGTTTTTGAATGGAATTAGATTTTTAGCAAGAAAAGAGGGATCCTTTGTGGGCCACCCAAAATGTCTCCATACACACGTTTGTTGTTATTCAACTGAGTTGTGTGCTTTTGTTGAACTGGATGTTTTTCTAGGTAGCTCACCAATCTGAGTGTAGATATCAATCAAATATGAGGTTTTTGCTTTAAACAAAAGAAAAAATGTGATGTTTTTGTTTCAAAGAAAATAAAAGATAACCTAAGTCATTTGGGAAAAGAAAGTGAGGTTTAAGATTTTTGCTATTTTTGAAAGAGCAAAGAAAAATGTAGGGAGTGTTTGGGTATCCTGGAAAAACACGATAAAACCTGTAAACCTCCTTGAGGTCTACTTGTCTGTTTTTCAAGTCTGACTTGCCAGCAAATATCTGCCCTTAAAGATTCATTAGACAGCATCTACTAGTAATTAGCCTGCCCTTGATCTCAACTGTTGTGCACCTTCACTTACTGCTTATCGTGTGCCAGACACAGAGCAGTCCCTGCTCACATAGAGCTTGCATTCTAATGGAGAGAAATACCAGGAAAACAGAAGAAGAAAAACAAATAGTGTCAGCTGGAGAAGACATGGTGGGAAAATGTCCCGCAGGGGAAAGGGGGAAGGGGAGGGAGAGTTGAGGGGGTTGCTATTTTTTATAGGTAATCAGCCAGGCCTTTCTTCCCAGGTGATGTCTGAGCAGAGCCTGAAGGGTGTGAGTGGGCTAAGCCATTTGGGGCAAGAATGTTTCAGAAGGAGGGAGTAACCCTGGGGAGGGAGTAGGTAGGGTGGTGAGGTTATTCTAGTTTGTGGTTGCGCTCTGGTTTGTTAGCTCTTGTCATTTTTGTGTGTGGGGGTGGTGAAGGTACGGGACCTGATGGGTGCCAATGCTTGTTTTATTTAGCCCTCCCTCCCTCCCTCCCTCCCTCCCATCTTCCTCCCTCCTTCTCTCCTTGTCTCCCTCCCTCTTTCTCTCCCTTCCTCCCTTCTTCCCTCCCTTCCTTCCTACCTACCTTCCTTCATCTTCCTTCCTCCCTTCTTTCCTCTTTTCTTGCTTTCTTTTTACATTGTTTGCTTTTAAATAACTCTGCTTCAGTTACTCTTTATCACCCCTCTTCATTGCTTATAAACCCAGAAATCTCTGTCTGGCTGCTCCATTGCCTTCTGATTTTTACGTGAGTAAATGACGAGTCCTGGCTGTTTTTCCCCCTCTAGGTGTGTATGAGCGAAAGACTCAGCAGCACTCTCAGGAAGAAAGTAAATGACATCGAAACCCAACTCCTGGCGTTGCTTGAAGCCAAAATGCTTGCTGTATCAGGTAACTGGACATAGTGGGGACATGAAGTAGGTGAGGGGAATAATGCCAGTTGCCACCACATCCAGGTTTTGTCCTCGAGTAACATTCTACCCGTTACTTATGTAATACTTGGACATTTCAGAGCTTTTGTGGGAAGTCTCACTAAAACTCATGGACTAAATGGGCAGCATGGCCTCCTCGTAAGACTCTTAAAACTACATATGCACATATAATAAAAAAATTAGTTGTCTAGGTACCATATTTTGGACTTCTGGTTTGTTTCTTTAAGAGACTAGAGGTGCGCTGCATGCCATGTAATTCTAGCAGATGTTTACATAGCATTATGTGTCTGTAGAGGCTCCGTGGAGACTTTTGGACGTGGTCAGTCCCTTCCTATAGGGAGAGAGAATAACAGGAGACAAGGTGATGTACTCAATTTAACATCCCAGTCAGAGAGATTAGATTTGTGGAGGATTCTCAGTATATCATAATCGATCCTTCATCTGGTAGTTATTAGGAATATATTTTCCCATTAATTAGTAGGTCTCTGAAAATAGTATCTTTCTTTTTTAAAAGATTTTATTTTATTTGAGACAGAGAGAGAGAACATGAATGGGGGAGAGGGGCAGAGGGAGAGGGAGAAGCAGACTCCCCGCTGAGCAGGGAGCCCAGTGCGGGGCTCGATCCCAGGACCCTGAGATCATGACCTGAGCTGAAGGCAGACACTTAACCGACTGAGCCACCCAGGCGCCCCTGAAAATAGTATCTTACCCTATCATTTGAAGAGTGCTTTTAAGCATTCCCCTGTATTCTTATTTTGTTTCATTTTCACAACAGCTGTATTAGGTAGGAGGGAAAGATATGAGGTCCCAATGAACGGATTAGGAGACTGAGGCCCTGGGGTACGTCCTTCGGTTAAGTTCACTCAGTTAGCTAAGTGGTGGCAGAGCAGGGGCTCCAGTTCAGGTGTGATTCATGGATTTTTTAATCCAGTTGTGTCATGACATCCTCCAAGTATTCTCTGAGTTTTATAGGTTGAGTGAACCTGTAGCTCATCAACTTCAGAAGAATCATAAAAATTTAACGAAAAGGTATAATAATTACATGTATGGCTTTTAAATGGCATTTTAAGAAGGAATACAATAATTGGCAGCTTCTGCTTGCTCTTCAGATCATTAAACAACTAATGTTGGCAGCTAACGAGCAATTTGGTTCCTGGTGCAGTCAGGCGTATTATTTACAACCGGAGCAACATCGAAATGTGAATGCGGGGCTTGGCTCTTAACAGCTTCACATGCCATTTACTTGAAATTATGGCCCCATTTGCTAAGAGAAAAAAAAAAAGATTGAACACAATCTTGCTTCTGAGTTAGTGTTTTTGCCTTTCTTAATCCATATATCTTCCTGAGGAATACAGGTGGATGTGTCTCTATTAAGCCCAAGGGAGGAGATGTATCATTTAGGCAGCAGAGATATCCCTCTCTCAAATGTGAATAATCTCTTTTTAGAATCCCAGGGAGAATTCTTAAGATGGTATATTGTATATGGGGCCTGGGTTTCGTGTTTAGTTCTTTGATCAACTGAGAACAGCCGTGAGACCTGACTGGAGGAGGGATGACCTGAATTAACTGGGGTGGGAACTCACCTCTCAACCTCCCTATTTCCTGATTATTCTGTAGGCTGTTGGCAAATAGGCTTTCCAGTCACAGGCCGTCCCCACGGGCCATGCCAGAGCCTGGGTGGACAGCATTCTGGACATAATGGGCTTTCTGTTTCCTTTTGAGCTAAGCTCCGCAGCGGGGAGGACCTGAGCAGGGAAAAGGCACTTCCTGTAGGATCTTGACAGACCTATCTTAGTATATTCAGAACGCCAAACCCTCACTCCATTAAACAAAAGCCATGACAAACCTCTCCAAGAGAAAGAAGTCTTTCTCCATTTTGGTCTGTCTGTGAGAATGCTGAGGGGCAATGCCCTTGGGATTCTTGGATGCCCTCTTGAATGAAGAGGGCCTTAGGGGGTGCCCTTAAGATTCCCAGAAGGCCTTTTGTCTGTCTGAAAGTTTCTTCGATTCACTCCTTGGTTTGGTCTACAGATTGAGACCTTCTCTTAATTTAAGAATCATTTGCTATCTGTAGAGACTGGAAATAAGAAATGGTTTTATTTTCAGACTCACCAAGTCCTAGCTCCTTTATGTTTAACAGTTTATTTTTTTTTTAAAGATTTTATTTATTTATTTGAGAGAGAGAGAGCACGAGCTTGGGGGGGCAGTGGGAGAGGGAGAAGCAGACTCCTTGCTGGGAAGGAGCCTGAAGTAGAGCTCCATCCCAGGACCCTGAGATCATGACCTGAGCCAAAGGCAGATGCTTCACTGACTGAGCCACCCAGGCGCCCCTAACAGTGTATTCTTTAGCTCACTTCTCTTTTCTTGCACTGAATCATAGGCAGTGACAGGACGCCAGCATGCACTTCTGTGTTCTGCCTGGAGTCTCCTTGGCTGTATGACCAACTTCATTAGGAACTTTTTTTCTCGATTACTTCAGTTGATAATGATACCAGACTTTCTGTTACCACATGGCAAGGGTCCCCTTTCCTCCAGCTTCCAGTTATATTTTTCTTGCTTCCCTTTTAGCCTTCACTGAGGTCTGTCAAGGCTTCTGCCTGCCGCCTGGTCCCACTGTCAGTGCCTCAGGTCTAAGGGGTTTGTTACAGCAGCATCCAGACACCAAAATCTGTTCTCGTTATTGATTGTTGCATAATAAATCAGCCTCAGGATTTAGTCACTTAAAACATCACCAGTCATTTATTTTGCCTATGAATCTGCAATCTGGGCACGCCCTGGCAGGGACAGGCGGCTGAACTGGGGCTGGAGAATCCACTTTCATAAAAGGGAGCCCAGCCTAGACAAGGGCTCCTTCACCTCTCTGCTACCTTCACTGAAAACTCTATCCTCTACCCCACAGATTGATTGCTTTGACCTCCACACCTTCTAGAGAGTGTGTAGTGGGTATGGTTGATCTGGGCTCTGTGGTCAAGATGTCAGCATCAGAAGTTCGGACCCATCTCCTTCTCTAGAACTGTGCTAGGCCCCTGCCCAACCACTGGCCTCTGGTGATGAGTGCTTGTGCCTTAGCTCAGTCCAGTTCCACCCTCCGTATGCATGCTCTCCTCCTCACAGCTGTGACCTCCTTGACACTCCAAGACTTTTCATGCGCAGACACAGAAGATATTTAAGTGGTGGTAACCTACGTATAAGATCCAACAACAAGCATCCTCCCTGAATATTGGCCTTCCGTCTTGGACTCTGGGTCTGCACTGCTGCTCACACCCAGTCCTGGTTGGGTCCCCAGGTCCTGTAACTGGGCTCTGCCCCCATCAGTGCTCTGTAACCTGATGAGTGTCCCAGTCTTCATCTGCAGGGGGCCTGCCCTGCTCTGACCATTTCCCCTCCCCTAGGCTCAAAGCCTGGCTCTCTGATGCACAGCTTCTGATATTGCTCTGATACTGAGACATGGTGCGTGCATTTCTGGCTCCAGCCTTTCCCTGCTTGGATCACCCACTGTTGTTGATGCCGTCCATCTGTTGAGTCACTCTGCTATTTTTTCCTTGGGCTTTGCCCGGCACTCAGAAGACAGGCAAGAAGAGTAATTATGTTAAGAAAAAATGCACCTCATTTGTTGATTGCTGATCTCCAGAATCTGTTATTTTCATACCTCCTTTGGGTCGTCCCTCAGTTTGTGGTATATTTTCTTGCCCACCTGCCTCCCGTTACTAGTTTCCAAGGAACAAACAGTTCAGATCATCATTTATTCCTAAGTAGCATACCAAGATGCCTCAGGTACTCCAAGCCAATTTGTTTTCTAAACGATGGTTCTATCCAATTTGACTTTTCCTTTACAGAGAATAAAAATTAGCTGCACTTAAAATATCTTAGTGTCTAAATGGAAGCCTATCTAGGCATAAACAAGATTTTCTGGATAAGCTCAGGATGTTTCCCTCTCTCTAAACAATTTAGATCAATGGTTGGAGGAGATAATAGGCCCAGCGAAGATTTTTCAAAGATGAGGTCTGTCCAGTGTGGAAATATATGAGACCCACCAAATGAGAAGAAGTGAAAGCTGTTTCAGAGCTTACTATAGCAAGGGAGTCAGCCACCATTACCTGAGTTTTGGCAGAGACTCAAAGGCAGGCAGAAAAGTGGGAAAGCTTTGGAGCAGAGAAAAGGGAAGCCTGCAGGTATGTTCTGACGGGAGGCTGGGAAGCTAGAGGCAGGCCAATTAGAGCATCCTGTGTGATTGGTTCGGGGAGCATATTTGGCTTTCTCTAGCTGGTCCTAAGTTGGAAGCAGGGACAAAAATTAGGGAAGCTGTCAGTTGTTAATAAAATCCTGGCCATTTTGGACCAATTATTACAGAAGTGATTGTTTGGTTTCCTGGATTATTACTAGAAATAGCAATCTGGCTTCCTACGGCCTCCCTTATAGCAGGCTGGCTTCCTTGACTGGTTATTGTAGATATGGGGGTTCATTTCCTGGGCAGGTTGCTGCAGGTTGCGGGTCAGAGTGCTATTTCTAGAGATGATCTGGCCACTGTCTGTTTGTATATTTAGTCTCTCACCAGGTACCACCCTTTCTCAAGCTGTTAGAAGCAGTCTGTGTTTTACGTAAAATCCCATGTGTTCAGGTGTTATGTTCCCCGTCTTCTCTGTGAAATATGTGGCCGTCTAAAATGTCTGATGTTCAAAAGGGCTCTGCTCACCGAAAATGCTTTTTGCTTTCTCAGGAAATCATAGTGACTGGAAGAAAGCAACAAAACGAACAGAAAATGGCCAATTCCAGCCAAAGGAGCTTTGGTGGAGAGGTGGCGGCATGGTGGGGGGAGTGTTGGTGGGTGCTGGTTGGTTGTGTTTGCTTTGCTAGTGCAAGCTCCTAGCACGTGGCCTTGACATCGCTGAGGGGGAGACTCTGAGTGACAGAGCGTGAGTCTTGCCTAACCACGTGTACTGGAGCTTGGAGTTCCTCAAAAGATACAGTGTTGTGCCAGAAAAAAAGAGGCAGCACTCTATTATTTTTGGAGTTTGATGATTTTCAGCACTGGCTTTTTTTCTTTTATTCCAGTAGAGAAGGTTAGCTCAAATTTGGGTATGTAAACGTGAATGATTTTAGGAGGATCATTACAGATGGGAATGTCTGTGGATCTATGCAGCACTGTGTGTGTGTTGGGGGGGGCATGTCCCCCTAGATGACAGTCATAGTGAGGGCTTGAGACTGACCGGGTGACACAGCCTACCTGAGTACAGGATTCATTCCCCGACCCCCTTTGTGCTCCCTCCCTTTATGGGTGATTTGTGGCCACGTTTTGACCAAGTCACTTATTGAGCTGTATTTGGCAGAATAAGCACTTAACACGAGGTTGGAAAAACCCAGTTCAAGTTCAGCAACCTCATGTGGGATCTTAGAACTCTAAGACTTTGTGACCTTGGGAAGGTGACTCTCTGGGTCTTAGTTTCTTCAACTGGAAATCAAGGACAGTCATTATAAGATCCCCATCCTGGCTTGTTGGAAAGGCCAAATGAGACAACTGCTCTAACAAGAGCCCCGTATCTATAAAATCAGACTCTCAAATAATGACCTCAAAAAAGGAACCCCAGACATTGTGAAGTAGTAAGTTCAGGATGAAGGATAAAATTAGAAGGAACAGAGTGGATAAAGTCAGTTTTGGCTTTGGCATTCACCTGGAGGGTTTTAATGGTGGCCTTTGTAGAATAAAATACTTTGACAGGTTCTTTAAAAAGCCTCTGTGAAGGCCCAAGTATGGTTCTCTTGCTGAAGAGCAGGCAGGCGTATGTGTGGGATGATGGCAAAGGCGGGACATTCATCTGCACAAATCCTCCTGTGGCATTTAGGAAGGAGCCCATTAGAGTCCCAGAGATTGGGGTCACGGGGTCACTGATGGGACTTCCTTCAGGGATCAGCGTTTACTTTTCTATATTTTCATCACAGAGCTCTTGGCCAGTTTCAGTAATCAGGGAGGGCTAAATCAAGCAGGATTTACCTCATGGGCTTGGATCAGAGACCGAAATGCTTATAAAATATTAACCAGGGGCAGTGTAGCATTTTATCATGGCTTCGGTTTGTGGTATTAACTGTCTCTGGGAATTCGCACTCTTTCTGCATATATAAAATGCACACATCTATCACTATGCGTTTTCCCTCAGGATCAAGGAAGGGACCCAAGTTTTAATTCATGATCTCTCTTATGTTTTATTAAGGGCCCTGGCCTCTAGAGCTTGCCATAGATTGCAGGGGTATCTGAGGATGTGTTTCCTGTCATTCCAGCAAAGCTTCTGTGTGGTCACTCACCCTGCCTATGTAGTCTTTTCTGATTTTTTTTTTTTTAAAGATTTTATTCATTTATTTGAGAGAGAGAGGAGCGCATGAGAGGGGGAAGGGTCAGAGGGAGAAGCAGGCTCCCCGCTGAGCAGGGAGCCCGACGTGGGGCTCGATCCCGGGACTCCGGGATCATGACCTGAGCTGAAGGCAGCCGCTTATCCTACTGAGCCACACAGGTGCCCCTCTGATTTGTTTTTAGAGGTCTTATTCTTTCCGAACTGTTTGTAGGAGGAGATTGCACACTGTGGTGTATTTTGCCTGGTGTCCCTGGGGACACAGTTGGCGCCTACCTCACTTTTGGTCACCTCTCTTGCTTGAATATATGGTCTAGCAGAAAGGTTGGTGCTCCCTGAGCCCAGGCGGGGAAGGGACATTTGAAGGCACCACGTTGTGCCCGTGGCTGGCCTGTCTAGAGGCAGTCACACCTCTGGGCTGGTCTTCCCCAAACCACCTTGGGCACGGGACATGTCCCTTGAGGTTCTTTTTTTGTTTTGTTTTGTTTTTTTTTAAAGGACATCTTTTTATTGTGATGAAATATACATACACATAAAATTTACCCTTTTAACCATTTTTAAGTGTAAAACTCAGTGGCATTAAGTACATTCACATTTCTGTGCAACCATCACCACCATCCACCTGCAGAACTGTTTTCATCTTCCCAAATGGGAACTCTGTACCCATCAAACTTGAGGTTCTTAGTGGCCCTCCATGGGGGCTCTGTCCACAGCAGCCCTAACTTGGTCATTATTCGAGAAAGAAACCACGGATCCAGGAAACAATTTAGTTGTGTTGCTATTTATAGCTCAAAGCTTGTGGAAGTCCAGGCTGCTCTCCTTATCTGGACTTTGTTTTTCCTAAATGGGTCAAGCCCATCAGCTTGGCATCTTGGTCGCTCTGCTGTTTGGATCCACCTTCTTTGTGGGCTTAGTCTCCACCTTGGCCACACACCTCCTGCCACCCATGGAAGACAAGCCCTTTGTTCTCTAACCAGGTTTCTGTTTCTTGTTTTGGAAACCTTATATTCTGTCCTCATGAAACCTGCTTCTGTCTCCCCTTCTGGAACAATCTTTCTTCTCTGAGCTCTCCTAGAGCATATTTGCCCATTTCTTAGAATACATCTTCTCCTCTTTATTTAATGGTGACTTCCTGGAGAGCAGGGTGGTGCTCTGTTCTCGCCCGTATTTGCCCACTTAAGTGATAGACAATAAACAGGGTCTCAAAAGATATTTATCCAGTCATGGAATTGGAAACTATGGATGTCAGTGACAGAAATGATAGCTGGGTGTCCAGAATGCCCTTGAAGTGGGAAAGCATTTTGTCCTATTTCTCGCATTTATATTGGGTTGAAATCTGCCTTTTAAATAATAATAATAAAGAAGTAAATAGCATAGTTTAGAACCTAAGAAAGATTCGGAGTTATGTTTGAGTTGGAAACCTGCCTTCCGTTTTATTGCTATGTAACCTCAGCAAGATAGTTTTTTCTCTAGGTTTCAGTTTTCTCCACTATAAAGCAGAGATAACATATATTTCCGTGAACATAAAATGCACCATTATTTTATACACTATGAAGAAAGAAAAATCGCTGTCAATTAAATAATGATATAATGCTTTCTGTGGCTTAGAATTTTTATTTTGTTATTGAAATAGTCCTTTTTGATGTATTTGGGCTTTTGAAAAATCCTTTTTGAAAGGAAACTTAATCACTCAAGGTTTTCCTAAAACATCTTCATATTCAGGGTCTGAGTGTTCTGAAACACATTGTGCCTCAAAGTAGTCGGAGCTCATGTTTTTCACCCATTATCACCCTCTGCATCAGTGAAACTGTTGGTGATGCAACTTTTTTTTTCCCTCCAAGACTGAACTGCTGTTTTCTGTAGGGTCTTCCGCCAAGCTGCAACATGGTTCTTCAAGTTTTAAATGATGGTGCTTTCCTGATCTTATAAATCCATTACGATAGATGGTTTTCAGACAATAGCCAGGTCTCCAATGATCCTGAAATGGTTTTTACTTTGAAACGCCAGGGCCTTGCAGATGGTCCACCAGGCCACTGAGAATGACAATCATGTAGTAACAGCTTCATCCTGACTACTCCTGGCTGATGGCGATCTCAGAGATGTTAACATGGGGGGAAAAAGGGTGCATCTCAGAATAGATAACATAGGGCATAACTTCCCTCTTAGAGTTGTGGTAAGGTAGAGGAGAAAAGGTTCATAACTGTTATTGTGGAAACATCATGGAGCCCCCTGATAACAATAACTATTATTGGGTTCCTGGGTGGCTCAGTTGGTTAAACGTCTGCATTCGGCTCAGGTCATGATCCCGGAGTCTTGGGATCAAGTCCCATCAGGCTCCCTGCTCAGCAGGGAGTCTGCTTCTCCCTCTGCCCCTTACCCCACTCGTGCTCTCTCTCTCAAATAAATAAAATATTAAAAAAAAACCCCTCCCCAAAAACCCCAATACCTATTATTTATGGAGCATTCACTAATGTGATATGCTTATTAATTTATGATGTAATTTTCATATTAAAATTTTCCCTAATATATTTTTTCCTTTTTTTATTGAGGTATGATTTATATTCAATGAAATGCACAGGTCTTAAGTGCCCAGTTGTATGAATTTTGATACCTATTTTCTGCAACCCTATCAAGATATTTTCATTCCTCCAGAAACATCACCCTTGTGCCCTTTCCCAGTCATCACCCCCCTTCCCCAGACAGCCTGCATTCCGATATCTTTTACCATGGATCAGTTTTGCCTGTGCTAGAACTTAGTATCAATGGATTCATTTTTTTTTTTTTTTTTGAGATTCCCCGTGTCACTGTGTATATGAAGAGCTGGTGCCTTTCTATGGCTGAATATTCTTTCATTGTGTAGATGGGACCCTGTTTCTGCTTTTCTCCCTTTGGTGGACATTTAGGTTGTTTTATTTGGGCTATCACGAGTAAAGCCACTATGAACATTCGAGTACAACTATTTTTGGATTACGTGTTTTGATTTCTCCTGGGTAAATACCTGGAGGTAGATTTTTTGGGTCCACACACAGGTGTGTATTTAACTTTATGCGAAACAGACAGAAGTCTTCTCAAGGTGGTTGTGCCATTGACACTTCCATTATGGACAAGAGCTCCACAGCTCCACATCCTTGCCAGCTAGACAGCTTTGGTCTGGTTCATTTGAGCCATTTGAATGGTTTTGTAGTGGAGTCTCTATGACTTTAATTTGTATTTTTCTGGTAACTAATAACCATCGACACGTTTTCATATGATCACCAGCCACTTGCATATCTTACACTGTAAAATGCCTGTTAAATCAGTTGCCCATTTTTCAATGGGGTCATTGGTGTTTTAATTATTGGGTATAGGATTCGACTCGTTTGTCAGATACACATATTATGAATATTTTCTCCCAGTCTGTGGCATGCCTTTTCATCTTCTTAGTGGTATTTTTGATGAGTAGAGGTTTTTAATTGTGATGAAGTCCATTTATCTTTTTTTTTTTTTGTAGTTAGTGTTTTTTGGGTCCTAATCAAAGTTTTGCTTATTCCAAAGTTAGAAAAGTATTCTATACTTTATTCTACAAGCTTTATAGTTTTTGCTGCTACATGTAGGTCTGTGATCCATCTCTAATTAAATTTTGTGTATGGTTTGAAGTATGGATGAAAGCTAATGTTTCCCCATTTCAGTAGCTAGTTGTTCAATTACCATGTGTTTAAAATATAGTTGACCCATGAACAATGTGGGAGTTAGGGGTGCCAGCCCCCCACACAGTCAAAAATCTGAGTTTACTTTTGACTTCCCCAAAATGGAACTGCTAGTAGCCTACTGTTGACCAGAAGCCTTACTAATAACATAAATAGTTGATTAACACATATTTTGTATGTTATGTGTGTTACCTACTGTATTCTTACAACAGAGTAAGGGAAAGAAAAGAAAATGTTATTAAGAAAATCATAAGGAAGAGAAAATATATTCACAATACTGTACTGTATTTATTAAAAAAAGTCCACATACACATGGACACGCACAGTTCAAACCTGTGGTGGTCAAGGGTCAGTTGTACTCTCTTTTCCTTATTGACTGACTTTGGCACTTTGGTTGAAAATCAATTGACTGTGTGAGTGTGGTCTACTCCTGGACTTTCTATTCTATTCCATTGATCTGTTTTATCTATTTATCTATATGCCAATGCCATACTATCTTGATCTGTAGCTTCAGCATTAATTTGAAATCAAGTAATATATATTCTCTTCATTCTACCTTACAAGGATTTTTTTTTTTTTGGCTGATCTAGACCTTGTGCATTTTATTTTATATTTTAGAATAAGCTTGTCGGTTTCTACAAAAGACCATCATGAGATTTTGATTGGAATTGTATTGAGTGAATAGATGAATTTGAGGAAGATAGAAATGTTAAAAATATTCGATTTTCCAATATATGTATATATATAGTATTCTGTCTTTCTGATTGCTTAAGTCTTTTTAAATTTCTCTCAGAAGTTTTTAAAATGGTTTTCTGTGTGGAGGTCTTGCACATGTTTCTTTAAATTTATCCCTAAATATTTTGAGCTTTAAAATATCTTGTAAATGGTATTTAAAAAAATCATCTTCTACTTATTTGTTGTTGATATTTAGAAATATAATTGCAACCTTGCTAGCTTCAATGCATGATATATTTTGCTTAGTGCTTTACAGAATTTCATGTTTATTCTTGAAGCCACCTGATGCAGGTGTTAGTACAATCATATTTTATAAGAAGTTTGCCCTGAAATTACATATGTTAATTTCTTTGCTCAAGGTCATGCAGGTTGAGTAACAGGAGGACTAGGATTTGAATTTAGGTCTAGTCTGACTCCAATGGCTAGTCCCTTTCCACTCTACTATAATATTTCAACTGTTTGACATTTGGATATTTGAATGGAGTCATACCACATACCATGTGGTTTCCCTGGATTTCACTTGGACATTTTTGTTTCATTGTGTTTCACAAGGACATGAATTGGCTAATGGAAGCTTTAAAACAGAACTAACAAAAATAAGGTGATAAAGAGACTGGTGGTTTTCCCAGTTGAAGGAGACAGTCAGTGTTTTTCCATATTCCTCCATGGAAGACTATTCATGCAATTGGATGCAGTTGCAAACTCAGCCCTCTTTCTCCATACTGTTGGTGCACATTAGCTGTTGCTAAATCTTCCATGTGTGGGGATGCTGTCAAACTTGTTTTCCCTCCTTCTCTCTTGCAATGTGCTGCAGGAAACCATTTCTCTACAGCCAAGGAGCTCACGGAGGAGATTAGATCATTAACAGCAGAAAGGGAAGGGCTGGAGGGACTCCTGGACAAGCTTCGGGTGCTGAGTTCCAGGAATGTCCAAAAGCTGGGCAGTGTTAAGGAAGATTACAGCCGACTGAGAAGAGAGCTGGACCAGGGGGAAGCTGCCTACGGTAAGTAGTCACAACTGTTGCTTGGTGAACTATTCATACTACTGATTGTACTAGGTGGCCAGGCAGGGTGTTCTGTGCCTCATGTGAGCATCGATGTGAAAGGCATCCTGGAGCACATGACACTTTTCCTGGAGGATTTTTTTTGGCAGGAGCCTTGGCAAATGGGGTAGAATTACTTGTCAGCTTTTGTTTTGCTATTCACATGTGACATCTTTCCTTTTTCTGTCTTTTCTCCCCTCCTCTGCCCTGGATTTGCTAATGGCCTTGTGATTATTTAGAGCAATCTCTCCCTTGGCACAGGTCTTGAGAATTTTCTATGTTTGACAATTATGTTCCTTTTGTTCCTTGGCTCAGTCTTCTGGCTTGCACAATCACAGACGAGAGCCTGCTGACTCAGAAAACTGAATAAAGACCATGCAGTGGCTCTTCTGTGTGTGAGTTTTTCCTGAGAGCTTCTTTCTCCAGGAAGAATGGTGTAGAAGAGGCCAATGCTGCCTTAACTGAAGTCTCTGCCTGTCGGAGTAGTTACCGTACTCTTGTGTTCTTTTCCTGTTCCAGTCGTTAAGAGTAACTGAGGTCACCTTGAGGTTTGCTCCCTGGGGGACAGTCTTAGAAGATGCTTGTTCAGTCTGAATTGATAGAGTAAAAACTTATTTCTTTAAAAAAAATGTGAAGAATTTACAGTGTTTCAGTTTCTAATCAGAAGAATGAAATCATGAGAAATAAATGCAGATTTAAAATATGTTAGATGCTAGAATCTGTTTTTTTACTGGTAAAATGAGAAGAAGAATATCCAGCTCATAGGCTGATTAAGTGGTACAGATTAAATGAGGTAACTTAGAAAGATTTTGAGGTGTGTGTGTGTGTGTGTGTGTGTGTGTGTGCGCTCTTGCATTTCTTCTAGGAAGTAGAAGCTGCTGGAGGCTAGAGGTCATACATAGTATATCATGGTCCCTAAATGAATGTTTACTAGGAAAATGAAAGACCTATCTACTAATAAGTAACTATATTTACAAAGCATTCTTACTTAAAAAGAAATAAGGAAAGAATGGGAATGTTAGGTAGCCACATTTGAAATACGGCTATTTGAAAATACTCCACAGATTGAAGTAAATGAAGATTAGTATTTAAAACCAGGTAAAGAAGTATGAAATTAGTTAGCAGAAATTAGGTGTGTCTTTTCACTATGAATAAATTGTGTTTGAAAGGCTTACTCCGTTGTAGAAAGAGGTTTCAGTTATTTGAATCACAGGATACTCAGTTGTTATGGTGTCTTCTTCCCAATGGGCAGGCCTAACCTGGAACAACTAACTTCTTATCTTTCTTTCCCCACTTCTGTAGGTCAAGCCTTCTTTTCTGCCAAATATGTAGAAACTGTACATTTGAGTCTGACTATATAACTAGGGTACTGAGGGATAACAACACTTTTTTCCTAAGATGTGATGCTGTGCTTCATGAAGTCATGATAGGAATGATCATTGGATATTTTAAGTGAATTTTAGCTATAGACTTTTTAAATGTATAAACAATAAAAACTATGAAATTTCTCATGTCATCACTCCATAATTTTTGGCACAATATGGGGGAATCTATTGAATCTAAGAATAAAGAAGATGTGAACAAATTCGGACAAATTTAGTCGAGCAATATTTTCATTTGAACAGTTGAGCTCTTGAAAGCCATAAATATCTCTTAAGAAGAAAAAATGAGCCATGTAGTATTTTTTGAATCTCATCCTTGTCACTTTACTAAGTATCTTCAAAATGATGAATAAAACATAAACAAATGGAATGAGAGATTGTTACCATCAATG
Source organism: Phoca vitulina (assembly GCF_004348235.1). Lineage (NCBI taxonomy): Eukaryota > Metazoa > Chordata > Mammalia > Carnivora > Phocidae > Phoca > Phoca vitulina. Next base: position 2,751,591 of record NW_022589746.1, read on the forward strand.
ATTCTAAGCTGCAGATGGCTAGTTACTATTGTGAAAGAGTTCTTTATGTTTTAGACTTGGATTTTGCTGGATCAGCTACCCTTTTCCCTATGCTTTAGGCTGAAGGTAATTCTTAACCAATCTGAGGTGACTTGGCATTAGGTCAACCAAATTAATAATCTTGGGTTGATGAGAGTAATGGGAGATAAATAAACAAATAAATAAATAAATAATGAATTCCTTAGTAGATTGAAGCTTTTTATTTATTGAAATGCAATAAAACTAGGCCAAAGTCCATAGTCTGCCATTTGTTGGCTTTTGAGAGTTAAAGATTTAGAGGGAGCTCTAAATGTAGAGCTTTAAATGTAGAGCAAATACAAAGGAATAGTATGCACACGCGTGTATGTCCCATGAGCTGACTCTTCTTATCCTTAGATAAAATGTTTTAAAATAAGACTATTTAAGAAATAAGCAATATGTAGAATTCTTTAATAAACCCGATTTTGGTTTCTAGCATGGTTGCAGAATGTGGCAACCATGGATAAGTAACTCTGTGATGGTCAGGGACCCAGGCTCTTCTATTTTGTTCATCTGTACCCCTGGACAGGTGACATTTGGTCCAAGATGGCTGACCCAGCCCCACGTATGTCCAAGTCCAGCCAGGAGTTCTGGTTCTATAGCAGAAGGAGAGATTTGCAGTTTTGGGGAGTAATTAGCAGTCTCTCTCATACAGAAAACTCTTATAGATGGGAAGTGTTTTGCTGATCATTTACAGTATTATTACATCTTCTGTGGCTGGCTCAATTGAAATCAAAGAAAAGCACTGTTCTTATGTTTCATTTGTTTTGTCACAGTATCCAGCATGGTGTCTTTGAAAATAGTAAATATACCATAAGTATTTGTTCATTTAATGGGGCCAGATGTTAAAATGAAACATTCCTTTATTTCCATATTATTCCTTTACTCCTCTACTTTGAATTATAGACCCAGACCTTGGATCTTCTTCTTCTTCTTCTTCTTTATTAATTCTTCAAATTCATTTTCTAATTTAGTGAGAACAGAGGTAAGTTTGATTGTCTTTTGTGGAAGATGCTTGAGTTGTCTGAGTGGGATATTCATATGGGGGAGTGTGAGCAGACAGAACAAAATGATGAAAAAGTCCTGAAATGTGCCAGAGTAATCAAGGGCAAAGGGAGACAGAAATCATCACTGAATCCATTGACTTTGTCACAGTGATACACAGTCTGTGAAGAGACAAGAAGGGGATGTGTTTTAACCTGTATCAGCTCCTTAAGACTTCAGGAAAATGCGTTTGAATTCTGAGCAACTTTAAGTACAGTGAAATAGAATGAAATGCTTTCAACCCCTGATTACTTGTGGAGATTAACTATAAACCTTTAATTATTGTGGATTTCATTTTTTTTAAGGGAGGCTGAGATTAAAAAAAAACACAACAGTAACTTTTTTAGTTTGCTGTATCTGCTTTTCAGCAAAAAGACAACCCTGAGATTTATATAAATTTTTCCATCCCTTGTGTATAAGTTGATAATCTGTATTGTACTTTATTAATATTGTTGATTTTGCACTATAACTCAGATATAAAGGAAGCAGACGTCAAGGGGAGAGATTTAATCACAGAATAATCAGGGCTAGAATTTTAAATAGGACATCATTAGCATGTTAATGAATTTCCCCACTTTATACCAGCTGCCTGAATAGAAAAGATACTGCAGATGTAGCTCAAAAATCTGGCAGGGTCTGTGGCCCACTGAGCTGTCAGAAATTCGTATAGAGGGCCCGTAAAGTACGTAAAGGGATTCTCTGCGCGGCTATCAAATGGCAGGATTTCGTTTTTCCTGGGAGTGACGGCTGGGTGTGTTCAGCTTTAACTCATTTGCCTTTCAATGAGTAAGAACAAGTGGAGGGCAAATGAGGAGCAGTTTTTTAGTGTAATAAAGTTGGAGGGGAGTCAATTTTTTCAGTTATGGTTTGGGGCTAGTTCAGTACTTCCCCCTTATCCGCAGTCTTGCTTTCTACGGTCTCGGTTACCTGCAATCGACCCCCGTCAGGAAGATGATCCCCCTGATGAATCATCTAAAGGTCACTGGAAGCCTAATGCTGTGTCACAGCGCCTACGACACTCCCCTCACTTCATCCCATCATGTAGGCATTTCATCACCTCACATCATCACAAGAAGGGCGAGTACAACACAAGATATTTTGAAAGAAAGAGCGAGACCACATTCACAAAAGTTTTATTACAGTGTAATTATTCTATTTTATTATTGGTGATTGTTGTTCATCCCTTACTGTGCCTAATTTGTAAGTTAAACTTTATCATAGGTTTATACGCGTAATAAAAAAGGTAGTATACGTAGGGTTCGGTACTCTGTGGTTCAGGCATCCACGAGGGTCTTGGATGCATCTTCTGTGCATAAGGGAGGACCTACCTTTTGCTTTAGATTAGAAAGGCCGTAGGTCCATGCTGACATCATCCTGCCCTGACTTCTGGACTACCGCATAACTTGTGAGCTTGAAATAGCTGATGGAAGGAAGTATGACATTCTCTAGTGAGATATGTGTTCCTTGAACTCTGGAAGTCCACAGGTGAAGCTTCTTTTAGAAGTCACCTCACACCTGTTAAGAAAAGATCTTCAGTATAGAGATCCTGCACTTTACAAGTTCTGCATATATAGGCAGTAACTCCCTTTCCACATTTATAGGATGTATTTAGAAGAAATTTTGAAGAAAAATTAGAACAGAAGAATAGAATTTGCATTCCGTGTGTGTGTGTGTCTGTGTGTCCATGTATGGGGAGGAAATGGAGAAAACATATAATGGAGATGTAAACAACACAATTAACAAAAAAATAAAATTTGAAAGTTGAGATGGAAGAAAAGTCATTGGCTTTTGTTAATTATTCTGTGTTGAGAATATGATGTGATACTGAGCTCCCTAGGAACCAGAGCAAAAAAGACAACTGAAGTGTCATCCATCTTCCTCAAAAGCAGCTAAAAGCACAAAGTTTTCAGGAATGTGGAGTGGTGTTAAATTCTTAAAGGCCTTTTTTTTTTTTTTTTTTGAGAGAGAGTGCGTGTGCAAGTGGGGGAGGGGACGGTCAGTGGGGGAGGGAGAGATAGAGAATCTCAAGCCCCTGACACAGGGCTCAATCTCACGACCCTGAAATCATGACCTGAGCCAAAATCAAGAGTCAGATGCTTAATGGACTGAGCTACCTAGGCGCTGCTTAAAGGCATTTTTTTTTTTTTTTGAGAGCATACTGGAAAGTCCTCACAACAGATTCGTAACAAATGCAAAAACACTCTCCATGTGGCTGTTACCAATCCCTCCTGGAAAGGGGGATGCCTTCAAAGCAGGAGTTCATGGATAGACTGAAATGTATACATATCTTAGATGTGTGGGTGTGTACATATTTTTCCACAAAAATTTTGATCCAGTGTTTTGGCAAAACGGATTTAGAAAAGAGTCATTCTAAAATCTCCCAAATTTTTAAGAAACATGTGAAATGATAATAATACCATGGGAATGAATTAGTAAAGGCTCAGGCTACTTACATTTAAGTCTGGAAATTTCCAGTGATCTGACATGATTCAAACATGAGACTAGAAATGTAGAAGAGTAGCCAGAGATCATATTCTGTAGAAATATTCACCAAATGTCACTTTTTTCCCTCTGAACTTTGAGGAAGGTCTGCGTGGTAGACAACTTTGCTCTCTTGGGGCCAGAACAGCAATCGAGCTCTTGATGACCGAGGACCAAGCTGTTTGTCTTGGGACCAGAGGTGTGTTGCAGGTTCTGTATGTGGCAGAACTTAGATTGTTATATGGGGAATATCCTATTTGCATTTGCCTTTCTAAATCAGAAATCTTTGTTTAGATTTAAGAACATAGATAATACGAACTTTGAGAGAAAAACTTCTTCTAAAAAATGTCATAATCTTTCTTTTCTCAGGTTTTTCATGGACTGAACTTTTACATCTCTATCATTGATTAATCTTATTAATAAAATCATTATTTTATCAGTTACATATATATTTGCCTTTTAAATTTCTCTCCATATTTTTTTCCTTTTCTAGTTATATCCTTGCATCTCTGTTAGTGTGGTTATTTCTCTGCCACCACTTTTGCCTGTGAATTTCTGTGCTTGACATTTGCAATGAACTTCCCCCCTCTTTTATCAAAAAATTGTGATAATTCCTTTGGGAGGCCTCTCCACAACAGTGTAAAAAGCCTGTGTTCAGATGTAGGAGGCCTTAGTTTCATTTCCCTTCTGTTGCTTGCTCATCATCTGTGCAACAGCTGGCGTAGAGAGTCATCACAGCGTGAGACTTGATGAATGACTGATCTTTTGCAAGGCACTGTATCTTACCTGCTTCTCAGTCGCTTCGTGTATAACACAGTATTTTCATCTATCCATGCATCATTTCTCTGAGCATTTATTGAGCACTTACAGTATGCCAGGCTCTGTGTTAGGCCTTCATGGTCCAGAGTGAATCAGACCCTCAGTCCCTGAGGCCACCAAAGCCCCCATTTACTAGTCCCTCTGGTCTCACATTCCCACAGTTGCATCCATATTTTGTTCTTTCCCTTGCTGTTTACCATTTCTGATCTCCTATTTCTGTGTGATTTTTTAGAAGTCCTTACTTGTTACTTTCTTTTCCACCTGTCTCCCGATTTGCTTTCTATACTCCATTCCCAATACTTCAGTCATATATCCCCTAGGTGGAATGCAATGATGATTTTAATTGTATTTCATACCAATTACAATATACAGTTTTGTGATATGCTGATTTGTTTGGAGTGGGAACATGATTCTATATAATAGGGTGGGTGCATGTGACTCTGACGTGTCTGGTGGATCATTCTTGGCAACAGTGTCTTTCCTGGTCTCTCTCGATTTCCTCTGGATTCTGGGCTTTTGATGACATTGGTTTGCACGTGTGCACACACACACACACACGCACACACTTACGCTCATGCGCTCCTTCCTGAAGATTAAGCCAAGAGTGGCGGTTAGGCAGAATGCCATGATTCTAGAGGAGAGTCTGTTGGCTGTGGTTTGGTGAAGGGTGATCTGTTGCATAAGACCATACCATGTCCTGCAGAGTGCTCCACATCTGGATCATTGTCTTTTGTGTGACTCTTCCTCCCGCCCCCATTTTTAAATGTCCCCTTGTGGGAGTGGTGCTACCCTCAGTTAACTGAACAACTTCAGCATTATGTTATGACTTGAAAACATATCTTTCTTATTATGATTATTAGAGCTTAATATTAGTAGAACTCAATTCTAAAGTATTCATAGAGGTATTCATATTACCTTTTATATAGATCCTTATAAGTTTAAAAATGAGTTCTTTTAAGATTTCTTCCTCCTTTGCTCTTCATTGTATATATTCAGCGTGTACTTATTGGACCCCTTGCTGTGTGCACAGATTAACTATAGCTATTATGGATTTACTATGTTCTTGCAAAGGAAGGAGTGATCCCCTGTATGTTGTCACATTCTCTTCAGTTATAAATGTGGATTACTTTTCTTTTTGTTCTTAAGCCCTTACTCTGCACCAGGCACTGAGCCAAGTCTCGACGCCTATTTAGCTGCCTAATCCTCTGGACAGTGTGTGGCCGGCTCCAGCACGGTCTCTGTTTTATAGATGAAGATGCTGAGGCTTAGAGAGGGTCAGAGCTTTGTCCAGGGGCACATGGACATGAGGGGTAGGAGCCAGGATTTGAATCCTTTTTTGTCTGCACTTTTATGTTCTTCATGAACTTGATTCATAACATGAGTTTCTCTCTATGCATCCCTCAACCTCACCACCCTACCTAAATGCTGCACTCATAGTCATGACTATGAAAACAGAGTCCACTAAAAATCATCTCTAGAGGATGTTGCGTACCCTGAAAAGACAGGGTTTTTTTTTTCACTTTTGAAATTTGTAAGTATGCTCTCTGTATTTCAAACCTGAAACGAGGATCTGCTATCTGCAACTTCCTGATACCAGATGGATCATTTCACTCGATGGGAGATCCTATAGGTTATAATCGTTATGATAACAACATATTTTGTATTAAAACCGAAATCTTTTGTTGTGGAAGGGTGACTAAGAGAGGCCTAGCATTCTACAGCCAGTAGGAAAAAAAGTTGAACTGTAATAATGTAATTGGATACATATTTGTTAACTTCAAACCACTTTTTGATACGTTTTCAAAGAACCGTTGATAGTTCCGTTTCCTGTTCTAAAATGCTTAAATGTCAGTGTTTTCCTCTGTATTCCTGCAAGTACAGGCATTCGTAAGTGGGTTGACATACTAGCCAGAGTTTCTGGTGGAGGACTACCACAAGCCCTGTTTGCCTATGAATTTACTGCTGTGCCATCCTATTGATCATAAGGAATTCAACTTGCAAAATGTGATGGTCTTCTTTCTAAGCTTCTTTGAGTGAGTTTTTGCATTTTAAAATATTTAACATATTCATATAACATAAAACATTTAACATATTCTGTAATTCAGGGCTTTGAGGAATTAGGACTGATTTTTTTCTTAAATTGAGTCCCAATTCTGTGAGGTTTTACTGAATTCAGTTTTATTGGTGCTGTGACATGTTTTCTGCTGTCACAATTTTTTCCAGTGATTACTTTTTTTTTTTTTTAAAGATTTTATTTATTTGACAGAGAGAGACACAGCGAGAAAGGGAACACAAGCAGGGGGAGTGGGAGAGGGAGAAGCAGGCTTCCTGCTGAGCAGGGAGTCCGATGTGGGGCTCGATCCCAGGATCCTGGGATCATGACCTGAGCCAAAGGCAGACGCTTAACAACTAAGCCACCCAGGCACCCCAGTGATTACATTTGTATGAAATACCTTGTTTTCCTCTTTGACATTGCCATGAGTCATGGCCTCCTGCTATTTTCCTCAGCTACTTCCTCTTCTTTGAAGCTGCCATATGTTTAGGAACCCAAGAGAGACAGTACTTTTTTTTTGAGAGACCATTATTTGTTGTTAATTTGATTTTTCAGCTCTTGTAAAGGAGAAGGGGGTATGCCGATCAATGTTTTCCTGCCCTGATTGCTTCGTTGCTCCACTTTTTGCTGCCCTGGGCCCACCACACTTTCGTATTTGGGGATAGCCATCCTGTCTCATCTGTTTTCCCTCAGGTTTTTATACAATTGGGGAGGGAGGGTTGGATCACCATAGGGGTGGGCAATCCTAAGCTAATGCATTGAAGTTTAATATTTATAGCATGGCAGAAACCATCAAGAGTTGCTTAAAGATCTACTGACTTGGCAGCATCAAAAATTTATAAACCAGATATGCTTATATTTTGTGTGCTCCCACAGTTATATAATGTAATTGTATTTTTGTCTTGACATTATACTTTCCAAGGTCTTCATGACTCATTAACAACTGGTTACATACTTTGCTTCGAGATTTAATTATAACCAAACTTTTAAATTCTCCTTTTATTTACCAAACTGATGTTTAACTTTTGGTTATTGTAGCCTATTTTGAACATCTCCCTTTTTGTATATGTTACTATGGCTGCTTTATACTTCATGTGTCCCCAAATGTTATATTACCCTTCCCTAAGAAAGAACCTAATGCAAATATACTATGATTTTAGGGTGTACTTAATGAAAGGAAGCCTGGGCTTGCTCAGACAAGGTAACTGTAGTATTTGAGCTTCTTTTTAACTCTGTATGTGACCCAGCATTCGACTTTGGTCCGTATGTCCCAATTGTATTGGCAAAACAGAAAATTAGACTTTGGCAAATGTCTGTTTGTCTTTCACCGGACGCCAGTTTTTCCCCCCAGAGACTGAGGAACAGTAGGGGCTAAATACCAGACTCCATGTCTGCCCTGAGAAGGTCACCAAACACTGAAATTCCCTAGCGGTCTGGAATCCCCTAGCGGTCTGGAATCCTAGCAATGCATCAACCTTTGGAGGCAAAGTAATTTCCCCTATGGATTATATAAGAATCCTCTGAAGGTGAAGCTTATAAGATTCCTGGGGTTACTCTAGTGGTTTAAAATTTAAAAAAAAAATTTGTTCCGCAAAACAGCATAAGAATAAGACACATTTTCAAAGCCGAACAAAAAAAAGTCCATCATACAACATCTGTAACAGAGCTCCTGGTTTTATTTTTAGTGTCGCCCCAGTGTCCGAAGCACGTGCACACCTCTTACACACTGTGTATTCTCTCCCTGCCGTTCGCCTATGTGGCAATAATGAAAGCATCACATCACTCAAGCCTCGCAACTGTATTTGTGATAAATTTGTCACCCCCATTCTAGAGATGCTGACACTGAGGAACAGTGAGCTCAGGGAGTTGTAGATGGGAAGTGAGGAGCTAGAATGGGACTCGGAACTTCTGGCTCCAGAGCCGTGCTCCTCAACACACTTATATTTCCCTGTTGTGACATAGCATTCCACTTTATTATTTATGGTCTTTATAACGTCCCGAGACTCAATATACCATGCTGTGCTTAGTCCTTATTTTGATGTGTTTCATGATCATTTTTATGAATTCCTTTCTAAAGATAAAGTGCCAGATCGGGATTACTGGACCAGAGAGTATGATCAGCTTTATGGCGTAGCACATGTGCAAACTGATTTTCAAAGAATTATACAGTTTAATTGATGCTACCAACCCATCCTTTCCCGTACTGGGTGTTATTTCTTAAAAGGTTATTAGTCCAATAACAATAATTAGATAGTACTTAGTTCATGCCTTATTTCTGCATATATTTGACCAATCACAAGGCTGAACTCGCTTCTTTTTGTGCCTTTATAATTTTTTTTCATAGTTTCTTGTCCATGCACTTTGTCCATTCTTGGGGGGAGGGGAAGGGAATGTGATGATTTCCTTATCTTTATTTAATATGGTTATTATAATTTTTTCCTTTGTGTGTACACACACGTGTGAAATTAACCCCTTATCATAATTAGTAACAGAGCAAGAAAAGAAATTTTTGTAAACAGTGATACCATGTTGGGATGACAGTTTAGGATAAATTCTGAAACTTCTTAAGGCATCAGGATGCAAATCATGTAACAAACAGCGACAGAGACAGGTCTTCCCCAGGAAAGGCAGTCTGTCTCCACTCTGTGCATTAATATTCATTGGGCCTGGCCTTTCGAACACATGAGATATCTAGGGAGCTGCTGCAATTGGGACCATAATGAACTGGCTTCACTCTTTACAATAAATCTGGGGAAGACATTGTTTTTCAGGTTTGCATCCATTAAAATACACAAACTGAGAGAGGTGTACGGCTTCCTACCCACCTCCTGCCTTTCTCAGCATGACGCAGCTACTGTCACCATCTTTAACTTTTTTTTTAAAGAGTTTTTTATATATTTGAGAGACAGAGAGAGAGCACACGAGCAGGGGGGAGGGGCAGAGAGAGAGGGACAGAGCATCCCAAGCAGACTCTATGCCGAGCGCGGAGTCTGACACAGGGCTCAATCTCACGACCTTGAGATCACAACCTGAGAGGAAACCAACAGTCCGATGCTTAACTGAGTGTACCACCCAGGCACCCCCGCCTTTTTAAAAAATTTTCTGTTTTCTTAAATAGATCCACTAGAAAAATAGCTTCTACATGTAGGAATTTTCCCCTCCAAAGCATACTGTTAATTCACAGACTGAAGGAGAGTGTCTGTGGTGTGTGTGTGGCCACTGAAGCTCAGTGTGAGGGAGAGAGCTAAAGGACATGGTAGAAAAAGGAACTCCCTGTCCTGGAAAAATGCCAGAAGGGATGACCTTTTACATTTTCACCAGCTTTTCGTAGAGAGCTGTTGGGTTTGCTAGGGCTCCCTCCCCTTCTCAGACAATAAGCAGTGTTGGGCATTAAGTCAAAGATCCCTTTCCGAGGATGATGTGTAATCATAATAAATTACTATGATCTGGGCTTCATGAAGGCACCTTCTTGCCTGTTGCAGCTGTTGGGCATCAGATTCTCCCATCTCCCAGACCACGTCTTCCCATGGCTTTCTGCTGCTTCCCCTTGATTTTCTGGTTTCTTCCCTCCACCTCTGGAATATCCCATGCCCTTATCCACCCATGTGCCCACTCCCTACATTCCTTCTAAGCTTTCACCCTGATGGCTCCCTCTGACCCTCTGAACTTCCCATGATCTCTGCGTGCTCTGGATAGAGTATATGAAACCTCCCCACCATCTCCCCAGAAGTGGCTTCCTGTGACATCTGTGTCTGGATTTCTCTTGCCACAGAACCCATGGACTCTCCTGTATGTACATTCTGTGTCCTCCTTGTGCCATTTTGTTCTCCCCCTGCCTTGAGCTTAGCCTGATACGGCAAAGGTGATCATTATCCCTCCCTTAATGTTCCATGATTATTCATTTCGCTTTGCCATGTTGAATGGAATATTTAATAGCATCTATGAAGAAGCCTGAAGACTATAAATAAATGTTCTCTCTGGTCTTGAAAGAGTTTTATACAATATAAAATTTAGAGCACATTTTTCTCAGGAGCCCTGACATTAATATTCATCATGAGCCCCAAAGTAGAAGCTATTCTATTTTAGCATAATGAAGTTTACCATATGTTTCAAAGTTACTTGCAATTGTGCTTCTCCTAATGACAATTAAAAAGGTCATCTTGTCTTGCCAGTTTCTGTTACATATATAAACCAGTTCCTGGCTGCCAGGGTGAGATGTATGAGGGCATTTGTGTGCAAATACAAGGGGAAGACATGATTCTTCTTATCCCAAAGTGTAGCCGTTTACATCTAATTACCAAACATGGAACACACTATTCTTTGGCTTTATAACATATATGGACATAGAAATTGAGACTTCCAAAGAAAATTCTCCTCTGTGTTCTCAGTGACTAGATTATTTGAGTTTTTTTTTTTAACCCCCGTTCATTAAGCATTATTGGTGTGATGGGTCCCCTAAAACATTGGATAGAGAAATTTGCCATAAAGACACTGGTTTGTTTCTGATCTTTTTTCTGCCTTGCTTAAACAGTTATTTATTTGCGTTAGTTATGGGAACAGTATTGTATTTAATTCTCCACATCTGAACTTTGATAAAAGAATAGGGAGAAGGGGAGAAGGTGGCCACGAGTCAGGGTAACAGGTTTCTTATGGAGCTCGTAGAGGGCTGAATCTGCGTTAACATCGAAGCAGGTGATCCTTGGAGGAGAGGGTCTTGGGAGCTGATGCTGGAGGACGGTGGTTCTTAATCTGGTTTGGGAATAGCAAATCAGGTTGCCTTTGCCATAGTTGAAATATTAATATATTTCTATGTATAAATTCCCCTTCATTTTCCTTCCTTTCTCCCTCCCTTCCTTCCTTCCTTCTTCCCTCCCTCCCTCCTTCCCTGCCTTCCTTCCTTTTTTTCTCCAAGCTTCTTTGCCTGAATACGACAGGCTAAATTCTGTATTCAAGCCGTTAGAATTTATGAACGTTTATCAATAGATAGGAAAGACAGGTAAGAACGTTTTGGATTCATTAGTGCATGCGCATGGTCTCCATAATTTTCAAATTTCTTACTTGGGAGAATACTGGAGAAGGTTCTGTGGCCCATGAAACGTCTGATTGTTGCCATCTGCTACTATTAAATGTGTTAGCTTTAACAGTTAATCTGTGTATTGAGCATATATTCATGGAATACAGACAGTGCAGAGAGCCGCCCCTGCCCGGCCTTTAGGTCTGAGCTGTGCGCTGACGGCTGCGCGCCATCCCTCTGGAACCATTTGTGGTCAGATTTGCCAGAGGCACAGAATTGGTCCACATCCCTCAAGGTGCTTTCTAGGCTAATGAATCGATGTTAATTATTTTTACTATTAAAAATGATCATTCTTAATTGAGAGTGCTAGAAAGAGAGGAATAAACAGTTTTTGTAGCCCTGTTACACATAAGTGAAGAAGAAAAATCACCATGTTTATGTAAATAAGGAAAAGAATGGTAGCATGAATATGAAAAGGGCTCCTTTCTTCCACTCTTATTTTCCTCTCTGGCCTAAAGCTGTTAACATTGAGTGTGTGTCCCTGTTGTCGTTTCGTATTATAACCCACATGTTGTTTGATGCTGATAGGGACGGGTATCTGAGTCTATCTGAAGAGGTACATGTAAGTTTGTGTAGTGGCCTTTTTTTGATTGTCCATTTTGACTCAGTGTCTGATGCCCTTACACGGAGGTATTTTGCAGGACCGTCCGCTCATGTTTGGAGGTCCTGTGCAGGCTGGGGCTTGCAGCACCTGCCTGGTCTCTCACCCCAAAGCCTTCGTTAGCGCTTGATGCTACAGCAGGTGTTGAGCACCTCCTAGGTGCCAGGCACGGGGAAGGGAGGATGGGAAGGTCGGGTCCTGTCCGGAGAGGCTTGCAGTCATTGGTGGGGGAGGCAGGCCCACACAGCAAACAGGACACTGTGTGGGGAGGGATGAAATAAAGAAACGAAGGCGAAAAGAGAGCAGAGAGGAAGACAGCTACAAGTGCCCTGAAAGAACCGGGCCCGCTTCACAGAGAAGGCAAAGCGGCTTTGAAGGTGGCTGAGGGTGGAGGTGCTGGAGGCCTCTAGGCTGGAGGAGAGCATGACTCAGAGGTCAGGGGAGCATGGCACGTTTGCGGCCTGAGACCAGGGACTGGATCTCGGCCCTGCCACATAGCTGCTGCGTGACTTTGGATAAGGCTCCTGATCTCTCTGAGCACCACATAGCTGCTGCGTGACTTTGGATAAGGCTCCTGATCTCTCTGAGCACCTCCCCCTCTGTCACAGGAATGTGACCGCCTTCCTGTAATCACACAGAGCTGTGAGAGGGTGAAATGAGATAACGCATGTGACAGACGTGGCTTGGCCCCTGGCTTGTAATAAGGACTCAGTTAATCTCATTTAACATCATTATTGATCTGGCCAATGGTAGGTCCGATAATAGGTCCAATAATGAGAGCCCAAGAGTGGGAAGTGTAGAGGGTGAGGCTGAAGAAGTGGGGAAGAGCTAGACTAGGAGAGGTTTCTTCACCATGCTGGAGTTGTCAAGGGTTTTTGAAGGTGGTGGTTAGTCATTGAAGAAACCTGGTTCCTGTGACCTTAATCTACCCTGAACATTCTTACTTTATAAGATAGATGACTATCTACAATCTCATATCAGTGTTTCTCTCTTAAAAATGTGACTAACATTACGTATCTATTAAGGCTAGATAAAAAAATACTGATAGTGTCAAGTGCTGAGGAGAAGGTGAGACAACTAGATTGCTCATAGATTGCTGGTGGGTGTAAATGGTAGAGCCATTCTAGAGAATAGTTCGCCAGTTTCTTATAAACTTAAACATGCACTTGCCATGGTGACCCAGGAATTCCATTCCTAGATATTTATTTATCCTGTAGAAATAGTTATGCCCACACAAAAATGTGTAATGGATTTTATAGCAGCATGATTCATAATCACCCCAAACTGGAGAAGCCCAGTGTCCTTCAGTGGGTGACAGGAATAATAAGCTTTTGAACATCCACATAGTGGAATACTACTCAGCAATAAAAAGGATCAATTATTCATACACACAACTTGGATGCATCTCAAATGCATTATGCTGAATCAAAGGAGACAGACACAAAAGCCTTTATCCTGTATGATTCAATTCATTTAACACTGTAGAAAAGGCAGACCCCTAGGGACAGGGCTATAGTGTTGGGGGAGGGTCTGACTACAAAGAGGCAGCACGAGGGAATTCCTTGGGGGTGTTTAGATTGTTCTGTATCTTGTTTGTGGTGATAGTTACAAAAATCCATCCATGGTATTAAAACCCATAGAGCTATACACCAAAAAAAGGAAAAAAAAAAAAAAAAAAAGAAGAAGAAGTGTTACTGTATATGAAAAAGAAAGAGTTTAAAAAAACTCTGAAATTTATAGCTCATATCTTATATGCATTATCTGTTTGATCTCATTTAAGCCTCCAATAGCCCTGTGAGGTTCATGTTACTATTTTCTCTAGTATTATATTATCCACTATTGTTACTATTGACTACGTTGACATTTCATAAGGTTCGGCCTAAGGTTGCAGAGCCTGGCACAAGCCAGCTTTGTGTCACTCTTCAGGCCCACAGGACTGCATGCCACCCCTCAAGGAGTTGGAGTGGGGACAGGAGACACTTGTCTCAGCCTCTGGTCCAGGCTGCTCCCCAGTGACCCAGTTACCCAGCTGATCCATCAATGTCTGTGGCTCTGTGTGTCCTGTGGTTCAAAGTTTACAAATGGGCAAAGGTGTTAAATGATTTTCCTATATGCTTAGTCTCAGAAAGGGAGTTTGCTATTGAATATTTTTATCCCTAACTTCTTTTTTTTATGATTTATTTATTTATTTATTTGACAGAGAGAGACAAAGCAAGAGAAGAAACACAAGCAGGGGGAGTGGGAGAGGGAGAAACAGGCCTCCCACCGAGCAGGGAGCCTGATGCAGGGCTCGATCCCAGGAGCCTGGGATCATGACCTGAGCCGAAGGCAGACGCTTAATGTCTGAGCCACCCAGGTGCCCCTATCCCTAACCTCTTAACTTGTACTGTTGGCTAAGTTATATTTAGCTTCTTTTCAAGGAAGTACCACCTCCCCAGAGGGCTTTTGAATGGTGACACCAGTGAAAACCTTGTTCAATTTTCATTCACTTCACAGCTTCAACTTAGTCTCCTTAAATATCGTTCAGGTTGTAACCCAAGGCAGCTCTGTGGCTGCGTAGAGCTGTTAATTAACTAACATACTCAACCTTAGACCACAGGGTAGGAGATAACTCCTTAGAGAAAAAAAAAGCAAGATATTAAATAAAGAGGAACAGTAAAAAAATGGAGGAATCTTAATTCTTTTTGTATATTTTATACTTATTTGTTTAAATATCTATTTCTCCAACCACTGTGACAGTTTTTGAGATCATTAATCTTCTGTATCCCCCCGCCCCCATCTGTGCTTTGCATGTAGAGTAGGGGCTTAGTACAAGCTTGCTGAATTAGATGGATCCTGAATTAGAGAGCTGAGTGGAATTTGTGGGGTGCAGTATTTCAGGGTATTATTCTTCCAGCAGTCCTGTATTCAGAATCAACTATGTGCCAAGTCCTGTGTAGGTGCTCTTAGAGATATTATGTGAATTATTACTTATAAAATCCTATGAAGCATATATCCTCCTTCCTGAAGGAGGAAACTGAGGCCAGGAAGGATGAGCTGAACTTCTCAGTATGCACATCAGACAGTGTGAGCTGTGTGGTCAGACCCATGCAAATTCAGATTCACATAGTGCCATGTCATGAAGTGGGACATGGCATGGGGTAGTTGTTTAACTCCTGTGAGCCTCATTTTCTGCCCAGTTTACTCATGTAACCAGTGGTGGATCCAGTGTTTGGCCCTGAAGCTTTTACAGTTTGGAGGTAGGTCTTATATAAGAAAAAGCACATAAAATTCTGAATCAAAATTAGTAGCAGCGCTTGGAAGGGACCCATGAAGGTGAGTGGCCCTGAGGCATATGTGTCATTAGATTTATGGTAAATCTGTCCTTGCTTTCAGCAGATTTTACTGTGGGCCACTAGGTGCCCAGCCCCAGAGATGGAAGAACTGCTGGGAGGGACCAGCAGGAAACAAACAAACTGCACTGCAGTGTGAGAAGTGCTATGACGGGCAAGCTTGCAGTGCCAGGGCAAGGTTGCTGGAATAAATTGTGTCTAAGCTGTGACTTAGGGCATGGAAAGGTTAAAACAGAGAAAAATATGGAAAACACATTTGAGGCAGAAGGAAGAGCAAGGCGTGGAGGTGAGAAAAAAACGTACTTCCTTTAAGGACCATAAGAAGTTCAGTGTGCCTCGTTATTTAATGTGATGGAGGAGTGGAGAGGGCTTAAGTTTCAGAATTAGGGAAGGCCAGGTGGGCTCGTGTACCATTGAAGGAGCTTGGGAATGATCAGAAGAGCAAGATGGAGCAACTGAATAGATTTAAGCAGGGGGTGATTTCATTAGATCTGCACTGAAAGAAAAACAATGAAAAATAAAGCCCACAGTGGGTCTGGCTGCAGACTGCAGAGGGGATCCACACTGGGCATGAGGGCCCTCCTCAGGGAGGCACGTGGGGGGCTGTATCCTGGAGAGGGGTTGGGGGGAAGGTGGCTGGAAACAAGACAATGGCCGCGAGGACTGTAAGGAGTAAGTAGAGGGCAGAGATGTTTAGCACTCAGAACCAACAAGGTTTGATTGGATATTTAGAGATGGGAGTGGCAGGAAGATGACAAGGGGGAGTTGGCCTTGAAGGTCAGGTTCCTGGCCTGTCTCACAGGTGGGCCATATTCACTGGAATCACGACTGTAAGAACAGCAGATTGGGAAGAGATCATACATTTCCTTTTACGCCTTTTACTTTGCAGATCCTATGTGACATCCGAGTGGAGATGTTTGACAGACAGCTGGATGTGAGGCTGAGGAAGGAGAGCTGGGCTGACCGTTTGGGTTTGGGCTGTTCTCAGCATATGGCTGACACAGCCATTGGGATAGAGGAGAGGGCAGAGGAAAAGCAAGTGCAGGGAAAAGGAAGCATAAGGGAGGAGGCTAAAGAGCACTAACATTTAGGGGACAGGTGAGGAAGGGGAGCCACAAGGGAGCATGAAGGACTGTGGTCAGAGAAGAAGGAGGATAGGCAAGAGTGGGACGTCCCAGAAGGTGCAAGGAGCACAGGTTATTTTTATTTGTCTGGTTTCCTTCCATTAAGGACTCACTCCTCCCTTTTCCTTCATGAACGTGACCATAGTGATCAATACTGTGGCCATTGATGTGGCAAGCGGCCCAGCATGGACATCTATAGAGCACTCACCGGCAGTGAGGATTATTCAAGCTGTGGAAATGTGACCTGAGCAGGGTCCATCAGAACCGGGCCCCCCTGCCCTGGCCAGAGTAAGGGAAGCTGGGAGGATGAGAATCTGGGACTCGTGGGGTCATTTTCCTGCCACATGGAAAGGTCACATGCAAAATGAAGCCATGAAGGGACAAGCAGAGATGAGAGATGGATGGAGAGGGGAGGTGGAGAGTCCTAGCAGAGGACTAGCAAAGCTCTGGCTCCTTTTATCCACAAGTCTGGGCCCTAAACCTTTTCCTGCCTCTGGCCCTGGAATGACCCTATTATCCTTCCCAGTATGAATACCAGTAGATCCATTTTTGCTTCAGTAGGTTTGAGCTGGGCTGTGATATTTCCTTTTCAGCCTTCCACATGGCAATGAAAAAATTCTGACTACTAGAGAAGTGAAGGGAAGATATTATTTCAGAAAAGGAGAACAGTGGTGGAAAATATTGCAGAGAAAGGAGGCGCTTTGGGGCCTGGGTGTGTCCACTGGCTGCAGGAATGTGCAGGTCTAGTGAGAGACACGGGATAGAATCTGATCCTCTGGGTGGGCGAGTGAGGAGGAAAGGCAGAAGAAGCAGGGAGTGGAAAACTCATTCTATGAGTTAATTGTGAAGGGAAAGAAAAAGGGAATGGGGAAGAGGGAATGGAGTAAGGAATTTCTTCTCTCTTTCCCTCTTCCTTCCCTCCCTCCCTCTCTTCCTTCTCTCTCTCTGTCTCTCTTTCTCTCTTTCTTTCAGACACTGTAGATGGGGAACATTCAGATATTAGTGACAGAGAGCCAGTGGAAGGGATGGGGAGAAGGCAGAGAAAGGAGATAGCTGGCTGAGCAGGGGCCCTATGCCAGCACCAGGTTGGGTTCAGCATCAGCTCCATGGTCATTTGGAATGAATACATGAGCAAGTGAATGAACGAGGAGGAAGGCCATGGGGGTGGAGGGTTTTGTAGCAGGAGGGTGAGGAATGTGATGGACCATGGAGCCTAAATTGGAGGCTGATGAAAAGGGGAATGTAAAGGGGTCAAGAGACAGATGGCCTAACGTGGCCACAGAACAGGGACAGAATAACAGGTGAAGATGGAGGGGCAGGAAGGGATGGGCTCTTGAGTGGCACAGTCCCCAGAGTGGCTGGGGACTGGGTGGCCCATTTTAAGTGGAAGCAAAGGTCACTGCAGGTTAGGCCAGGGAACTAAGAAGCTAGGGTGTTGACCTGTTTATTGGTGGATGACATCAGGGCTTTGGTAGGGTAGAAGGGGACTATCTGGATTGACAGCAAGGAGAAGGAGAACAGAAGTTCACTGTTAGGGCAAAGAGGGAGAGGCAGTCTCAGGAAAGGGCTGAGGATACAGAATTTGGTAACCAAGGAGTGGAGGTTCCAGACGGCATAGCAGAGTGCTGGAGATGGGGGTCCATGTGACGGGAGGGCTGTGGGGACACTGTGTGGCCCCACCCCAGTGCCTGTCCTGGCCTTCTGAATTGAAATCTTTCCTTTTCCCATGATCCCTGCTGCTTCTAGTGTTGGGAAAGGAAAAGGGCTTCTGTCTCGGCTTTTCACTGACCTTTACGAAAAAAACAGAACGTCACTGCGTTCTTTCATGTCTATGATGCCAGTAGTTGTAAGATGCCCCACGGATTTGATGACGGCTTTCAGGGAGCCAGACACAAAAGCTGATGTTCACTTTCATTCTAGATTGCCTCTTGATGTTTTGGAAAAAAAAAAAAAAAAAAGGTGTATCTCAGGGACGCCTGGGTGGCTCAGTTGTTCAAGCGTCTGCCTTCGCCTCAGGTCATGATCTCAGGTCGTGAGATCGAGCCCCACGTCAGGCTCCACGCTCAGCAGGGAGTCTGCTTGAGATTCTCGCTCTCCCTCTGCCCCTCCCCCTGTGCACATGCTCGCTCCCTCCCTCTCTCTAAAATTAATAAATCTTTTAAAAAAGGGTGTATCTCAGAATTTAGGCAATGGTATCTAAAATGATGAGACAATTTTAACTGAAACCAGAGGGAAAAGGCTGAGGCTTTGTTTTTGTTTTTTTTTTTTTAGCTGGGAGAAACTGAGGTAGGGAAACTTGAGAGTCAAATTCACGCATTCCCCGTGATTAGCTTAGGAGCTGCTGGAAAAGGACTCTGGGAATTAGACAGAACCAGGAGTTTAGATCATTGGCCTGAGGACTTGGAGGCCAACTTCAGATTCACAAAATTAGGCAGGAGAATTTGCGGCCTCCTTTGTGTCATTGTGTTAGTCTGCGGGGGCTGCCATAGCCAAGTGCCACGTGGACTGGGGAGTGGTGGGGCTTAAACAACAGAAATCTATTTTCCTGCAGTTCTGGAAGCTGGAAGTCTGAGATCGAGGTGTTAGCGGGGTTCGCTCCTTCGGAGGCATCTCTCCTTCCTGTGCAGGTGGCCGCCTTCTCCCGGTGTCCTCGTAGGGTCGTCCCTCTGTGTGTGTCTGTGTCCTAATTGTCTCTTCTCAGACAGTCACCAGTCCTATTGGATCAGAACCCACCCCGATGACCTTATTTATTCTTAATGACCTCTCTAAAGACCCTGTCTCTAAATACAGTCACATTCTGAGGAATGGGAGGTTCGGACTTCAACATATGAACCTGGGGGGAGAGGGTGCACGATTCAGGCCATAACCAGTGACTCCATTCTACATTTTATAGTAAGAGATTTAAAATCAGATCACTGCTTACACTCTACTGGGCTTCCAGTCACACACAGGAAATAATCCAACTCCTTACCTTGGCTGCCCAGCCTCGTGCACCCGGGGGGCCCTCCCTGGCTGTTAGACTGCCCCCACGTTTCTCCCTCCTCTGCCCTCGGCGCCCAGAACCTTCTTCGGTCTTACAGGCCTGGATGCACCGAGCTTGTTCACGTGTTCAGGGTTGGTTCGTTGTCCAGACCTGGTTTCCCCTCCGTTGTACGCAGGTCTGTGTTTTTGCAGTTCAGGTCTTGGCTTAAATCCTGCTCCTTCAGGAGGCCTCCCTGACGGGCTCGCTGGAGCATCCTCCCAGTGGCACACAATCTTCTTGCCTGCTTCTGTTCATGCCGTAACCCTTAGCACCGGCTTATAGGACCTCATTTACCTTGTTGCCAGTGTGTTCCCAGCACCCACGCTGTCCCCAGGAGATAGGATTGCTCAGATATGTGCTGAATAAATGAATAAAATCAGATAAGTCAGGAAAAAAGTAAGAAAGCTGGGCCAAATCTAGGAATTCTTGAAGTCCAGGTCCACTTTTTTCGGATGAGACCCATCTTGGTTAGGCAACTTGCCCAAGTTCCTACTCCTTGGAGAGACAGCACTGGGGCTGGTCTGACTTAGGTGATTTGCCTTCTGTGACTGCGATTATTTTAACCAGCAGATGACCTTTTTGTACACAAGTGTGACTTGGAAATGTGTACAAATGCCCCGGTTCTCCCCTGCCCCTTTCATATCATGCCTGGTGTCTTGCATTAAATTTCGGGCAGCATTGAGCTACGGGCGCTCGTCTGTATTCTCTGAGGCAGGGCATAGGTTGTTTTCATACCTTGCAGTGTCTGGCACATACAGCAGGCTTGCTGAAAATGTTTGCAGAGTGAAACAATGAATAAATGAATGAATATTTAAATGATAAGAGCGGACAGTCTTTTGAAAATCCCCTAAGGCAGTGCTTCTCAAACTTTAATGTGTATCAGTCACCTGGTGAGCTTGTTAAAATGCTGATTCTGAGTCAGGAGGGTGTAGGAGGCCCGAGAGTGTGCATTTCTAGCAGCTTCCAGGTGATCCTGCTGTTGCTGGCCCTCACACCCTTCCTTTGCATAGCGGGGCTCTAGTATGTGTGCTGGATGGTCTGTCTGCAGGATCAGAGATAATCTCCTGCGAGGGCCTGTCATCAAAAGACCTGGGTTTATATCCTAGTTTGTCCCCAAAGGACATATGCAACTTCTAACAGGTGATTTAACCTCTCTTGATCTTCAGTGACCACTCCTGAGGAACCTTGTCTAGATAGCAACAGATACTAACTGTCCAGCTCATACATTTGGCTGGGCTCTTGATGAGTGTTATACCTAGTTCTCACAACAACCTGCAAGGTGGAGTCGTGTCTTCGTTTTAAGGAGAAGGAACATGCTCAGAGAGGTTATCTGTGCTCTAGATGTCAAGTCAACAACCTGCCGGGCTCCAATGATGATGATGATGGTGATGGATGATGATGATGGTGTGTGTGTGCTCGTTCCTCATAGCGCTTTGCTTGTCAAATAATCACCTAAGTTATTTCCAGGTGTACGTTTTTAAGCCAAAGACCAGGTAGGTATTTAGCTAACTATAAGCTTGCACAGGGCACCAGCTCCTTCTTTGATCCCTAATATACCTTTTGACCACTGCAGCCCATCCATCTTCTCTTCAGGTATTAAGTTCACATTCTCATGGGCACGTATGTAGTTTTCTTCTAATGGGCTGTAGGCTGTTTAAGAGCAAGGCCTGGGTTTTATTTTCCATTCTGTTCCCTGTGGTGTCCAGTCATTATTGCTTTGGTGCAGTTTGAGTGAAATAGAATTTGGGAAGCATGGGGGCAGCCTCTGTACCAAAAGGCCTTCCGCAGCACTCAGTGAGGGGTCAGAAGAGCACCAAAACTCTGGGTGCTGGAGGTTTCTCTGTCTTGATTAATTTTGATCTATGGTATTTTTCTATGGAAGAGAGGACTCTGGTGGTTTGCTAAGAGCAAGAGTTATTCGTGCAGCTGTGTGTTCTAGGCAGGGCACAGAAGGCAGTGGGAGGGATCCAGGGATAACCATCAGGTGCCGTGTTTATTCTGTCCCCACTGGCATCACTGATGGCTAAATCAAGGGACAGACGGAGGCATTAGGTATGATCCTATGACAGACAGCCCTGAGGGAGTCAGGAAGGATGCCAAAGTTTGCCATCAAGTAAATCTGTTGCCTTTTGAAAGACTTGCCTGTCTGTGAAATGCACGTCCCCAACAAGTTCAGACTTGAGTTGTTTAAAATTCCAGTAAATCATAAATTTCTCTCATGTGTCGTTGGGGTGATGAAAACCTTCCAGGGTTGTGCAAAAACAAAATAGAACCTCTGCTTTGACCCTAGCAGGGAATATGCTGACGTAACTGTGGATGGTGACAGGTAGACCAAAATAAATGGTGGAGATATTTGTACTAGATGGATACAAAGCACACTGTCACTCATTAAAAAAAGAAAAAAAGAAAAAGAAAGAAAGAAAAAGAGCTTACTCTCTCTTTTATGAAGTTGTAAAAGAGGAATATACCAGAATTGTTTCAAGTGTGGTAAAAGTAGGGAAACTTCTATTTAAAGGGAGCATGTTGGGTTTATTTTTTTATTTTGAACTGTTCTGATGTCCTTTCCTTTTGTGAAAAATTCGAGGCCCTGGCTTTTTGCTCCATTTCAGTCAGTCATCAGTAGGAGAGAGAGCCACAAACAGCTCATTGTTTTAAATTTAGATTTCTTTAGGCTCTCACTGTCACCTCATCATCTCAGACGCCCTTACAGGGAAACCGGCATGATGGTGTGTGAAGGTCACAGCAAGGGCAAACATTGCTTCCCAGCAGAACATGTCTGGTGCAGTCTGCGTGTCCCCCGACTTTCCAAGGGGCCCTGCTTTTCACAGGGCAAGACTTCTGGGTGCTGTCTTTGCAGTATTTACATTTCATAGTTGTTACCTAAATAGTCTGTGTGTCTATGGTATTTTGGATTATAAGAGCCTCTGAGTATATTTCTGAATAGTACTTTTTTTAAAAAAAGATTATGTATTTGTTTTAGAGAGAGCCCTCACAAGCGGGGGAGGGGCGGGGGGAGAGGGAGAGAATCCCAAGCAAAATACCCCCCCACCCCCTGCTGAGCGCAGAGCCTGACGTGGGGCTCGATCCCACGACCCTGAGATCATGACCTGAGCTGAAACCAAGAGCCGGACGCTTAACGGACTGAGCCACCCAGGCGCCCCCGGAATAATATTTTTCTAAGACAGCTTGATATGGGTGGCTTTCTACTTTTATATTCATAAGTCTGAGTGGCCAATTCACTTCTTTCTCTCGACTCGATGTCCTTGAGTAGCTGTGAACACACAGAGGACTACCCTTGCTGACTGAGCTCCCTCTCACATCTGGGAAGTTGAGTATGCTGGAAAGCCTGGCATAAAATGGTGTCGGCCCCAAGCAGCAGGCAACTGAGTATCGTCCCTCACGTCACCAAACCTAGGCTGGGGAGACATCATCCGTCTTCGAAGTGGGCAGAAACATGACCGTTTTCTACCTCCAATGGAACTGCAAACCGGAAAGAAGAAAGGTCTCCCCCAGCCCAGTTATGCCTATTTTATAGGTTTTGAAGGATGTGGGAAGAGGGGGAGCATGCAAGAAGAGGAGCACTGAGCGCCGACCAGGCTGAGAGGGGAGGCAGGGTGCGGTGGACGGACACGTGCTCCTTCAGACCAGCATCTGGGGAGAGTGGAATCCCCTGGTCTTCTGAGCCCTCATTTACAAAAGGCTTAGAATATAAAACCAGGATATTGTGTTTGAAGAGGGAGAAACATAGTGTTAACCTGGGAAAAGCTTGATTAAGGGCAGCTGTGGAGGAAAAAAAATGAAGGGATTCCCAGGGGCCCACCGCGTCCAGCTGTGTCAGAAAGCGTGCTTGGGAGGAGACCGGTTCCTCTAAGGTGTGTGGCCTGCCCAGAACATTCTACTGGTGTGGTAGCAGCAGTGGGATGAGGGATGCACGACTGTTACTCCTGTTTACGGTAGTGAAAAATGAGGCTTAGAAAGGCTGCTCAAGCTCTGACAGCTAGAAAGTGGTAGAACCTTTTTTTGACCGACAAAAAAATTCAAATTATTTTACCTTTCTTCTGGAATAGACGAGGGGCATCCCATTTCACAATATCTGAAGGTTACCTCTGCGATTGAGCATTTATTCAGTTCTGAATCCTTCTTTCTGAGTTTTATTTAGCTGAGGTTTTGGATTTGGAAGGCGCTAAAAAGCTATTGATTGGTTTCACTTTTCTCTGCTTAAGTGAAGGGAACGTAGCACCAGGCACAGAGATGAATACAGCAAGGGTTCAAGGATGTGAAAACATGCAGCTTTTATATGCGTCTTCCTTATATGCATTCACTTTAACAAAAAAAAGTCAGTGTCATTATTAATTTTTCTAATATTTTGGAAGGCATTCACATTCCAATGTTCGGGGAAGTGATACGCTCCTGGTCTTGTTTAAGTCAGGGGTAGGATGGGCAAGAGGGGCTAATTCTAAGTCCTCAGGCTTCAGACTTGAACTTGAACTTCAGTCATATTTGTTTTTCAGTTTAAGTTCCTCTTGGCCTGATCTGGCATTAGCATCTGGGGCTGTATTTAGCCCATTAGCTTGGTCTTAATAAAGACAGCTGTCTGTTCTGTCTCCCGTCTGGGATGGCCAGGAGTAACAAGGAGCATGCATTTGTCAGACTGCAGATCACAGTGAGTGGAAAGAAGTCAGAGACTTCTTTTTTTAACGTGAAAGGGAAATTGAATTGTAACTAAATTTAAGTTTCTCCACTGTGCAAATCCCATCTTAAATGACAAGGGATTATACCAGATAGTTTTGGATTTGAGCCCAATATTTGACCTTTTAGCAACTCTGAGAGATTAGACTGTAGTTCGCTGGAGAATGCCCTCTGGATTTGATCTTTAAACAGAGCCAAATTAATTCCACTCCTTTCTGCTTTTAAGAGTAACGCTGTTTGGGGATGCATGAAAGCCGTGCTAGACATCCTTGCTGATATCTGCCATTAGCATTCTTTCTGGAGGAATTTGGACTTCTCTAATAAAATGTTGCTATCCCTGGAAAAAGGACGAGTGAGAAAAATATTTGTCAGAGACAAAATAATCAAACACTAGTATGGAAATGCCTCCGACTCAGAGGTGCGGAGGGAACAGACACCAACATCTTATTTTAAAGGTGGTTGAGTGACGAGCAACCGGTCACGAAGAGCCTGTCTTGGCTCGGTGATGGCTCTGTGTCTTCCTTGCCCGGGTCCCTGATTCTTACGGTAGAGCTTGAAGTTTGAGGAGCCGAGTGCTCTGATGAGACTAGAGAGGCCTCCCTTCACAATCTCCTTTCCAGCTCAATTGCCAATAATAATCTGCTGTTTATTGTGGAGGGTTGGGAGGAGTGTAGCAACAGCCTGGAGAAAGGGCCACGCCACCGATCCATGTGTTTGGCTTGGCAAGCCTCGTGGTGGTGGTGGTGGTGGTGGTGGCGCTCAACGTGGGGTCCCGAGGAGCCTCCAGGGAGCTTGTTACCCTGGGCCGACAACCCACCCACGGACTAAGAAATAAAGACACTGCATGAGGCCAGCTTCTATATGGGCTTTGTTGCCTGGGGGACCCGAGTGAGCTTTGATCCTGGCTAGCCTCCCACTGGCCATTCGATGGGGTCTCAGTCATCCAACTTCCTTCTCTCTGAGCCTCAGATTCCTCACCGATAAAATGAGGGAAGGTCCTGGGATAGTCATTGAGAGGAGTAACTGAGGCGGTATAGATGATAAGATAGAATATAATAGATGGGATAACATAAAACGTGTAAAACTTCTGGGAGAATGCCCGTGAGACTGTGAACTCTGTGTATAGCTCCTCGCACGTGCACCCACCAATACCCGTGTTACCTGTTCTGCCACATATGGATGATGTCACACTAGACATATGTGTCATTCTCTTATGTAACATGCAGACTAATACATGTGAAACCTCCAATGAAACGCCTGGCTGCAATTGTGAATTTTCATGTGCCCTTCCTGCTCTTAGCTTTTTATCCTTTTGTGAATCTTTTAAGGCCCGTCTTATATTTCCTTATGTTCAGCTTTGCATCCTAGACTTCAAAGTTGTTTCCATAATTCCATGTGGTGTGAGGTGTATCACATACTTGGCGTATGTGATAGAAGACTCTAAGGAAATTTTCTAGAGAGGGAAAGGCATTTCCTGAATGGGTTTTTTTTTTTTTTTAATGTTGGGGACAATTATGGTTTTCAATGTCAAGGCAGTTTCACAAATTCTTAAATTGGTGAATGACACTTCTGAAACTTTGTACCTTATGCTAGGCTGCTTTGTTAATTTTGTACTAGAGTATAAAGAATCACAGAAGGATGTCTTATATTTAAATAGTACTTTCCTATAAATGAGCTTGAGTGATTTCACCCATAGTGATAAAATGTTCCTCATTTGATACAAGCAATTCAACTTAATTTTCATGAAAACAATCTTACCCCCTCCAGACTTGAAACTCCCCTTGTCCTTCTACTCTCTCTTCATTAAGCACTCCCTCTTGTATTCAGAGCGTAACCCTTAAGCCACTTGTCCTGGAGGGCAGGGGTCAGGGATAGGAGTAAAAATGAGGTGTGACTCATATCTTTAAGCCAAAACTCTTGTATGCTCTCTATTTCCTAACTATGATTTATTTTGCTAGCTATGAGATTATTTTATGGATGATTATATCCAAAGAGAAGTGCCTCTTTTCCTTCTTTTTCTTTGATTGATCCATTGCACAGCCCACAAAAGTGAGATTCCAGTTGGGAACTTGATTCAAAGTCTGGAAAACCCTGGCTGCATCTTTTCTCACTGGACACGTTCACATGCACATTCTTGAAAGAGATTCTCATCTCTAGGTCAGCCATTAGTTTGATGTAGTATCCAAATCAAACAGCCATCCTACTGTTTACATTCAAATCCTGAACTCGCCCTTAGAATGTGAGGGTCGCGAACCCAGGCTATAACTCTCCTTGTGATTATCCAACTACCGCACTTAACGCTTTGTTTTTGGCTTGAAGTGCACGTTGAAGGCTTCAGAGAACATAACTTCATACAAATGTTTGTCGAGCTGTGTGAGCCTCAACAGTTCATTAGCTGCTAGAATTACTGGGCGGGAGGTGGGTTGCTCAATTTGGAGGGTGACCTTTATGTGCTTTTAGCTGGATCCTGTATTTATGTGCCACCGTGTATTGAAATTCTATGAGTCCTGTCACGTGGGAGGGTGAAAGGCAGGAGGGAAACTCGGGGCCATAAAGAGGGAGGGAGGAAGATGGTGACAAGTCTGGGAGCATGGGGACCATTCATTATTCCTCTCCTTGCTGTGCATGTTCCTCTGCTTCTCCGGGTTACTGATTCCAGTGCCGTGGATAATGCAGAGGCTGTTTCTAAAACCAATGTTTCAAACAACTCTGTGGCCATCTTTCTTCATTATTTTAATAATGACGTACTTATATGTTCTTTTAGCTAGTGCATGCCCAGTTAGTTTCCATGCATTGATTTTCTCCCGTGCTCCTGCTGTGGGTTAATTCCCTTGTGCTTGGAGGCATGACCTTCTGGCTGGACACCTGCCCACAGAGGCTGCAGGGTCTTCAAGTAGACGCGACCCCAGAGAGCCGTCCGCCCCTGGGTTCTCAGTTCTGCTCGGCGGGGAGCTGAAGACGGTATTTCCCTTCATATGTCCTCTCTTAGCTGCGTGCCGTGACCCAGGGTCTCTGCTGTCATCCACAGCCTTTGAAGCACAGTCCGCCTCAGAAATGAAAACAGCACTCTTACTATTCTCCGGTTTTCCAACAGTCATTTGCTGACCAAATGAGTCATGCTAGCCTCATGGCCTGTCCAACCTGGGAAAACTATGGTTTATTTAATTGATTTTAAAATTTTATATTTGATTTCCTGGATGATTGTCACTGAATCCACTACTGGGAAAGGGGAGTGCATGGTGTCAAGTCCCCCGAGGTGTGGAGGGGCCACCAGGGGGGAGCCATGACATGTGGGTCTTGTGCTGCTCCCGTAGCCCCTAACCAGCTCAGCAGCACTGGCCATGGGGTCTCACAGCGAAGTAAGGGTTTGGACTGGATCTTCCACGAGGACCTCGGCAGTGGTTTTGGGGATGCTGTGAGTTTATTGCTAACATGGGCCAACAGTACCTAGAACTGTGAGCTAGAGTCTGGAAGTGAGCTGGAGTCTGTCTCCTTTCTTCCGGAATGGGTACAGCCCAAATGCTGCAGTAATTTCTCATGGTCAGAGCTAGCGTGCCACACCGAGGCAGAGACGGGGCTGCTGGGCGGGCGGCCCTCACGTCCAGGGACGCTGCTCGTTTCTGAGCTCGTGGCTTCCAAGCACTTTCTAAGGTGGACGGGGGCGCCTGGGTGGCTCAGTCGGTTAAGCGTCTGCCTTCAGCTCAGGTCATGATCCCAGCATCCTGGGATTGAGCCCCACATCGGGCTCCCTGCTCGGCAGGGAGTCTGCTTCTCCCTCTCTTCTGCCCTAGCCCCCTGTTCATGCTCTCTCTGTCTATGTCTCTTTTGCAAAAATAAATTAAAAAAAATAAATAAAAGGCGGACGGAGAGGAGCCTCAGTGCCTGGCACCTGCCACCCCCCACCTTGAAGTCAAATTCCTCCTGCGGCCGCGGAGCAGAGAGCATGTCAGCCGCTGACCCAGCTGTACGCCCAGGCCAGACCCTGGGGGAGAAGCGCATTCCAGCGGCCTAACCGCGCGCACGGCAATTTTAGATCAAGCCTACAGAACCTCAAAACAAACAACCATTTGTGCCAGTTCGGTTGTTTCAACAAGAAAACTAAAAGAACACAGATTTTACGAACCATCCATAATTCGGTTGCCCCGTAACATGGAGCCTAACGGAGCTCCTGTCCTGTTCCGGGACGTGGGGCCAGTGCCGTGTAGCCGCGGCCTCCCTTGCGGCGCATCACAGCTGCCTCCTGCGCTCGGGATCCCGGCTGGTGGTGGGACTCAGCATTTTTTTTCAGAGCTCTCCAGGTGACTCTAATGTCTAGCTAGTTTATAATTAATTTATAGCTGATCACCAAACCTCAGATGGGTAAATCCGGTTAATTTGAATATGAAGTATTCATATTGGGGCTCTATTTGAATATGAAGTCTTGGGAAGAGGGCGGCGTCCTGATTTCGGTACAGTTGCTGTGATGTGCCCTGCTCTGCTGGTGGCCCGTGTCCCGTCCCTGTGCTCGGCTGTTTGCATCCGGCCTCCCTGCCTCCTCTCTGTTCTTTCCCAGCCTCGCTACTTACCATTCCGCTCAGTCACCATGTCAGGCGGCTTTTTTGTTGTTGTTCAACTGAAGGCTTGAATTCAGAACCGATTCCTGTCATTTCCTTTTTTCTATTTATTTATTTATTTATTATTTTATTTATTTATTTATTTTAAGATTTTATTTATTTATTTGACAGAGAGAGACACAGCGAGAGAGGGAACACAAGCAGGGGGAGTGGGAGAGGGAGAAGCAGGCTTCCCACGGAGCAGGGAGCCCGATGTGGGGCTTGATCCCAGGACCCCGGGATCACGACCTGAGGCGAAGGCAGATGCTGAACGACTGAGCCACCCAGGCGCCCCTCTATTTATTTAAAAAAAAAAATAATGAATGCTTCAAAGTCCGGGTTTCCTCCTCATGTTCAAGTTCTCCGGGGAATACGGCAGGGGCTGCCTGACTCTCACGCTCCTGGCCTTGTTGGTATTTTCATGCCTCCTTCGTGGTTCCTCGTATGTTCTCATGCCGGCTGTCTGGGGGAAGTGGAAATGTCCGCAAGGGAGCCCTGGACATAAGACACTGATGGGCTGCAGGGTGACCTTGACACATGGCATTGATCGATCAGTGGTTTTCAGGAAAAGCCTTCAAAGTCCAGAAGTCACTTCCTATTTTAAAACACATCCTGTAACTCTTGTGACCCACCGCTGAGTCACCCTGGGGAATGGTGTCTGAGCTCACTGTCTCATCTCTGGAAGCTGCATCTCTTTACCAGACACATTCTGGAGACCATCATTCTTCAGAAATTTCAGCTTGCAAACAACCTTCTGTTTACAATTCTTTCATCCAAGACTTTTGCATAGTGCCCTGTGTCTATATGAATATTTCCGCTTGTTTCCTTATCAGTTACCTAAGTCTGTCTACCCTGCTGTATTTCGTTGTTTCCCCATGTTATGCCGACTTCAAAATCTTTTGTTGCATTAAAATCTCTTCTGGCTTGCTCTAAAAGCAGATCCCTGCGTGCCTCTTATTTATCTTTTCTTTTGCATTTGACTGAGTTTTTTTTTCTTCTTCTTAAGCACCATCAGGTGGTGGGGCTCTCTGAGTACCAGGGACGCAGGTCGCAGGGGTTCTCCTGCCAATTCTGAGTTAGGCAAAGAACTGGGGATCCTCCCTCTGTCTGGCCGTCTAGTGCCCCAACAGTAATGGTACTCGGTCAGAGTGCATGTGGGATCCTACGGCAAGGTGACCTCCTGTTTTTTATCACCTATAAGAGACTTGGTGATGAAGGAAACTGTTTCGTGCTTTCACCTGGATTTAGGGAGCCATCTTGTATCTGTGCCACAGAAATCTGGAAATCAAGGGTGCAATGTAGTGGTGTCTTTAAGAAATTGTCAAAAACGATGACAGAAAAGATTCTTAGAGAACCCGAATATAAGTGCTTACATTAAGAAAGGTATTGGGTTTCTTTTTTTCCTTCCTGACTATTTCATGTTTACAAACTAAATTGGTTTTAAATAGTTTACGTTTTTATTGCAAATTAATCCATAAGGCTACTAAAACTTTAAGGACTCTGGCATCTGATTGATTTTTCTAGTTTATGAAAAATGGATAGTACTCTAAGCCAGAGACACACTCAACATAATGATAGAGCCAACAAAGGATATTTTTGGGTGGGGGGTAATGTCTCTGTGGGGTGTATGTGGGCGTGTGTGTGTGTGTTTCTGTCTGCGTGTCTGTCTATCTGTCTGTGATGTGTGTGTGAGAGAGGTAGAAGCATTTTTAGAACCTCCTCGGACTCCAGCAGATACGAAAAGTCCACATTTCTTTCTTCCTGTTTTTGCTCCAAAGTCATTCCATTTTTGCCCACCGAAGACAATAAACTCACTTCTATCTTCAGACTCATCACTACCAGGCATTTTATGTTCCTCTCCTCCCTCATTTTTGTTGTCTTCGTGTGTACTTAAAAAACTGAAATTTGACTCAAGTGACCGTCATGTGTCTGCCCCTTATCTCTCACCTATTCATTCCTTGAGTCGGGCAAACCTCTCCGAGCGTAGACAGTTTCCTGCTGGATGACGTAGATGCCAGAGTCACCTGCGCCTGGTGCAGAGCTAGTGGGATCAAAGTCTGGCCCCCTGACAGGGCAGATGGCAGGATGCAGGATGAGTCTGGCAGAAATCCAGATGTGGTTCTTGGACCAAGCATCTGAAGATGCTCTGCACCTCATCAACATTTTCCAAAGGGCATTTTTGCCTTTGAATGATATTAGTGAGAACAATCTTTTGCCTGCTTTTTGTATGTTAAGAAAGTCTGCACCTGCATTTCCTCTGCTCCTATTCATGTCAGCACATGTAAGTGCTAACCCCCAACATCAGCAACAGGGGTTTTATTCAGGCTCTCCGGGGAAGCTTCTGTATGAATGGAGATCCTTCAGGGTGTAGACTGGTTATCTGTCTGACTGAAGATCCGTGATGAGATTGTCCTTCAGGTGGAATGTTTCTTACATTTTTGGCTTCTTTAAGAGCCTTTCCTGACATTGTTTTTGACAAGTTTTTTGTTGTTGCTTTGGAAGCTTCTTTCCCAGAGAGAGCACCCCTACTGAGTTGTTCTCAAAGCCTATTATTTACTTCTTTGTATTTCTCCCCCTGGTTTCACAACAGGCTCTAAATCTTGTGTAACATTTACCTATATATTTTTTTTAACTTGCTTTACATTTTGGTAGATCTTTAATGATTATGCGGCTTGATGATATCGCTCAAAATCGACTTCAGAGCAGGGTGCCTGGGCTGGCTCTGTCGGTACAGCGTGTGGCTCTTGATCTCAGGGTCGTGAGTTCAAGCCCCATGTTGGGTGTGGGGATTACTTAAAAAATAAAACCTTTAAAAAATTTTTAAAAATTAAAAAAAATCAAATTCAGACCATAGGAGGTACCAAAGATTGCAGTAACTTGTGTTATCTTTCCATTTTTATCTTGTAGCATGCTCTCATATTACTTGCATTGCTTATAAAGTGAATATTTTTTCTCATCTTTTGATTTAACGTGTCTAATTGTGTGTTACCCTGTGTCCGTTCTCTCTGAATGCAATGCTTCTTTAAGAATCTAATGAGAGGGACCCCTGGGTGGCTCAGTCGGTGAAGCGTCTGCTTTGGGCTCAGGTCATGATCCCGGGGTCCTGGGATCGAGCCCCGCATCGGGCTCCCTGCTCAGCCAGGAGTCTGCTTCTCCCTCTCCCTCTGGCTGCTGCGCCCCCTGCTTGTGCTCTTTCTCTCTCTCTCTCTCAAATAAATAAAATCTTAAAAAATAAAAAGAATCTGATTGAAATTTATCACCTCACAATAGATTCTTTTTCCCTAAACTTTTGTTCACTCATCTGTCAGCTTAGGAAACTTCATGTGTTTATAATATTAACTAGAACCCGTGGTGTGTTGGTAAATGTTTAATAACCAGCTCTCCAGAAAAAATGGAAAAAGCACTGATTTGCAATGTTTGCCCATTTCCATGGTGTAAATACTTCGATTGTGGTTGATTTTAAGCCACCCATGGTTTAACGAGTAGCTTTAAAAATTCTTGAAGATTTATCAATTGCCTCTCTCACTGGGTAGTATGAGTTGGCTCTAAAACACCATAGTTAACAACAGTTCTATAACTTTACAGATCATCATGATTTGTAATCATTTATAATCATGATTTCATTTCTGATTCACAAGATAACCTCGTAGTGTGAGTACAGTGGACGGGAGGAATCTGACCCCCAACGGACTGGAAGGAGCTCTGACAGCCATCAGTAGGCTGAGCGGGGATGGAATTCTGCCTTTGAGCTGAGCATTCACCGTGCTTTTGTCCCTCAGGGTAACTGTGTCCCGCCGTGAAGATTCCTTCCTGGTGTCGTGTTTGAACTCTGAAGAGGTGCACCTCTTAGAAATGATGTGGAAATGATTAGTGTTCCATTGTTTTAGAGGTTATTCATTTTTAGTTATTTGAGAATACCCTTCACAAATAATAGCCTGCTTATAAAAAAGTTTGGTGAACTTTTTCCTCTCTGGTCTTTGGACATCATTTTTGTCTTCACATGGAGTGTTTTGGGTATGATTGCTTGATACTATTTTATTACTTGATGGAGGCATTCAAGCAAGCCTCACTTAATGTTGTAGAAGGAGAGCCAGCGGGACTCCTTCGTTCCTGTTTCCTTATAGACGACTTAATACATGTCCCTGAGCCACGTCGCGGGACCCAGGAAACACGTGGACATTTTTGTTGCATTTGGAAAAAACACCTAGCCCGGCAATATTTTCATAACATGGATGGGATCATCTCAGAATGACTTGCAATGTGGAATGATGGTGGCAGCAACTGCCACTTACTGGGGACTCGTTGTGCGCCAAGCCCAGCTGGGAGAGTCCTGTATGCACATTATTTAGTTTGCTTCTCCTTGAAGACGGACACTAATATATGCGGTTTGCTGCAGCGGAGGTTTGCGTAGGTACCACGTGCCCGCGTTCACACAGCACGCGAGTGATGGAGCTGGCTTTTGAACCAGTTTTGCCTGACTCCAAAAGACGCATATGGTTTCCATATGACAAAGTTGGTCACCCCACTTTGATAAGGGATAGTAAATGACAGACATATCTTCATTAGCTTGCAGAGAAGTGTCAAGGAGCAGCTCGAACAAAGTTGGTAATGATGTCTCCTCGGGGCCTGCAACTCCATTGACACAGAAGCATTGGATTTTAATAAAAATTCAGTGATAAAAAAAATTCGGTTATGATTGACATAGTTTATAAACTGTTCTTTTAACAAAAGTATTGTTTCAGGTCAAATTCAGATAGATTTGAGCCATTACATTTTTAATAAGACAATATGGTTTCCTTCAGACCCTTTGTGTAGATTAAACTCATAAAGCTGTCAAGAGGCAGATCACTTCTTTGCAATACTAGAATCCTCAGACGAGTTCATTTGTTTCTTTGTCCTGAACTTTTTAAGAAAGTAGGGTAATGAGTCCCTTGTCTCTACTCTCTGTGAGAATAAAAGGAAGCTGCTACCAATGACTAGTGTACTTCCAGTCCCCTGAGGCAGGGTGGGGAGGGAAGGAGCTGTTCCGGATCAGAAATCCATGAGAGGAAACTCGGAATCAAAGAGGGGATTCAGTTTTTCCTTTCCTTGGGGAAGTCACTGTGCCCCCAAAGAGAAGGCCGCCCCACGCTCTCGCACAGGGGAATTCTGGCTTTGGTGCGTCCATACAAAACAGCTGTGATGGCTTGTACTGTAGATATTTTTTAATGAAGATCTTTCTCATGCCTCTGTTTGCAGAGTGTAACCGGCTAGCAGTATATGAACATCTGAGCTTAAACATAGCTGTCACCATACAAAATTAACGATACAAAACACCATGCTTTTCAAATAATCCTCATAATTTTTCATTAATCTGATTTCTTTTTTAATAAAAACATTTATTTTATTTTTTATTTTTATTTTTTAGAGAGAGAGAGCGTGTGCGCGAGCCGGGGTGGGGTGGAGCAGAGGGAGAGGGAGAGAGAATCCCAAGCAGGCCCCATGCCCAGCGCGGAGCCCGACGCGGGGCTTGATCTCACGACCCTGAGATCATGACCTGAGCTGAAATCAAGAGTCAGATGCTTAATGGACTGAACCACCCAGGTGCTCCCATTAATCTGATTTCTGAGGGGAAGATTTCAGATGAAAGCAGGTAGAAATTTTAGCACTGTTCATTCTTTCCCCACTGCATCATGCTCTTGCTTTCTAGTTTGGATTTTGTGAAAGTCTTGGTTTTCCATTTATATCACTTGCCAGAGTTGCCTCTCTTTTCTATTTTGCTACTATCTGAAAACCTGAGGGAATGCAACACTGTTTTTTTGTGGCACTGGACTGCATGCATGAGTGTTTAGAAAGAACGGTGGGTGTTAAGAAGACTATCTTAAACAAAAATCATGTACATTGTTCCTCCAACTTTCTGTTTTGGTATGTGAAATCCTATATTCAATCTTTCATTCTGCGGATTATTCCATAAAGAGAAGGAAGAATTTTTTTAGTTTGGTGTGTTATACTGTAACCTTAGTACAGTTGGATCTTTTTGGGAACTTTTTCAGTTACGTAGCTGTGGAGAGTACCCTGCAGCATGGCTGTGGAAAACTCAAGGCCAGTTTTCAGCCCAGATCATAGGGTGATGACTGAAAGCCTTTAGAGATCACGCAGTAAGTCTGTCATGGAGAGGAGCAAGGTGAGGCTCAGGGAAGTCATGCTCCTTGCCCAGTCCCTACTGCTAGTGAGTGGGTGAGCTGTGTCAACAACCTGGTCTTCCCACCTCGATTCATCATTTCATACAAACATGCTGACCAGGTGTATCTGGTAATGGCCATAGGCTGATATTTGAAATTTGAAGTTCACACATCTTTGCCTCGGAAGAGGGTTTTCTAGTAACTTTCATTAATGGCCACTCTTCATATTTGCCCCAAACTGCCAAATACATCAACTAGTAATTGTGTTTACACCTGTTTGATTATACATCAGCATTAGGTCTGTTACAAAATCAAAAGGGAGTTAAATCCCAGAGGTTCACTCCAGGGGAGGTTGTGTTGCCTCATTAAGTCTTTGTGGTATTATGAGTCTTAATCCATGATACAGTAATCTTTACCCCAATAAAATAAACATTAGGTTGCGATTTAAAAGGGTAAGAACTAACCAATCTGCAGACTGACATATATTTCCTTGGCAATATTGGCCTTAAACATTAAACATTAACTCCCTATTCCCCTGTCCCCAGCCTCTGGCAAACTCTGTCCCACTTTCTGTCTCTGTGAATTTGCCTATTCTGGGTACCACATATAAATGGAATCATACATTTTTCCTTTTGTGGTATAGTATCTTCTTTAAGAACAAAATGAACAGAAACTTCCACTGAAACAAGTGAGTTCCATGGCCAACATGCCTCTTCGTTCCACATTTGTACAAGGCTCTCTGAGACCTTGCCCATTGGAGTCAGATATTATCTTAGAAGATGTGGAGGATTGGGAATCTAGTACTCTGGAAACAGATTTATAAGCATTAGATTGTAATGTTTTGTGTGTGGTCCTGTTAGGCTCCCTGAAAGTATGTGCGGCCAGTACTTCTGGGTCAGCTGTGGTTCACAGTTCTCTCCATATTCGATGATAGATCGCATCACTCTGATACTATCTTCATAAAAGGTGGACAGGGATTACCCATTACTCCTGTGCCCAGACCTGGTATTTGAGTGAGGCTCGGTACTGATCCTACAGGTCCCATGTGCCCCCAGGACCCTGCTCCAGCAGTGCATGCCCTGCACACTCAGAGCAAAGGGAGCACTTTCTAAGGAGTCATTCTAGGGGGAGACCAAGGACTCAGATCTTCTAGAACCAGAAGACTGAATTCTTGTACCAGCTCTGCCATAAAATGGGTAGGTGACTGTAGCAGGTCACTTTGTTCTGCAAACTGGAGATTTCTCACCTGCAAAATAAGGAGATTGGACTTACTTATCTCCAAAGTCACTTGAAGCACAAATGTAATTCTCTGATTTATTTATAAATAATGACAACAATAACCAATAGCTAACCTTTTTTTATAAGGTTCCAGGCAC
This sequence comes from Phoca vitulina, assembly GCF_004348235.1. Lineage (NCBI taxonomy): Eukaryota > Metazoa > Chordata > Mammalia > Carnivora > Phocidae > Phoca > Phoca vitulina. Next base: position 2,788,016 of record NW_022589746.1, read on the forward strand.
TTTCAAAGTCCTTTGCCTTTACTGTGGCAGCTGCCGTAGGAGGTAGGTACTGGACACAGAGACGTTGGTAACTTGCGACAGCCTGTAAGCCAGAGACCCGTGACCTGAACACGGAGCATCTGACTCTAGAGCCCACCTCTCTCAACCACTAACCTGAAAGAGCATTGAAAAGAAGTGATGTCACAGTAAGAAGAAAAAAGCACAAAGCATGTCTTCTACTCTCTAGCCGTCATGCTTCGTATGGAATCTTCTTCCAACCTTGATGAAAGGGTGTAATTAATCTGTAATTAAAGTAATAATAGGGTTTCTTGGGGGCGGTGGAGGGGCGATAGGGAAGAGCGTCGTTGTGGTTCTTTGGACACAAGAGGGCGCTGTGGCAAAGCTTACGGTCTGCGCATCCTCTGTGCCCGGGACAAACTTCAGAAGAAATACGGCATTTCTGAGACTTCGTTTATCAACTTGGGTTAACCAGTCATTATTCCTGTAAAATTAAGAGCAAAAATAACAGATAAATCAACACAATCACGCTCCTCTTTGATAATCACCAGCCTTCCACTGGCCTGCCTTCAAATCTCTCGCTCCGTATTGCACTAAGGAGTGCGTGTGCCTTCTTAAAACCCACCTTGCTGTAATGCTCCAGATGGCTGTCTTCTTAGCAGTAGATAGAATTCAGCACGGTAATGAAGGATATTTTATTTAAATCCGCTTTTTTATCTTTCATTACTTATTCATATGTATGGTTAGCTATCACACTGCCATTCCATGTGATGGGGAGTGAGACAGATTTAAAGAAAGCAATTGTTTAATATTCGATGATATACCTATTTTGTTTCAGATAAGGACAGGCAGCACCGAAAGCCGGGGCTGCTTTGTATAAGGCTTTCGCGGCGGCTCCATGCTGGAACTGTGTTTTAAAAAATAATAATAGAGGCAGTAGCAAGGTACCCAGGAGAAGCAGTGAGCACCTCTTCAAGCCCTGGGAGCGTCCCCGTCAGATGGAGAGATGCTTTTGATCAGTTAGGCTGCTAGGGAACAGTCCGAAGCGTGCAGGACGGGAGGAATCATTTTCAAGCCTTGAGAGAAGACGAGGCTCCGGCGCACAGCCCCCTGGCCCATATGGTATTGTCGAGTCCCCATCAGTCGGCCACTTTTGTCTTCTCCTGTGCCGGTACAGAGAACAGATCTTTCCATACACTTCTATTTGTTTAGGAAAAAAATGCGAAGTCCTTGTAAAGGAGTATAAACTGATGAACTGGGAGCACTGATTAGGAAACCATCAGAACCTGTGTTTGGCTTGAAACCAGGACACACACTCTTTTTAATCCACTGAGCCTTGAGTCGTTCCTGGGGTGAAGGCTGTTTCTAGAAAGTGAGCAGAACACTCGAAACCCCACTCTCGGGAAGGGAGGGAAGAAAGCGCTCGCCCTCCCCTTAGCATTTCCGTGCTAATAATGTGAATATTCCATTTGCTTGGCAATGAGTGGGTTTTGGTACTGAGTGAACTTTAAAGCTCCTGCTTTGTTAGCTGGCAGGAAGGAAAAACAAAAACAAAAAACCTCTCAGAGGACACTCATCTCTGGAAGAATAAAAAATAGTTATCTCCACTTTTATTTATTTTTTTAAATTTTTAAAAATATTTTATTTATTTGAGAGAGAGAGAGATTTATTTATTTGAGAGAGAGAGCAGATTCCTACAGAGCAGGGAGCCCGATGTGGGGCTCGATCCCAGGACTCTGGGATCATGACCTGAGCCAAAGGCACACGCTTAACCGACTGAGCCACCCAGGCACCTTAGCTCTGCTTTTAAAAAGCCATGTATACACAGCCTGGGGCTTAGGGGTGGGCACGGGAGAGCCCTGGTTAGCACCTGACCCCCACCACGTCACTCTCCTCTCTGCAGATCCTGCTCTCCGATTCTCTGTCCCATCTCTTGCATTTTTACCTCTTTTCTCCTCCTTTTTCTGACAGGAGCTCCCAGGCTAGTGCTCCTGGGCGTCCCCAACTCCTGGCCGGGCTTAGGTCAGCCTCTCACCGAGCATCCTCACGGCAGCTGTTAGCCTAATCAAACTTTCACTTTTTTGTTCTCTTTGCAAGAGAAGGAAAAAGATAATAACATGAAATCACATCTGGGGCCTTTAGCAAGGGCTAGCAGTCATGCATTTTTGAAACCAGTAATGGGAAATACTATAGGGGGCCGGTAAATTGCCTTCAGGACAAGAGCCCTGAAGGAAAGGAGAAAGCAGTAGTGTTGGATTCCTGACGGGACATCCTTTAGGTTAGTAGAGAGAGTGCTGATCCTGAAGGATCTAGAAGATCTAGGATGCCGAATACTCACGGATATCAGGTTGGTGGGCTGCATGAGTGAGGGAGGGAGGGAGTGACTGACAAGTAGTGAAGGAAGCAGATGGTTGGGCCTGAGCGGAGTACCTGTCTGCAAGGTGTGTGACCACGAGTGAGTATCTCGTTCTCATAGACACTTGTTAACTCATAAGCAGAATTGCTAGTTGTCTTCAGTATGGAGGAAAAAGGTCCAAAATACCCCTGACAAGAACTGTGCAAACCAGAGGCCTGGAAATTTTCAGTGTTCGAGTCTCTTCATAAAGATGTTGAGATGGAATGGTTTGGGCCTTCATTCTTGAGAGGGGTCCTGCCTTATTCAGCTGTCACCATATTTCCTGGGTGAAATCTGTACTGTGTCCTTGGTTTCTGGTGGAGAGGGGGCCTCTGACAAGCTGAATGCAAGGCTGACTTTCAAATAGGAAAAAGGAAAGGAACCACCTCTAGGGGGCACTACCCAAGTCGTAAGCAGTGGGCGTAGGAGGCCCAAAGGTTCTGGGAGTGTGGGCACGGGTGTGTTTCTGCGAGGGGGTGGGAAGAAGAGAAAGAATATGGGGAAGGCACAGAAGATGAGGTTTGAACCTGGCCGCCATTTTGCTGTGGGAACCTCATTCCCAAGGCAGGACTCCATGGTGTCAAAGACATAAGCTCTTATCACTAAAGGGGCAGGACCGTCCTTCCTCCTCCCAGTGGCAAGAGCCAGCCTGAAAAGTACATGGGGGCTCCATAGACATTCTTTGCAATGGTCAGAATAAAGTATTGACAGACCATTGCAGTTTGAAAGTCCTTTCTTAGACCAACTAGGCAGAAAGTTCTAATTATAGACACCCATCTTCCCTTCTTTTCCCTTCTTTTCCCTATAATGCGCCTGCTGATCCCTGGGTGATGGTGCTGCCCTGTATCTAACCAGCTTGTGCTCAGCAGTTGGCCAGCTTGTGCTGGTCTTCTGCAACCTGCTGTTCTGACGGCCTGAGTTCTCTGCTGATCTTGAACCCATGGTGGGAACACTGCTGGACCAGGGGGTGTTGGCCAGCTATGGCTCCCCCAGGCCCCACAAAGCTCCAGCTTGCTCAGTGGAAGCATGGACTTGTCGCATGTTAGAAGCTAGGGAAATTGGCAGCACCAAAAGGGCTACAAAAACTTGTTAAAGAGGACAAACAAGAATGATGGACATGTTTTCACTTTTGCTGTCATATTAATTTATTACAAAATCTGATTTTAAAGATTAGCAATTAATGTTTTCTTCCCCTAGATTATTATGCCATTGTCCTTCTTCCATAAACTGAGATATGCCTGGTGGTATTTATAAGCAGTGAAATGACTTATTTTTAAAAATTGATTTAGATTATATTTTAAAGAATAAATATTTTTCTCAGAGTTATCTTATTTTTAGCATTTTGTGACTTTATTTAGCTCCAGTAATCCATTTTTTGAGAATAAACCTGAATCTCAAGTTTTGTGATGTGTATCCAGCATTTTACTTCTTTTTTAAAAAATTTTTTATTGTTATGTTAATCACCATACATTACATCATTAGTTTTTGATGTAGTGTTCCACGATTCATTGTTTGTGCATAACACCCAGTGCTCCATGCAGAACGTGCCCTCTTTAATACCCATCACCAGGCTAACCCATCCTCCCACCCCCCTCCCCTCTAGAACCCTCAGTTTGTTTTTCAGAGTCCATCGTCTCTCATGGTTCGTCTCCCCCTCCAATTTCCCCCCCTTCATTCTTCCCCTCCTGCTATCTTCTCTTCTTTTTTTTTTGTTTCTTAACATATATTGCATTATTTGTTTCAGAGGTACAGATCTGTGGTTCAACAGTCTTGCACAATTCACAGCACTCACCACAGCACATACCCTCCCCAGTGTCTATCACCCAGCCACCCCAACCC
>NW_022589746.1:2792346-2792687 GCF_004348235.1 Phoca vitulina
CATATGATACATGTCTTTCTCTGATTGACTTATTTCGCTCAGCATAACACCCTCCAGTTCCATCCACGTCATTGCAAATGGCAAGATCTCATTCCTTTTGATGGCTGCATAATATTCCATTGTATATATATACCAGTCTTCTTTATCCATTCATCTGTCGATGGACATCTTGGCTCTTTCCACAGTTTGGCTATTGTGGACATTGCTGCTATAAATATCGGGGTGCATGTACCCCTTCGGATCCCTACATTTGTATCTTTGGGGTAAATACCCAGTAGTGCAATTGCTGGATCGTAGGGTAGCTCTATTTTCAACTTTTTGAGGAACCTCCATACTGTTTT